>NC_091434.1:129833675-130189741 GCF_964237555.1 Oryctolagus cuniculus
AGTTCTGTCATGGTTGCTCCTTTTCCAGTCCAGCTCTCTGCTGTAGCCCGGGAGTGCAGTGGAGGATGACCCAAGTCCTTGAGCCCTGCACCCACAATGGGAGACCAGGAGGAAGCACCTGGCTCCTGGTTTTGGATTAGCACAGTGCGCTGGCTGTAGTGGCCATTTGGGGAATGAACCAATGGAAGGAAGACCTTTCTCTCTGTCTCTCTCTCTCTCATGGTCTAACTCTGCCTATAAAAAAATAAATAAATGAAATGAAAAAAATAATAAAAAGGTGTGTTTGAATTTTATTTCCTAAGTTCATTATTTATTCATATTTCTTAATTTCTATACTGCCTTTATCAATTTTAAAATAATGTTTATTTAAATGAATGGAAGGGACGGCACTGTAAAGGTAATATGGGATGCAGGTAAAGCTGCCACCTGCAGTGCTAATTCATGACCTGGCTGCTCCACTTCTGATCCAGCTCCCTGTTTTGGCCTGGGAAAGCAGTAGAAGATGGCCCAAGTCCTTATATGGAGATTCCTCACTCTGCACCCCATGAGATACCTGGAAGAAGCTCCTGGCTCCTGGTTTCGGATTGGCCCAGTTCCGTCTGTTGGATCCAGTTGGGGATTGAACCAGCAGATGGAAGACCTCTCTCTCTCTCTCTCTCTCTACCTCTATTTCTCTCTCTGCTTCTCTGTAACTGCCTTTAAAATAAATAAATTAAAAAATAAATGAATGGAACAAATTTCATATATTTCACATATATAGTTTTAAGAGAATAATGATACTCCCCACTTTACCTTCTCTCTATCCCTCTCTCCTTCAGTGTCTGAAGCTAAGCTGAAGCAATGCCAGGAGCCAGGAGTCCTTCTGGGTCTCCTATGCTGAAGCAGGGGCCCAAGGACTTTAACCATCTTCCACTGCTTTCCCAGGCCAGATCAGAGAGCTGAATCAGAAGCGGAACAGCCTGGACTTAAACCAGTGCCCATATGGGATGCCTGCACTGCAGTGGTGGCTTTACCTGCTACACCACAGCACCGGCCCCTGCAATGACATATTTTTAATTTACTTTATGCAGACAAGCTTAATGATCCCCTAAATAAAGAACTCAACCAGTAACAAGTTTTAAGTAAGTAAAACAACAACAACAACAACAAAAAACCCTGGTCCTCAAGAGTATAGATAAGGGTAAAAAAGTCAAATGTAAAAATAGCAATTTTGGTCATATTCATTACTTTTTTACTATGTACATTTGTCATAACAAATCAGAGAAATGTATGAAGTTTATCTTTATGGGGCTGGCTTATTTCACCGAACATAATAGTCTCCAGTTGCATCTAGTTTCTTGCAAAATGAAGAATTTCATTCTTTTAATGATTGAGTAGAATTCCATATACTGTGTGTGTGTGTACCAAAAAAGCCATCCAAATAGGTGAAAAATGCAAAAAGACAATCACATGATTTTTCAGATTAATGTCAAAAATTTAATAAAATTCAGCATCTAATGAAAAAACCTTACTATCAATAAAAACAAACAGAAAGTAACTTCTTCAATCTGATCAAGATTAAAAGAAACCTTCAACAACCAATACAACTAATACAGGAACATTGAAGGCTTTTCCCTGGATGTAAGCCTACACCAGATGCCACCACCATTTCTTTTCAACTTTCCATTGTAAGGGTAATAATGGAAATAAAATGCCAAAAAATGCATAAAGTTCAATTTCTAATTTCATATATATATATATATGAACACAAACAATTAATAGCATGACACTTAAGTACCTAGATAATTCATAAAATCTAAAAATAAATAAAACTGATACACAAATTTAACAATATTATTGGCAAGATTAATGTATAAAATCCACCAATTACTAAGTACCATCAAGACACAAACAGAAAATAATATTAAAGGGCAAGAGGTAGACTAGAAAACAAATATCTACAAGAGAGATGAAAAACAAAGGATTGAATTTATAATATATGTCAACATTCTTAATACTAAAAACCCACAGAGAAATGAATCAGAAATATGAACAAAACAAAAAAGACCAAATCCAATAAATAACCAATACTCTTTAACTCACCTTAAGCAGATTACTGCAGCCTCCAGGTAGGATTATCCCAGCATGGGGAGGCAGAAGGGTCCCAGCAGGTGGCAGGATCCCACTGGTGAAAGGGCACAGCCCTAAAGGAGGCCCTTGGTACCTCAACCAAGGCCTTGCCTCTCTACCTATCTGGAGCAGCCTGGAGTTTCGTGTCCCCGCTGTAAAGGATGCTGATTTGTTGCATCCTCTGTGTCCTGCTTGCTGATGGCTATGTAAGCTGTCCAATCAGGCATTGTGGCATCACTGCCACATAATCACTGGAGAGTTCCAGTTTCACAGAGGAGAGAGGTCCAAGGAGGGGTCTGTACCACTGGGAGAACTGGGAGCTAGTGCATCATCCGCTGTTCTCTGACCTTTTTCACTACAATGCAGCCCATCTCAGATGACTGGGAATGGTGAGTGTGTGCGGCCAGGTGTCCAGAGTGGGGGAATGTGAAACTGGTGGTACCTGATGGCAGGACACGGGCTCCCGGAGGTCATCTCTGGAACCTTGGACCCCTCTCGCTGCCAGCACAGCACTTCCCTGGGTTCCTTGTGGTCTATGGGGTGGGACCTGGACTGCCACCCAGGACCCCAGGTGTCTCTGCCCCAGAGCCATCTGTAGGGAGCTATGTGGTGGCAGCCCCACTTCTCCTGGTTGTGCAGTATGGACAGAGTGGTCACCAGGGAAAAGCAGTGCTGTGTGTATGGGGTTCATGCACGTGACATGTTGTCATCTATGGGGTCTTCAGTTCTTCTTCCCATGAGGGAAGCTGAGATTCAGTTCCAGGACCTGGTCTTTCTGCATAGCTTTCTAGGAAATACCCCATTAGTTTTAATATGTGGAGTTATTAACTAGAAACAGTGTAGAATGCCTAATGATTTCTAAAATTTACAAAGAGGTTGAAACTGTTTAAATTTATTAAACAGTTTTTATGTGAGTGTCAAGAAAACTTGAGAAAAGTTCTACTTTAATACACACAATCCATTTTTTAGAAATCATATAAATAGATGTTTTTGTACTGATATTTGTTAAATAATGAAAGATTTCCCATGAGGCTTTTTGTAAAGGAATTAAGACATATATTGGTTTCTCATTTAATGTCTTCATTTTAAAATATTGTTTATAGCCATTGACTATATTACCACCAAGCTAGCATCTTTTTGCATTTTACTTGTTAATCTTACTTGGTGAAGTTTTAAGACTTTTTTTTTACTGTAAAGTGTATTTAAAATGTTATCTCAAAAACTAAAAAAAAAT
This sequence comes from Oryctolagus cuniculus, assembly GCF_964237555.1. NCBI lineage: Eukaryota > Metazoa > Chordata > Mammalia > Lagomorpha > Leporidae > Oryctolagus > Oryctolagus cuniculus. Next base: position 129,837,019 of record NC_091434.1, read on the forward strand.
ACAAAGAAGAAGAGAGAGAGGTTGGATATATCATTATGCTCTTAGAATTATGTATACAAATCATATTGCATCTGTTTAAAAAAACTACCAATTTTACAAATATTTAAATATAAAATTTGACAAATATTTAAAACAAAATGAGACATTGTAGATGACTTCATTTTGATTATCATTCTTATCTATGAGATTGGAAAGAAACCCTATTTTCTCATGTTAAAATATCCTAATATTTTAGAATGGATAGCGTTCTTGGCTCCTGGCTTCTGCATGGCCCAGTACTGGCCATTGTGGCCATTTGGAGAGTGGAGCACCAGATGGAAGATCTCTCTCTCCCTACTGTCTATATAACTGCCTTTAAAGTATATAAATAGTTTGAAAATTTTCCTTAACTTCATTCTAAAAATATGCCTCTGTTTACATGTATGTATTATATGTACATTATAGAATATTTGGAAATTTTAATATAAGCTATGGGAAGAGATCAAGTCTCTTTCTATATTCAGTCATTTAGCATTTACACACAGATACATGCATATATACATATACTTTTACAAACAAAACCATGACCAAAATAGACATGCTATTTTGTAGTCTACTTTTCCTACTCAACAGTGTGTATTGTGTTTTTCCCTTCATGTTGTTAACTATTCTTTTTAAAGGTCATAATTTTAATTGGCTGAAAATAGTAACCTCTCCTTTTGACCACTTTATTTTTAACAATTTTCTATGATGAATAATTATAGTAAACACACTTCATATAAGTCATTATGCATATGTCTGATTTTTAAATTTAGACTGCTTTGTGTAAGTTGAAATACTAGGCCTGAGATTAATTTCAGGGTTCCAGAGTAGGGACATTTTAAGGACAAATAATGCTAAACTTCCCTACAGAAAAGACAGCAGTAATTTAGCTACCTACCAAAATTATATAAGAATCATTTGCTTGAGAAAATGCTTAGTAATAAGAGGTATTGAAAAATTTTAAAAGAATCATCAACTGAGTCATTAAAATGTCATCTCACTGTTGTTTTGCATTAAATGTGTTTTATTATAAGTGTGAGGGAATTATGAAGACAAAGAAGCTGCACTCTAAGTGGCCCTGCAAGAGGAAATCGCCAAACCGCAAAACAGCGTCACCATAGCTAGGAGACCCTGGGAGGGCGTGGTTGGGAGGAGCTGACCTTTAGGAACTGTATATAAGTGGACACTCAGACTCTGTAAGCAGAGGTTGCTCAGCCTTCCTCCCCGGTCCATAGTGCCTTGTGGCCCCGGGGACTCTCCTGGTCCATAGCGTCTTGTGCCTGCAGGAGTTTGAGTAAGTAGTCTCTCCCTCTAGATGCCGTAATAAAGAGTTTTAAGGTGTGTACCTGAGTCTTCTCAATCTCCTTTGCTGAATCTGTCATTGGCTTCCTGTTCAGTTGCTAATAATCACGAAGCTAACAATGAGTGTGTTTGAATTTTATTTCCTAAGTTCATTGTCCATTTATATTTATTAATTTCTATACTGCCTTTATCAATTTTAAAATATTTTTTATTTAAATGAATGGAAGGGATGGTGCTATGGCGTACCGGGTAATGCTGCCACCTGCAGTGCTGATTCATGATGTGGCTGCTCCTCTTCTGATCCAGCTCCCTTCTGTGGCCCGGGAAAGCAGTAGAAGATGGCCCAAGTCCTTGGGCCCCTGCACCCCTGTGGGATACCTGGAAGAAGCTCCTGGCTCCTGGTTAGGGAATGGCCCAACTTGGCTATTGTGGCCATTTGGAGCATGAACCAGAGGATGGAAGACACTCTCTCTCTCTCTCTCTTTCTCTCTCTCTCTGTAACTCTGCATTTCAAATAAGTAAATAAAACTTAAAAATAAAAAAATAAGTGAATGGAACAAATTTTATATATTTCACTTATATGGTTTTAAGAGAATAATGATACTCCCCACTCTACCCTCTCTCTCCCCCTCTCTCCCTCCCTCCTCCTTCCTTTCTTATTTTACTCTTAATTCTTACAATGACATACTTTGTCTTTAAGATTTATTCATTTTATTTGAAAGTCAGAGTGACACAGAGAGAAGAAGAAGAAGAAGAAGAAGAAGAAGAAGAAGAAGAAGAAGAAGAAGAAGAAAGAGAGAGAGAGAGAGAGGTCTTCCATCTGCTAGTTCACTCCCTACTTCCATCTGCTAGTTCACTTTCATGTATATGCAAATGGCCCCAATGGCAAGAGCTGAGCTGAACTGAAGTCAGAAGCCAGGAGTTCCTTCTGGGTCTCCCAGGCAGGTGCAGGCGCCCAAGGTCTTTAGCCGTCTTCCACTGCTTTCCCAGGCCAGAGCAGAGAGCTGGATCAGAAAGTGGAACAGCCTGGACTTGAACCAGCACTCATAAGAAATGCCTGCTTTGCAGGCAGTGGCTTTACCTGCTATGCCACAGTGCCAGTCCCTATAATAACATACTTCTAATTTACTTTATATACACGAGCTTAACCCTCACTAAATAAAGAATTCAACCAGTCAACCAGTAACAGGTTGTAAGTAAGTAAAAAAAAAGCACTGCTCCTCAAGAGTATAAACAAAGGCTAAAAAAGCCAAATATAAAAATATTAATTTTGATCATATGCACTACATTTTTTACTCTGTATATTAACCATAACAAATCAGGGAAACATATGAAATTTATCTTTATGGGGCTGGCTTATTTCACTAAACATAATAGTATCCAATTGCATCTAGTTTCTTGCAAAAGAAAGGATTTCATTCTTTTAATGATTGAGTAGAATTCCATAGACTGTGTGTGTGTATCTCCAAATTTCATTATTTATCACTTGATGTACATCTTGTTCTATTCTATTTCTTAGCTATTGTGAATTGAGCTACAATAAGCAGAAGGTACAGGTAACTGTTTCATAAGCTGATTTCATTTTCTTTTGGTAAATTCCCAGGACTGGGATTGCTAGGTCATGTGGGGGATCTATTTTCAGATTTCTGAGGAATCTCCATACTGTCTTCCAATGCTGGCTGTACTAATTTGCATTCCCATCAACAGTGGATTAGGGTACCTTTTTCACCACATCCTCACCACAATTTGTTGTTGTTTGATTTTTGTATGATAGTCATTCTAATTGTTGTGAAGTAAAACCTCATTATGGAATTTATATGCATTTTCCTGATGGTGAATACCCTGAGCATCTTTCCATGTGTCTGTTGGCCATTTGTTTATATCCTTAGCCTGTTTCTTAACTGGATTGCTTGCTTTGTTGTTGTTGAGTTTCTTGAGCTCTTTATATATCCTAGTATTAGTCCTCTATGGAATTTATAGTGCAAATATTTTATCCCATTCTGTTGATTTCCTCTTTAATTTGTTGAGTATTTCCTTTCCAGTGTAGAAGCTTCCTAGCTTCATATAATCTCATGTGTCTATTATTGCCTTTATTGTGTGTGTTTCTGAGATGTTTTCCAAGAAGTCTTTGCCTAAGCCAATGTCTTGTACAGTTTCCCTTTAGGATTTTGATGTTTCCAGGCCTCAGATTTAAATCCTTGATCCACTATGAGATGATTTTGTATAGGGTATAAGATACTGGTCTTGTTTCTTCCTCGGGCATACAGAGATCCCATTTTCCATATTTTCCTATTGTAGAATTTCACAGCTGGAATATCATTGAATGATCCAGATATAAATTAAAATGATCTAGAGTTGGTGTTATGATGCACTGGGTTAAGCCACTGTGTGCAATACAGGCATTCCATATCTAAGTGTCAATTTGAATCCTAGGTACTCTGCTTCCAATGCAACTCCCTTCTAATGTGCCTGGAAAGGTAGCAGATGGCCCATGTGGTTGAACTCCTGCCATCCACTGGGTAGAGTTCTACATTCCTGGTTTTGATCTGGAGCGGTACTGACCACTGTGGCCATTTGGGTAGTCAACAAGTAGATGGAAGATAAATATCTCTCTCTTTCTCTTTCTCTCTCTCTTTCAATTAAAAAAATTAAATTAATTGAAACCCATAAGGTATAATAGTGTCCTTGAAACTACATTAAAAACATGGCTTTTATCTTACAGAAAAAAATAATAGAATTTGTAAATGCCTTTGTCAAGTGGAATTTTTAAAAAGATTCTCATTAAGCACATCTGTGTAAGAGGTGTTTTATGGTTTCACAATTTTTCTTTCTGTAGTTTTAGATAATTTGAAATCCCTCTTTATCAATCATTTTCCAAGTCAGTGCCTAACTTTCTAGATACCCATATCTTCCTTTGCTTTATGCATTCAGTAATTTTATAGAACATGGCAAAGTTTTTAATATTATGGGTGATTTTCTTTAACACATTTATAATGCATAAACATATATGTTCAAGTATATTTTGCAAGTATATTCATGGAGCCTACTGCTTTTGAAATTTATTTTTGAATGAAAACTGTATAACAGTTACTATTGAAAGCTGAAAAGATTGTGAATGGGAGAGAGGGGGCTTGTGCTTTAACTCTAGATTTAAAGTGTTTTAACTCTAGATTTTCAGCATTTGTTCTGTTCCATTGCTTCAGCTTGCTTCTGTGTTGTCACTATTGCTGAATTATCTTCTCTATGTACAACCTTTGTATCCTCTCAAATCGGTTTTCCTTTTTTAAATATTTATTTATTTATTTGAAAGGCAGAGTTATCAAGAGTGAGGCAGAGAGAGAGGACTCCCATCCACTGGTTCACACCTGCAATGGCCACAGTGGCGAGAGCTGTGCTCCAAAGCCAAGAGCCTGAAGCTTTTTCCTGGTGTCCCACGTGATTGCAGGGGCTAAGGACTTTCCAGGTTTTTCTGCTTCCCCAGGCCATAGCAAAGAGCTGGATTGGAAGTGGAGCAGCCAATAATCAAACCAGTGTCCATATGTGATGCTGACGCTGCAGTGGGCGTCCACTGACTTCTCAAATCTATTTTCTTTATTTTCACTTTTATATTACCTTCAGTTTGATTTTCTTTGCTACAGTCATTTTTTCTTAATTCTTTTTTACTGAATTCTAATTATGTTCTTTTTGTTATTTACATTTTCGTCTAATTATCATTTGTACTTGAGTTGTTCTGATTCTGACAAATTTGTTCTTTCACGCATCTAATGTTTTACTATGTCATATTATTTTGCAGAGCTAGATTTTTGTTTTTCATGTTTTGTAATCCTGTCTTTCTTGTTTCTTCATGTCACTTTTTTTTTCTGTTACTCTCTGGGTGAACTGCTACTATGCCTATGCCTATTCCATGGTCGTGTTGGAGCACAGTGTTTTTTTTGTTTGTTTGTTTGTTTGTTTTTTTTTTGACAGGCAGAGTGGACAGTGAGAGAGAGAGACAGAGAGAAAGGTCTTCCTTTGCCGTTGGTTCACCCTCCAATGGCCGCCACGGCTGGCGCGCTGTGGCCAGTGCACCGCGCTGATCCGATGGCAGGAGCCAGGAGCCAAGTGCTTTTCCTGGTCTCCCATGGGGTGCAGGGCCCAAGCACCTGGGCCATCCTCCACTGCACTCCCTGGCCACAGCAGAGAGCTGGCCTGGAAGAGGGGCAACCGGGACAGAATCTGGTGCCCCGACCAGGACTAGAACCCGGTGTGCCGGCACCGCTAGGTGGAGGATTAGCCTAGTGAGCCACGGCGCCGGCCGGAGCACAGTGGTTTTTATTCTCTTTTATGGGGAGGCTTCTATGCAGGTTGTTAGTGGACAGGCAAGGGAGAATCTTCTAGCATCACGATTCTAAGGTTTTGCATTTTGTTTACAAATTGTACTAAAACATGGCTCCTCTCTATTTTCTGGAAGCATCCTTTCTCTTATACTTTTCATCATATATTTGAACTTTGTTTATTGTGTTTTTTGTTTTGGTAGCATTCACATTGGATTCTCTTTCCAATGGATCTTCCTCATTGTAGATTTCTGCTCTGAAACAAGTGCATGTGTGGATAACTTTTGTGAGTTACTTCCTAGGCACCACAAGCATCAATGTACTTTCAAGCAACCCTTTTCGGCATCCTCCCTGTTTTCAACTTTTCTCCTAAAGGCATCCCACCAAATTTATCTTGTGGATGAAGACTTCACTGTTGTTAGGGGTTTGGGGCCTGCAATATTTAACACTTTTTTTAAATATATACTTTTGTGTTATGTGTATTGGCACTGTATTTATTTAGTCTTTTTGAGGAGGTATTTCCTGAGATAGAGAAAGTACTTTGAAATAGTGAGTTTTTAAACTTTTATTTAATCAATGTAAATTTCCAAAGTACAACTTTTGGATTATAGTGACTTTTTCCTCCCATGACCTCCCTCCCACCTGCAACCATCACATCTCCTACTTGCTCTCCCATCCCACTCATATCAAGATTCATTTTCAATTATCTTTATATATTCAATTTAGTATTTTTACTAAGTAAAATTTCAACAGTTTGCACCCACACAGAAACACAAAGTATAAAATACTGTTTGAGTAGTAGTTTTACCATTAATTCACATAGTACAACATATTAAGGACAGAGATACGACAGTGACTCCTGTTGTTGATTTAACAATCAACACACTTATTTATGATGTCAGTAATCACCCAAGGCTCTTGTCATGAGCTGCCAGGGCTATGGAATCCTCTTGTGTTTGCCAACTCTGATCTTATTTAGACAAGGCCATAATCAAAGTGGAAATTCTCTCCTCCCTTCAGAGAAAGGTACCTCTTTCTTTAATGGCCCGTTCTTTCTGCTGGGATTTCACCCACAGAGATCTTTCATTTAGGTATTTTTTTTTCCACAGTGTCTTGGATTTCCATGCCTGAAATACTCTCGTGGGCTTTTTAGCTGTATTTGAATGCCTTAAGGGCTAATTCTGAGGCCAGAGTGCTGTTTAGGACATCTGCCATTCTATGAGTCTGCTGAGTATCTCATTTCCCATGTTGGATTGTTCTCTCCTTTTTAATTCTATCATTTAGTATTAGCAGACACTAGTCTTGTTTATGTAATCCCTTTGACACTTAATCTTATCATTATGATCAATTATTAACTGAAATTGATCGCTTGGACTAGTGAGATGGCATTGGTACATGCCACCTTGATGGAATTGGGTTGGAATCTCCTAGCACGTTTCTAACTCTGCCATTAGGGGGTAAGTCTGATTGATCATGTGCCAAACTGTACATCTCCTTCCTCTCTTATTCTCTTATATTTAACAGAGATCACTTTTCAGTTAAATTTAAATGCCTAAAAGTAATTGTGTGTTAATTAAAGAGGTCAACCAATGGTATTAAGTAGAAAAAAATACTAAGAGGAATAAAGTAGTAAGTTGTTACTTGACAATCAGGATGAGGTCTGATGAAGTCATTGCTTCTCATAGCAAATAATGATCTTGGTACTACCTTGTACAAATTCTGCCATGGCTGCAGACTCATCAGTGTTTTTGGTAATGATAAGTAAAGTAAGCTCCATAGTTTATTAAACAAAATCTTCAAAGACTCAGTGGGCCTTTTGTCACTATGATTCCAAACAGTACTTCATTAAAAGTCATTTTCATGACAGACACGAGCCATATGTTTATTACTTCTCTCCTGTTCATTATTCTTCATCTCAAGTTAAAGGAATGTCCTTATAACAGTGGGAAAATGATAGTAAAAAGGGCTTTCCTTCAATGTGGTCTTTAAATTATAGCATACTATTTTCCTAAAAAATCTTACTCAATTTTCATTGTAAAACTCTCAGCAAATTGGTTGCTTCATGATTGAGGCTTGAAAACGAATTTTCCCATCCTAGAAATCATCACATTGCTGAACACTATTGTCTTACAATTATTTCAGGGAATAATCTGCTCTCACACAATTTCTATCTACTAAATAAGCATTTTACCAAGTATTTGCCCCTGCATAGAAAAACCATCTCAAATTTTAATCCTTTGAATTGTCATATTTCAAGATTTGTTTTGTCTTTGCAAATATTTCTTTTCAGAATTCTCTTTTCATGATATTCTTTGCTGGACAGAAGAAAGTAGGTCCTGTGGAGGTAATAAGTCACATCTGGAATATCAGATACTTGGGAAAATAAAAGTATGCATGTACTTTCAAAACATTCAAAGGACAGCAAGTTTGAGGTGCAGCAGATTAAGACACCACTTGAGATGTCACAGCAGAGTGCTTGAGATCAAGTCCTTCCTCTGCTTCTCATCCATCTTCATGTTCATTCTACTGGGAGGCAAAAGATGATTATTTAAGTGGTTGGATTACTGCCACCTACGTGGGAGATCAGATGGATTTTCTTGGTCTTGAATTCTGATTAACCCAGTCCTGGCTGTTGCAAGCATTTGGAATATGATCCAGAGGATGGAAGGTAGCTTTCTTTGTTACTTTAACTTTCAAATAAACAAATATAAAAACATTTTTAAAGGTTCACACAATGGAATTAAATATACGGTTTTATTTTGGTGCAATAATAATTTGAAATACATAAAAATGTATTTTTCATCTTATGCACTTTCCATAAATTACAAAAGTGTGTGTTTTTTGCAAAAAAAAAAAAACCTGTATCAAAATAAACTCATACTTTTCATTCACTTTCCGTGAATTCTTTGAAGTTTCCTCATGTCTCACTGCAATGCAGGGCAGCCACAACTGATGTTCCCACCCAGGTAGTAGATCTGACATCTAAGTTCCTTCTGCTGTATAAGCATCTGTGGCTAATCTACAAAGTAGCTTCCTTGGTTACAAGACAAGGAAGAGGGGATTGCATCTTTGAAGTATCAAATTGAGAATTGATTACCTCTGACCACATTCTATTTACCAGCACTCAGTCACATGACTGAAATGAAACTATAATATGTATTTGGAAATATACTTTTCCTTTATGTTCAAAAAGGTACACAAATACACGGTGAGTAACACCTGCATACAGGCAGTATGAACTTTTTGCTATAATATACTGAACCCTTAGTATTCATCAGTCAAAGCACATGAAATAGTCTCCCTTGCTTAGTATTTGTAATTTCAAATATGCATTTTCCTTGAGTAAGCTCAAAAGTAAGTTGTACTAATATAACATTGGTAATTTTCTCTATTAATAATATGTCTTTTTGTTCTATTCTGATCAACCTAACTGGATAAGATAGATGTTAATTATCTTCATTAATTTCCACACAGGATTTTGTTACATTGATTTTTTTTCCCATTTCTTTCAAGTTTTATTGACATTTTTAGCGTTTCACAATGAAAGTGGCTATGCACTGGCTCATGAGCATACATGGGCTAAGACAGGCACGTTTTCATGGGTTGCGTGGGTTGCGTGGCTGAGTGGTGCAGATTCTTCATGCTGATGCCATGCTTGCTGACAGACTGTGCGCTGCAGTGTACAGTGGTTGGGGTGTCCTTGGCTGTGTCTGAGGTGAATTCTCAGCAGCCAGGGGATGACCCGAGAAATGTGTGGAGCAGAGGCCTCAAAGCCAGCATTGTACAGGTAGTAATGAGTCGCTGTGTGGGCATCATAAGTGGTTAATTCCCCCACCATACAGACAAGTGATGCAGAGGCTCAAGGGCACCCCCGACTTCCTGTCTCCATTTTATACTCTGCAGTGCACAAGCCCTGTGAGACACGACCACTAGGGGGCACCTTCACCAGAGGGGCCAGAGCCACCTCATGCCAGGCTGCAGTCCCCACGGGCCTGACCTTGTTCTCCACGTTAGTACTGGGGGTGACACTTCTGGGACCGCATCACTGAATTGATCATTGATGCTGAATTTTATATGGGCTGCTCTGGGGAGCTATCATAGCTAGCCCTGGTAGTTTATAAACCACAGAAATGTACTCACAATGGAAGTAGAAGTGGGGGTCTCAGATCATGGCCCTGGCAAGTTGGGGTGCATCAGGGGTCTGTTTTCTGGTGTCTAGATGGACTTTCCCAGAATCTTCAAGTGGATAAAGGGAAAGGATGCACACTGGATCTGTTTTGTGAGGTTGCTGAATGCTCTTGGCCACCTTACAGCCTCACCCAGTAATAACTCTGTCCCTCTTGATCACCTGTCAGCATTTAGTGCTCTGATCAGACCACAGCAGATGTTTATCTTCATGTTCTACCTGTTGTTTGGGTTGTAATTTGCTCTTTTCCTAGTTTCTTTAGGTGGAAATCAAGATAATTGATTTGAAACAATTCTTATATGAGGGGGCTTCAAAAATTTCAGAGAAAATTCAATTCTCTTTTTTAATGTGTTCTTTTTTAAGATTTACTTACTTATTTGAGTTACGTGGAGAGAGAAGGAGAGGCAGAGAGAGAGAGAGGTCTTCTATCCACTGGTTCACTCCCCAACTGGCTGCCAATGGCCACAGCTGTGCCCATCAGAATTAAGAAGCCAGGAGCTTCTTCAAAGTCTCTCACATGGGTGCAGGGGCCCAAGCACTTGCTCCATCCTCTACTGCTTTCCCAGGCCACAGCAGAGAGCTGGATGGGAAGTGAAGCAGCCTGAACTTGAACCGACACCCAAATAGGGTGTTGACACTGCAGACTGCAGCTTTACCCCCTACGCCACAGTGCCGGCCCCAAGGTGTGTTTTTATAAAGAACTTCTGAAAATCCCTTACAGACATTTACTGCTATTATTTTTTTAGTGTCTCTAGAGAATCTTTAGAGAATCTTTAGATTACACAGATTCTTTTATGTTGTATTTTCATTCAGCATTTATACTTTCTAATGTGTTTATTAAGTCTTAGACTCAGTTTTACAGAAATGTGTTCTATTTAGTTGCTACGAACTTCAGTGTTTTCCTGATACTTCAGTGTGACAGTTCTTTTGGATTTGTTTGGTTTGCAGTCATAGAATATAATTTGTATACTATCACTTTGATATTATCCTGTAATTAGTATTTGTTTTATGGCCTACAACATCTATTTTGCTAAATCTTTTATGGATACTTGAGAGTGGTGGTTTCACCTGTATATTCTTGCAGATTTTCTTCCTAATCCTTCTGTCATTTAATGAATAAAGAGTACTGGGCTATCAGATGATACTTGCAATTTTTTTTCTTTTTGAAAACTCTATCTTATTTTACAGCATGCATTTTGAAACTTTATTGGATGTATAAAGTTTAGGATTATTGCATTTCCTTAATCAATTGAACTGCTTGTAATTATGAAATGACATTTTTATTTCTCATGGTAGTTTTGGTTATGAAATACACCTTGCAAAAACTCATATTCCTCAGTTTTCATTTGCCAAATGTTAGTGTGGCAAATATTTTCCATTTTAAATGAATTTGTGCTTTTACATTTAATGTATATATCTGATATTCCCATTGTTAATTTTTATAAAAATTTATTTTCAGTTTACTTAAAGATCATCTAGTTAACCCTACACTAGAAAAAAGATTTCAACAAGTAGTATGGGCTGGTGCCATGGCTCACTAGTCTAATCCTCCACCTGCGGCACTGACACTCAGGGTTCTAGTCCCAGTTGCAGTGCCAGTTCTATCCTGGTTGCTCCTCTTCCAGTCCAGCTCTCTGCTGTGGCCTGGGAATGCAGTGGAGGATGGCCCAAATGCTTGGGCCCTGCACCCACATGGTAGTCCAGGAGGAAGCACCTGGCTCCTGGCTTCGGATCAGTGCGGTGCGCCAGCCGTAGAGTGCTGACCATAGCGGCCATTTGGGGGGTGAACCAGCGGAAGGAAGACCTTTCTCTCTGTCTCTCTCTCTCTCCCTCACTGTATAACTCTGCCTGTCAAAAAAAATAGTATGAAGAAAAAAGAAAAGAAGAAAAAACATTGTTTCTCAATGAAAGAGGCAGGATGTATACAATCATGAAATCTCAAAATGTTTATTTCAGGACTACTTTTCATACATTTCCCCATCAATGTTTGTGAATCTGTTACAACTCCTGAAAGAGTTTGCATTTTTACTCAAAATCATCACAACACAATCTATTATGTAACATGTATATTGATTCTTATTTTTTTTTAAGGATTTATTTGTAAGATAGTTACAGAAAGAGATAGAGACAGAGATGGCTACAATCCCCAGAGCTGCGACCATCCAAAAGCAGGAGCCAGGTGCTTCTTCCAGATCTCCCACATGGGTACAGGGGCCCAAGGACTTGGGCCTTCTTCTACTGCCCTCCCAGGACATAGCAGAGAGCTGGATAGAAAGAGGAACATCCAGGACTAGAACCAGCACCTATATGGGATGCCAGTGCTTCAGGCCAGGGCTTTAACCCATTGTGCCACAGCGCCAGCCCCCGATTCTTATTTTCATATCTTTGAATTGATTATGGCTACTCATATCTATCTTTTTTTAAAAGATTTATTTGGGGCCGGCTCCATGGCTCACTTGGTTCACCCTCCGCCTGTGGCACCAGCATCCCTCATGGGTGCTGGGTTCTAGTCCCTGCTGCTCCTCTTCCAGTCCACCTCTCTGCTGTGGCCTGGAAAGGCAGTGAGGATGGCCCAAGTGCTTGGACCCCTGCACCCGTATGGGAGGCTGGGAGGAAGCACCTGGCTCCTGCCTTTGGATCAGCACAGCACGCTGGCTGTGGCAGCCATTTGGGAGATGAACCAACAGAAGAAAGACCTTTCACTCTGTCTCTCTTACTGTCTAACTCTATCTGTAAAAAAAAAAAAGATTTATTTTACTTTATTTATTTAAAAGACAGAGCTACAGAGAGAGGTAGAGACAGAGAGAGTCATCTTCCATCCACTGGTTCACTGCCCAGATGGCCACAATGGCTGGAGCTGCGCTGATCCAAAGCCAGGAGCCAGGAGCTTCTTCCTAGTCTCCCATACGGGTACAGGAGCCCAAGGACTTGGGCCATCTTCTGCTGCTTTCCCAGACCACAGCAGAGAGCTGGATCAGAAGAGGAGCAGCCAGGACTAAAACCGGTGCCCATATGGGATTCCGGTGCTACAGGCCAGGGCTTTAACCCACTGTGCCAAAGTGCCAGGCCCCATATCTATCATTATTAACCTAGTTATTCCAACACTAGCACTGAGAAACCATGACCAGCTTGGATTGCTTATTCCTTATGCCTTCATCAACTTGCTCTAAATGCTAGAAATTCTCTTAGTAACTGCCAGGTGTATAGGATTTAAACACCTTGTTGGGCTCTCTGCCTGCAGCCTGGGAACAGCTATTCTCTGCACATTTTTCACAGTGTAAGCTAATCCTAAGAGACCCATAGCCCAAGTTGGTTAACATTTTCAATATACGTTCATCAATTTTATGAAAATTCTTTGCTTTTCTACTTTTCTTTCTTTACTCTTCTTGATTTAGAAAAAATTCAGATAGTATGATTATTTACTGGAATATTATTCACCAAATTTCTTTATTTCTGCCAATTAGCCTATTATTTATCCTATATTCCTGCTCAGTTTGTTACAATTACCAAATGATATTTATATTTAAAATGTGCATTGTTTGTTCTTGTTGTTAGTGTGACCTGTTTATAGCATCAGCATTCCATTATAAGATAATCCTAATACTATTAAATTTAGGCCTTTTTGGGTGACTTTTTGTTTGTGACAACTTGATTGAAATTATATAAAGTGTAACCATTTTATGTCCCCAAATTCATAGAGCCACCTTGATCTTTTCAATCATTCTCATTTTCTAGGGGTTATGTTAGTTTAGTTTTTCTTGAATTCTAGAGGACTGTAAATTACACTTTCATTTTGAATTTCCAAAATGTAACTGTAGAAACAAACATCTCTCCCTCATTGTTTTACTGGTAATTGCCAAGATCTTTGCTTTATTTCTATTTAGTTTTTGCTTATTTTCCATTTTAAAGGTAATTTAGTGGAGTGTTTTTTCAATACATTCCATTATATATGCATATCTTTGTATTTCAGTTTATGAATATTACCTGATTATGTCATCAAATCATAGTGTGTCCTGGTGCTAGCACTCACTTTTTGATTTGTTGTTAATTCACTCAGAATTCTGTAAGAAAGCTGTGTCATTTTAGTCTTTAAAGTTTCTCAGCCATCGAGGGCCAGGGTCCTCTAATTCTTATAAGTAGACATTTAACCATTTATTGATTTTTATGGGACTATGTTTCCCATTGATGTTGAAATTTTCAATAGTTATAGTTCTAGATGGTGGCGTTGTTCCTTTAATATCATAAAGGAATGACATGATACTTTCTGGATTTCAGTTCCTACAATTTTTATATAATTTTACATGGAATACTAATGGATAATTATTCATTACATTTGCTCATATTTTCTTGGCACTCATTGTTCCTACCAAAATAGTCACTCACAGTTATCACAATATCATTTTTATAATATTTACACTCTCTTTTTTGCCTTTGAATTCAATGTTATCAAGTATATAGAATTTCAATTTTTTGTATAATGGTCACAGAGTGGACAGTGAGAGAGAGAGAGAGACAAAGTTAAAGGTCTTCCTTTGCCGTTGGTTCACCCTCCAATGGCCACTGCGGCCTGCATGCTGCGGCCGGCGCACTGCGCTGATCCGAAGGCAGGAGCCAGGTTCTTATCCTGGTCTCCCATGGGGTGCAGGGCCCAAGGGCTTGGGCCATCCTCCACTGCACTCCCTGGCCACAGCAGAGAGCTGGCCTGGAAGAGGGGCAACCGGGACAGAATCTGGCACCCTGACCAGGACTAGAACCCGGTGTGCCGGCGCCGCTAGGTGGAGGATTAGCCTATTGAGCCGCGGCGCCGGCCTGTTTTTTTTTTGTTTTTTGTTTTTTGTTTTTTTAATTGTAAGAATATCAGTCCCCTGGAATTTTTCCAAAGTTCTCTTGGACTCTTTCATGTACAGTGTATCTCTGAACAATCTAATACCAATGTACTACTTTATGCTACCAGAAACACATACTTACTTTTTTTCAATTTTGGGGTTTTTTAGGGAACTGCAGTTATCACCAGTGATGAACATTTTTACAGTATTATTCTATGTGAGGGAATCTTTACCTTGAAATTCTTCTGTAAAGTGGCATTGTCTTTTCTTGATTTAAGCTACTCTAATATATGGTATTTTCTAAACATACCTTAAAAACCTATCTTCACTGAATTGCCATGTATTTTCTTGGAACTCCTACTAAGCCACTAAGGTCTACAAAACATATCACTATTTATACAGTTATATAAATATCACTGTTTATTTTCTTTCATTGTTATTGCTGTCAACAGTGTGTATAATCAGTATCCTAATGTAAGCAAGTAGTAGGATTGTTTTTTATTGTTCTATTGAGAGTTTATTACCTCAATGGAAATACCCAAAATTTCCTGGCCATATTCATGGGCAGTTTTTCTTGACTGTGTCTTGCATATTCTTTCATCCATCCAAGTTGATTTTCTTTTACTGTTTGTGCGTTATGATGAGACTCAATTTAATTTTGATTCTGAATTATCCCGCAGTATCATTTCAGGTACTATTGTCTTTGCTTTAAGGTTTTCCTTAAACCTGAAGAGTGATGTTTGCCTGATTTCAATTCCTGGAATTGTACAATATTCATTCATATATATAATTTTAATTGAGCATTTCTTGTCAAATGTCTTTATACCATTTTGTTATCCTATTATGGCTCTTACCATATTACTCAATTCTACTAATAGTGACTACAATCTATATTTTATATGAAGATATAAATCATTTTCATTTTTAGTATTGTCCTATTTACTATCACCTGTGTATACCATGAATTTCACAATTTGTGCCAATCCTAGCACTGAATATGTGTACAATTCGGTTGGTTTCCTATGGGAGATAATGAGCTCACTGCAAATGCTGTGGTTTGCTCTAGCATCTCTCAGAAGCGCAGTTTATCAGAGGGCTCTAGTTCCAGTGTAGTGATTAATCCTATAAATCTCATATATTTTTATACTCTAAAGATTTTTATGAAACACCATTTTGACCACTGTCTTGGAAAATGCCCATGGTCTATATCCAGACAGTTAAAATTATTTATGTAAGTATCCATTTTTGAATGCATGATCTTTTCTAGATGTGAGTTCTTTAATATTTTAAAGGTTTATTTATTCATTGTATTTGAATAGCAGTTATACACACACACACACAGAGAGAGAGAGAGAGAGAGAGAGAGAGAATATGAGAACCCCCCATCTGATTTTTCACTCCCCAAATGGCTATACCATCCGGGCTGTGTCAGACCAAACAAGGAGCCTTAAAATCCACCAGCCCTCTCACATAGGTGGTGGCGGGTATGTGACAACTTTAACTATCATCTGCTCCCTGCCCAGTTACATTAGAAGTTATATGGATCCAAAGGAGTGTACTCAGGATTCAGATTGGTACTATAATGTGGGATCTAGGCATTGCAACCAGCAGATTATCCCACTACATCAGGGCATAGACCCTGTACACATGCTCTTAAGCAGATGGAACCCTTCTCCCTTTCAAAATGATGTACTCTTTACTTTTTCCATAGATGCATAGGAGTATAACTTAAAAATTGTGAAATAAATGGCTATAGTTCTTGATGTGTGTATCTTTAATATTATCCTGATAATTGGCCTGATTTTTCCTTTTGCCTTTTTATATCTAATTATTATTTTGTATTTAATTATTGAGTATCTAATTTTTGTATCTAATTATTATTTGCTGAGTATTGTTCAGCAAATTCCCATTTTCTGCCTCTACCCTGCTATTGCTCCTATATTATTTCTGGGTACTTCTTCTAGTAATTAGTATATGACGTATATTATTGCAGATATATCTTTTTATTCTTTTTTTGTAGAATTACAGACAGTGAGAGAGAGAGAGAGAGAGAGACAGACAGAGAGAAAGGTCTTCCTTCTGTTGGTTCACTCCCCAGATGGTCTCCATGGCTGGTGCTGCACCGATCCGAAGCCAGGAGCCAGGTGCTACCTCCTGCTCTCCTATATGGGAGAGCACTTGGGCCATCCTCCACTGCCCTTCTCGGGCCACAGCAGAGAGCTGGACTGAAGAGGAGCAGCGGGGACTAGAACCCGGCACCCATATGGGATGCTGGCACCACTGGCGGAGGATTAACCTGGTGAGCCACGGTGCCGGCCCCATTATACCTTTTTATTCTATCACCTGTATAAATCATTGATGTCCTAATGAAAATCAATCATAACCATATTAACCCTGGTAATCTTTTTAATTATGATATTATTAACTCAATGAAAATCTCTAACTTCTCTTGACAATTTCATAGTTTCTCAGAACTATCTTATCCAGTGTAATAATTCTCATATTCCAGTTGGTATATGTTAGTCTTTTTTAGTTTTAATATTACATAAATTGTCTTATTGTTTTAAACCTCAATATGTAGCCCTAATTATAAATATCTTCATTTAAGATTTGTTAGGTATTCAGCATAATTTTATTTTATATTCATTCATTTGTATTTTTCCTGTCTTCTATTTTGATGTGAATGTAATGGACAGTTTTTCACCAAATAGTCACTATAGCTAGTTGTCACTTCTTACTGCCCCCATCAATGAACTGAGTTTTACTCACTGTAAACAATATATAATTAATATTAACAGTGTGGCCTTTTGTATTTTAGGTTTGTTTTGAATTTATTTCCAATAGATTTTACATCATAAATATTCTATTGTCAGCCATTCCTATCTTTGTGAACCTTATCACATTTTAATTCTGTGGTCACTTATCTTACAGTTCTCTAACTTCTCTTGTCCACTTTCATTTAAACATGTAAGTGTCCAATCAAATATTCTTTCCACAGTATCTGAACACAATCTATGGCCAATTCCATCTCTCTTATTAGCAGGAGATTGTATTTTAACCTTATGGACATTCATGTACATTGAAATACCATTTCAGTGTAGTAATATAAGATTTTGTTTAATATTTGAAATCATTGAGCTTACTTTTTTTTTCAAAATATTCTAATCTAGACCAATTCCAGGCCTGTGAATCTGTTGTCATCATGACATAAATTTTCATTGTGAGATCATCCTCAGCTCCAACATTCTATAAGCTCTCCTGGAAACCTTCAGATTCATAGTGCCTCAGAGCCACTTAGTCAAGGGTAATAATTCTCCACAAGTGTATGTGTGTGTATTTATTTATTTATGTGTATATATATATGTGTGATTATATATGTGTAAAATACCATACACAGTTTTATATATATGATTCTGAATTTTAAAGAGCTCTGAATTATTGCTTGATTATTCTAGTTTTTTTTGTTACTCAAATGATCTAATGTGGATCTAGATACTGGTACATGTACTGACAATTATGTTGGTAAGTGTCAGGATCTTGATGTGAATTTGGATCTCAGAAATATATTTAGTTGTTAGTTTATTTAATTTTAAAGGTTAACAGAGAGGAAGAAACAGAATGTGTGTGCTACAATGTGGTGGTTCATTCCCTATTGCTGTAATGACAAGGAATTGTATTATGATGGAACTCCAAAATATCCTTTTCTGATGTTAAATAAATTTTATATACATATGTGTGTATGTGTGTGTGTTTGTGTGTGTGTGTGTGTGTGTGTGTGTGTATAATTAGCAACCAAACAGAAGCCAATCCTATTTATTGTCATGTTGCTTGGCTTTATATGGCTACTTTACCAACATACTCAAAATTGTGCTAATTTTCTTTTCCACTTTTTTGTATACAATTAATCAGAAGGGTTTTGGGCACATATTATCCTTCTCCCTTTCATGGTGATATACTTTTGACTTTTGTTCTGGTGGTTTATATGAGCATAAATAAACTTTTATTATTGATTGTTTTTAAATTTTGTTTTATTTATTTGAAAGACAGAGTTACCAGGAGAGTTAGAGACAGAGAGAGGGGTCTTACATCCTGTTCACTGCTCAAAGATCACAATGGCCAGAGCTGAGCCAGGAGCCTCTTCCAGCCTCCCATGTGGGTGCAGGGGCCCAAGGACATGGGCCATCATCTGCTGCTTTCTCAGGTACATTAGCAAGGAGATGGATTGAAAGTGGAGAAGCAAGTACTTGAACCAGCGCCCATATGCTATGCTAGCACAGCAGGCTGAGGCTTTAATCCACTGTGCCATCGAACCAGCCCCTGCTGATATCTTCGAAGCACAGCTATAGATGATAGATGACAGTATCTCTAATTAGGAGATTTTCTTTTCTTTTGTTTTTTTTTTGGTAACTGACATGGTATTTTCTTTACTTATTGTTGATTTTTTCTGTTATTTCTCATGTTTTCTGTACATCTAATACATATTGCTTCACCCAATTCTCTAGTGTTTTTCATGCTATTATTGCTCCTACATAGTTGCGTACTGCTATTTCCAGTCATCAGAATATAGGTTATATACTGATATGCATATTACTTTTTAATTTTTATTTGTTTTATTAATATAAGAAAATAAATTTTAGGGGCTGATGCTGTGGTGCAGCAGGTTAACTTCCTGGCCTGAAGTGCCGGCATTCCACATGGACACAGATTTGAGACCCGGCTGCTCCACTTCTGATCAGGCTCTCTGCTATGGCTTGGGAAAGCAGTAGAAGATGGCCCAAGTCCTTGGGCCCTGAACCCATGTGGGAGACCTGGAGGAAGCTCCTGGCTCCTGGCTTCAGATTGGCACAGCTCTGGCAGTTGCAGCCAACTGGGGAGTGAACCGTCAGATGGGAGATCTCTTTCTCTCTCTTCCTCTCTCTCTCTCTCTCTCTCTCTCTTCTCTGCCTGTCCTCTGTGTAACTCTGACTTTGAAATAAATAAACAAATAAATAAATATTTAAATACAAATATTGTTCTCTATGATATTCCTGGTAATTTCCAAAGTATTTGCTTTATTTCCATTCACTTTTCCCCCCTATTTTCCACTATAAAGGTAATTGAATGAACTATTTTTAACAAATTCTCTTTTATGTGTTTATCACTTTATTATTACTCCTATAAAATAACAGTTATACCCTCAGTAATCACAATGTAATTTATACTCTAATAAGCCAAAAGTTTTTAATCTTTACTTTGTATTTGAGTGTATGAATATTGCCCAATTACATCATCAAATCATAGTGCATACCAGTGCTAGCACCATGAGCATGTGACCATGTTTGTTAGGCTTTTTGTTGTGCTGTCAACTCACTCAAAATTCTGGAACAAGCAATTTCTAGCTTCAAAGCTTGTTAGAGACATCTAGGGCCAGAGTACTCTTTGACTGTTTCAAGGATGTTTTTCACCCTTTATGTATGTTTTATGGGTTTACCTTCCTATTGATATTGAAATTTTCAGTAGTGCTCTTGTTGTTCCTTTAAGATCACTCTGGAAGGTGCAAGATCTTTTCTGAATTTTAGTTCCTGCAAATTTTTATATGATTTTCTTGGCATTCATCATTCCTGCCAAAATACTTTACACATTCATGGTTATCACATCATTTTATCATAAAAATTACACTCATCCATTTTTGTCTTTAAATTCAAAGCGATTACCTACATATAATTTCTAAAATTTTGTTTTCTAAGTGTATTTTGATCTAGCATCAAGAGCCCATAGACAGCTTCATTGGCTTTCTCATTGTAGGATTATTAGCCCTCTGAATAATGCTTAGTTTATCTTGGAATCTTTCATGTACACAGTATCTCTGAATGGTTTATCACCAGAGTATTTGCGCATGCTATGAGAATCACACATTTTTAAACTATTTTGTGGTTTTAGAGAACCCCAAATTTGTCACTGGTATTGAAATTTTTGGTAGCATCAGTCAACACGAGAATACCACAGATATTATCCTGGTAACTGCCCTGATTTTTACTTGATCTTTCTTATCCTTTTTGTAACTAATTATTTAATTGTAATGGAACATTGCTGAACAAATTGCTTTCATTAGCTCTTACTCTACCATTGCTCCTGTATCATTGCTCAGTACTACTTCCAGTAATTACCATATAATTGTAACAGCTGTATGCATCTTTTTTTTCTGCCAAGGACATTTATTGGAGCCTTTTGCTTAATTAAGCCCCAGCCCCAGCTGGGCTGACAGCAGCCAGGCACACAGAGGGAGGGGAGGGGCCAAGAACCATCTGTTCCCAATGTAAACAATGTTAGTAAAAAAAAAAAACTTTACAATAATACATTTTCTCTCATCTTGGGGGGGGAGGAGTGGAAGGAGTATTATTTCAACAGTTCCATTTCTTAAAAAAAGGAAAGAACAGGGAACCACAGGATACATGGATGTGATGTGCATATACACACATTTGGAAAGACCATATGTACAGGTGACGTAGGTCTCAGAGATGGGGGGGGGGGCATGGGCACGACAGGGTTGTGCAGACAACAGCTTGAGATGCACGCCCACCCGCTGGCTCCTGCTGCCCCTCTCCTCCAAGGGACATGCCCACCCACCCAGCACCAACAAAGCCTTGTTTCTCTCTGGCCCTTAAACACTTGCCACCAAGGAGGCAGAAGCCCCCCCCCATCCTAGAGCTGGTTCCCCAGGTGGGCTGGGCTGAGCACTCCACCACCTTGCCTCCCAGGGAGCTCAGGGTACATCACCCCTTCTGCCGGGGTCCCCCATGCCAGACGCCGTCCCACTGGCCCACTGACGGCACAGAAACAGTCAACATTCCTGCAACTAAGAGGAGGGGCAGACGGTGAGCATCCAGGTTCCCAGTGCCCGCTGCCCCCTGCCAGCCCCCAGCAGGTGCCCAGCATGGGCTGCTCTGCCTCAGCCTGCAGCAGGCACAGCCACAAGTCCGCCTTGGCAGCAGGGGTCTTGGTCTCTTGCTTCAGAAGGGTCCAGAGAAGAAAATTCCAGCCAAGGATGGAGGCTGCCCACCTGCTTGTCTGCCTTAGAAAAACTTCTCCAGAGAAGAAACCTGGGAGGAGACAGGTTCAGAGCCAAGGTGGGAAGAAGACTCACTTTTGTTTTGTTTGCAAGACGTGTGTGGTTGTCTCATGTGTGTCTCTGTGTGTGTGTATGCTGAGTTCTTGTCAGTGGCACTTCCAGAAGTCTTGTGGACACAGTTCCCCAGAGTAGGGCCTACAAGGCCCAGGTGAGCCTGAGGAAGGGGAGCATGGTTCAGGTAGCTGATGATCTGGCTCGGCTGAGGCCTGAGTTGCGTTTGATCACCTTGCTGCTTCCTGGGATGATGTCTGTCGTTAGCTCCGTGAAGCACATGCCCAGCTCTTTGGAGCTGTTGGCCTTCAGCCCCTGCTCCTGGACAGAAGTGCTGGTGGTCATGCACTCGCGCCCAGGCCAGTGCTGTCACTCAGGTCATCTGGCAGAGAAGGCATCTTCTCCACCCGAGGGGCCTGCGTGGCCAGGAATGGGGTCCCTTCGGGGACATGCTCACATCTGTGCCATTTCCCAAGGCCTGGATGGCGTTCCGGAAGTGCAGGTTCTCTGTGAAGTCCCTCAGGAACCTCTCACACTCCTCCTCCATGTTCCCACTGCCATGACAGCTGCACCATGCCGGTGGGGCAGGAGTCCACATAGTTGGGTGTCATGTCGAAGCCAATCATGCCCGTGTAGGAGCCCAGACACGCTTGGTAACTGTCCCCTGGGCAGCTGGTGAGTGTCCGGTAGGAGGCTCGACAATTGGTGTGGAAGTTGGCCAGCCGGGACCGGCACAGGTGGTCGGTGCAGCACAGCACATGGAGATCCAGGCAAATGGATGCTCCTTGTCCTGGTAGGAGCAGCTGGGCAGGATGGTCTGGCAGCGGCGCTTGGTGCACGCCTGGTCTCGGCAGGAGCACAGGAGCATGCGGTAGGTGTACTCGCTGGGCACGCAGTTGAAGAACTGGTGCAGGGCCTTGTGGCACTGGCGATGGCTGCAGCGCTCTGAGGGCAAGCTCCCTGGTTGCAGATGGAGATGTAGGAAGAGCGCAGCTTTTTGAAGTTGCTGTTCAGTTTGCAGGCCTTGGCCGCGTCCAGGCACTGGTTGCTCTTGGCGCTGACCATTGGGTCTGCCCCTGCCCCTGAGAAGATGGGAACAAGCCTGAAAACGTCAGAGAGGCAGGAGGTGAGCAGCTCATAGGGAGAGGACTCGTAAAACTCCTCCCCCTCGGTCAGCCCCGGGTGGAAGCTCCAGTAGATCTGCAGGCACTGCAGCTGCTTCATGCCCTGCTTGCAGCGACAGTCATACAGCGGGCTCTCCTGCAGTAACTCCAGGGCTGCCTGGCACTCCTTTTTGGCCATCATGGTGTTGGAGTCACAGCTGTGAGGCACCACCGCAGCGTGTGGTAGCCAGAGCTGCAGTTGGATTCCAACGTGCGCACAGCTCATTGGCCAGGACACGGTCCAACGAGGGCGCCAGCCCTGGAGCACAGGCCCTTCAGAGAGGAAGGGTGGGCCAAAGAGTGGAAGGTGTCGGCTAAGAAAAGGCAGAAGGCGTTTGCCAAGATCATGCTAAATAAATCCAAGGTTTTTTTTTTCTTTTTTTTTTTTTTTTTGGCTTTCTCCCTGGGGCCTGGGCCAGAAACTCACTGGCTCCCCTGGTCCTGCTCAGGCTCAAACCCACCCACCCAAGCCTCCCTACCCTCCTCCTCCTCCCTGCCTCCACCCCATCCCACAGCGGGCAGCTGCCTTCATTTTGTTTTATTTTGTTTTAATTTACTATTATAACTTGTATGAATCATCAATATCCTAGGGAAAGCCAATTACAATATAATATCAACAACAAAATGAAAATTTCTATTTTGTTAATGATTTTATATACACATCTTTTTTATTTTTATTTTTATTCACAGGTAGAGTTACAGTGAGAGAAAGGAAGGTCTTCCTTCCATTGATTCACTCCCCAAATGGCTGTCATTGATGGCACTGCACCGATCTGAAGCCAGGAGCCAGGTGCTTCTTCCTGGTCTCCCATATGGGTGCAGGGACCCAAGCGCTTGGGCCATAATCCACTGCCCTCCCAGGCCACAGCACAGAGCTGGACTGGGAGAGGAGCAACCGAGATTAAAACCTGGCACTCATATAGGATGCTGGTGCTGCAGGCAGAGGATTAACAAAGTGAGCCACTGCACTGGCCCATGTACACAGCTTTTAAAATCTTGTCCAGTATAATCATTTTCACATTCCAGGTGGTATATTTTTAAATCTTTCTTTAGTTTTGATAACCCACAAATTGTCCTATTGTTTTGAACTCAGTAATATAGTGCTGCTTACAAGTATGCTTCCTTCAAGATTTATTAGATATTCTGCATATATTCACTTTATGTTTTCTTGATTTCCTTGAATTTTGATGCAAATGTAATGAAGTTTTTCACCAAGTGGTCATTATAAATGGTTGTCAGTTTCTCAATTCTTCCACCTATAAATTGAGTTTTTACTTACAATAAATAATGTATATTAACAAATGCAAGCCTTTTGTATTTTTTGGTTTATCTTTGAATATATTTTCAACAGATATGTATATTATGTATGTTCTGTCAGCCACTCCTACTACTGTGCACTTCAGGACATCTTGCCACATTTTAATTGTGAGAAAACTGATACTAAATCTCTCTTAGCCGCTGAATTACACACATTTCTCAGAACCAGCATAGTCTAATGGAACAATGTTCTCACTATTGGCTATATACGTTTTGTCTATTCCTGAGTTCTATATTACAGTAACTTCCATTATTACATTTTAAAGAGTATCAAAGAAGGAGGTACCTTTCTCTGAAGGGAGCAGAGAACTTCCACTTTGACCATGGCCTTGTCTAAATATGATCAGAGTCGGTGAACTCAGGGGGCTTCCATGGCCTTGGCAGCTCATGACAAGAGCCTAGGGTGATTACTGAGGCCATAAACAAGAGTGTCAATTTGTTAAGTCAACAACAGGAGTCACTGTGCACTTACTCCTCATGTAGGATCTTTGTCCTTAGTGTGCTGTACATTGAGATTTAATGCTATAACTAGTACTCAAACAGTATTTTTCACTTTATGTTTCTGTGTGTGAGCCAACTGTTGAAATCTTTACTTAATGTATGTTAAACTGATCTTCGGTATATAAAGAGAATCGAAAATGAATCTTGATGTGAATGGAAGGGGAGAGGGAGTGGGAAAGGGGAGGGTTGCAGGTGGGAGGGACGTTATTGGGGGGAAGCCATTGTAATCCATAAGCTGTACTTTGGAAATTTATATTCATTAAATAAACGTTAAAAAAAAAGCAAAACCAAACAAAACGAAGAGTATCTCTAGGAGCTAGTGTTTTGGCATGGCAAGTAAAACTGCAAACTGCAGCACTGGCATCCCATATGGGCGCCAGTTCATCACCCAAGTGCTCCTCTCCTGATATAACTTCCTGCAATTGGCCTGAGAAAGCAGCAGATAATGGCCCAGCTCTCTGGGCCCCTGCCACCCATGTGAGAGACTTGGAAGAAGCTCCTGGCTTTGGCTGGGGCCAGGGCTGGCCACTCTGTCCATCTAGGGGGTGAATAGCAGATATAAATTCTCTCACTCTCTCCTTCTCTCTCTATAACTCCTTCAAAATAAATAACTAAATCTTGAAAAATAAAGAGTATCTCTAGATATAAATACTTTTCCTTGAAAAATTTCCTAATTATTGCCATGATATTTATTTTCTTTTTTTTCTTTTTATTTTTTTATTTATTTAATGAATATAAGTTTCCAAAGTACGAATAATGGATTACAATGGCTTCCCCCCCAATACCGTCCCTCCCACCCACAACCCTCCCCTTTCCCACTCCCTCTCCCCTTCCATTCACATCAAGATTCATTTTCGATTATCTTAATATACAGAAGATCAGCTTAGTATACATTAAGTAAGGATTTCAACAGTTTGCTCCCACACAGAAACATAAAGTGAAAAATAATAGATGATTTTTTTAATGATGATGAAATCAGATCAGACCTATTGTCATGTTTAATCCCAGTGAGAGTCAAGTTGGGAGTTGATAGTTTCTTTTCTTTTCTTTTTTTTTTTATTTTCAATACATATCGGGGCCAGTGCTATGGGACAATGGGTTAAAGCCCCGCCTGCAGCACTGGCATCCCATATGGGTGCCAGTTCTAGTCCGACTGCTCCACTTTTGATCCAACTCTCTCCTATGGCCTGGGAAAGCAGTAGAAGATGGCCCATGTCTTTGGGCCCCTGCACCCATGTGGGATACCCACATGAAGAGCCTGGCTTCAGATCAGCACAGCTCTGTCTGTTGCAGTCATTTGGGAAGTGAACCAGTGGATGGAAGACCTCCCTCTCTCTCTGGCTCTTATTCTCTGTTAACTCTTTCAAATAAATAAAATAAATCTTAAAAAATACATATGCTCTTTTCTTTTTTGTAATGTAATATATTTTCACCAAGTCTCCCTTTTTTATATCTGCTTTTCGTATTATTATTGTTCGTATAAAGTAATAAAGTATTTACATATGTATATATGAAATACATGAAACTTGTGTAACTTAAATAAAATTTTAAGAAATGACTTTGAGAATACATGAGAATTGCAATAAATTAAATTTAGAAAAATCAATGCTAAGTAATTGAATAATCACAAGGGAAGAATACCAATCTAAAGGATGGATAATTCCATAGTCATTGGCTAAGATGGAATCCAATAAACATCAAAAAACTGTAAAAAAATATGTATGGTCTGAAAGGATGAAAGATATCACTATCCCAATGGTTTGGGAAATGATACGTGAAAGTAACTAGGAAAACTGGCATATTGTGAATATCTTGAAGGCCTCAAAGTGTAAATAAGGAAGATAGCAACAGGTTTCTAATGTTACCTCTGGAATGAACTTTATAATTGGTGCTATACATAACATAGAGTAATAGATTCAGAAGCAAAACAAAATTAATAAGAAATGTGGATATTAAGAGATTTATTAAATAGATCAGAGTTGGCAAACTCAAAAGGCTCCCATAGCATTGGCAACTCATGACAAGAGCCTAGGGTGATTACTGATGCCATAAACAAGAGTGTCAATTTGTAAAGTCAACAACAGGAGTCACTGTGCACTTACTCCTCATGTACTATCTCTGTCCTTAATGTGTTGTTCAATGTGAATTAATGCTATAACTAGTACTCAAACAGTATTTTTCACTTTATGTTTCTGTGTGGGTGCAAACTGTTGAAATCTTTACTTAATATATGCTAAATTGATCTTCTGTATATAAAGATAATCGAAAATGAATCTTGATGTGAATGGAATGGAAGAGGGAGAGGGAGAGGGAGAGGGGAGGGTTGCAGGTGGGAGGGACGTTATTGGGGGGAAGCCATTGTAATCCATAAGTTGTACTTTGGAAATTTGTATTTATTAAATATAAGTTTAAAAAAGAGATTTATTAAATTTTGATTATTGTGAGCAGAAATGAACGGCTTGACAAAATGACAAGCAAGAGGATTTTTGTGAAAAAGTTAAATAAATTTATATTTAAAAGACACTGTAAGATAATGCTTGAAGATAATTAAGAAAAGATCATATGCGCTCGATTCTGTCCCGGTTTCTCCTCTTCCAGGCCAGCTCTCTGCTATGGCCCAGGAGTGCAGTGGAGGATGGCCCAAGTCCTTGGGCCCTGCACCCGCATGGGAGACCAGGAGAAGCAGCTGGCTCCTGGCTTCGGATCAGCGTGATGTGCTGGCTGCAGCGCGCCAGCCGCAGCGGCCATTGGAGGGTGAACCAATGGCAAAAGGAAGACCTTTCTCTCTGTCTCTCTCTCTCTCACTGTCCACTCTGCCTGTCAAAAAAGAAAAAAAAAAAAGATCATGTCATGTGACACAATAATAATATAGGAAAGGTACAGAAATGAAGAATAGCTTGGTGACTCTTCTGTGGCATAGTGGGTAAAGCTGCTGCCTGCAGTGCTGTCATCCCAAATGTGCACCAGCTCCAGTCCGTCTGCTCCTCTTCTGATCCAGCCCTTACTAAAGGCTGGGAAAACAGTAGAAGTTGGCCCATATCCTTGGGCCCCTGCACCCATGTGGGAGACCCAGAAGAAGCTCCTGGCTCCTGGCTTTGGATTGGCCCAACTCTGGCCATTATGGCCATTTAGGGAATGAACCAGAGGATGGATGACCCCTGACTTCTTCCTCTGCCTCACTGTAATTCCGACTTTCAAGTAATAAATCTTTAAAAAAGTCTCCTTGAATACTTTAAAAGATCAAATAATAATTTTTTGGTTGCATAAAACTCCAGAAAGGATAAAACTAAATACCATTTGCAAAGGAGAAGAATGTCAATGGATATGAATGATGGAGATTAATTGCAATAAATTTAGTGGCTAGAATGACAAACAAGGTGTA
Organism: Oryctolagus cuniculus; assembly: GCF_964237555.1. Lineage (NCBI taxonomy): Eukaryota > Metazoa > Chordata > Mammalia > Lagomorpha > Leporidae > Oryctolagus > Oryctolagus cuniculus. Next base: position 129,865,129 of record NC_091434.1, read on the forward strand.
GATGAGTTTGATGAACTTTCAACAAAATCAATCAAGATGGCCACCAGCTGCCATAATAAGATTACCATTAACTAGATTATTGATACTCAAGGGCAAAAGTAATAAATTCAGGGTCAAAGAGAAAAGTAGAAAAGGGATATACATCCTATCATTTACATTGCATTTTCATTTTTGTAGGTAGAAATGAGTAATTTGGTATGAACAATGGAGTGAAGCATATTTGTTATATCATTGGAAAAGATGTCCCTGACAATTCCTTCACATTAAAATATGGCAAAATTTCATGCACTAAGCCCAGAAAATATCATGGAAGAGTAAGCATAAAGGTGAGATACCATTATCTCAATCTCAGTTATATCAAATTTCAATTCAATATTGAAACACGGTTACTCATGATTTTAATTAAATAAATAGTTGAAAAAAAGAATATATGATTTGAAGGGCTGAAAAATGTCTACAGTCTCAACAAGGTTTTGGTAAAATGTATAGATACAATTTAATAGAATAAATTATGAAACTTCAAATGATTTGATGCACTCACAATGAAAAAGCTAACAGAGATGTACACATGTTTTCAGGGATATAAAGCCTTGCAGTGAGACATCAATGACAAAAACAGATAAAATAATAAAATTAAAGACAAAACAAGTGGGAGTGACATGACAAGAAAAATGACATTATCATTCATAGGAGTAGAACAGTTATTAAGTAGAAGCAATAATAGCATGACAAACAAAAATAAAGAAACTGGGTGAAAATGGTTCATTAAATTTCTACTTGGAACAGAAAATAGGGTCCAGAATTGTGGTACAGCAGATAAAGCTGCTGTCTGAAAAGTCAGCGTCCCATATGGGCACCAATTCGAGTCCCGGCTGTTCCACTTTCCATCCAGCTCCCTGTTAATGCACCCGGGAAAGCAGTGGAGGATGGCCCATGTGCCTGGGTCCTTTCCACCCACATAAGAGACTCAGTTGAAGCTCCTCACTTCAGCCTGGCACAGTTCTGCCCATTTTGGCCATTTGAGGAGTGAACCAGCAGATGGAAGATTCTCTGTGTCTTCTCTCTCTAGCTCTGTTTTTCAAATAAATCAATAAATTTTTTTTGACAGGCAGAGTTAGTGAGAGACAGAGACAGAGAGAAAGGTTTCCTTCTGTTGGTTCACCCCCAGATGGCCACTACGGCCGGTGCACTGTGCCGATCCAAAGCCAGGAGCCAGGTGCTTCCTCCTGGTTTCCCATGAGGGTGCAAGGCCCAAGCACTTGGGCCATTCTCCACTGCCCTCCCAGGCCACAGCATAGAGCTGGCCTGGAAGAGGAGCAACTGGGACAGAACCGGTACCCCAACTGGGACTAGAACCCAGGGTACCGGTGCCACAGGTGAGGATTAGCCTAGAGAGCCATGGAGCCAGCCACCAATAAATATTTATTTAAAAAGACTATAAGGAAAATTTCTGGGTGAGGTGCTGATGCTGAGGCATAGTGGGTGAAGTCTCCACCCACAGCAGGCACCAGGTAAGGTCCAGGTTGCTCCTCTTCCAGTCCAGTTCTCTGCTTATGGTTTGGGAAAGCAGGATAAGATGGCTCAAATTCTTGGGCCCCTGTACCCATGTGAGTGACCTGGAACAAGCTCCTGGCTCCTGACTTCAGATTGGCTTAGCTCTGGCCATTGCCATCTGGGGAATGAACCAGCATAAGGAAGACCTTTCTCTCTGTCTCTCCCTCTCTTTCTGTAACTCTACCTCTTAAATAAATAAATAAATAAATATTGAAAAAGAAAATTTCTGGAAGTTAAATAAAGGAAATATGTAATGGAACATTTACATGAAATATTATGTCATGGATATAAAATATCAGTACAAAAATCCTGTAGTTTGAAAATTTTAGAATATCAAATATTTATTATCAGTGCCATAAAATCCAGAGAAGAATATCCTGCAAAGGAAAAAGACCATTATCCCTGGATGATTCTGAGATGTGGTAAACATGAAAGTTGCTAGAACTAATTGCAGAAATTAGATAAGAGTTGATGACCTAACAATGAAAATGCAAATCCAGGTAACCACAACATCCCTGGGTTAGAATTGAAATCAAGGAATTTACTTATGATATACGTAGGTCACTTTAATAAATTCAAAGAAAAAATGAAAAATATAGAGATATGTTATTATAGATTGTTAAGTGATAATTCTGAGTAGAAATTAATGCTTAGGTAGAGCAGTAATAGGTATACAAGCAGACATAACAGGTATTTATAAAGGTGGTTCCCAAATTGCACTTATAGAAGAAAACAGAAAATTACAAATATTCAATCCATAAACTACATTGCTACTAATTTCAGAGTAAACACATCTGTTTTTCAGTCTCATGTATGGACAATACAGAGGATATTCAATGAGAAATATAAATTCAGAGTCTGTAAAATGTATTGTAGTTTATAAGGTTTTAAAATATGTACAATAGTGGGTAAATAGTGTTTAGACTTCACATTCATGAATGTAGTACATTTTACATTTTATTCACAGTGTGAGGCCCACAATAGGTGCTCAATTACTGGGTCTGTTTTTTGTGAAACTAATGCATTATAAAATGTAGACTGTTTTTTTTTTTCTTTGTAAATTCATTCTAAAAATGAAAATATATACTATTTTTCATCTACCAGGAAGACAAAAATAAAAAAAAATGATGACACATAGGGAGTAAATCTGTGCTTTCATGGACACTGCCAGAGAGGGGCCACCGAAGACAGCTGAGCAGCTTGTGCACTGAGAGCCACCATGCCTAGGGTGTGATGGAAGTGGGGAACAACAAACAAAAGTAAAATAAAATGGAGTTAAAATGGAAAGCCACAGCAAAAAAAAAAAAAGAATAAATTTTACCATTATAAATGTCAGTACATTTATTATTATTATTTTTAAAGATTTATTTACTTGAAAGACAGAGTTACAGAGAGGAAGAGGCAGAGAGAGCGGGAGAAAGAGAGAGAGAGAGAGAGAGAGAGAGAGAGAGAGAGAGATCTTAGTTATTTGAAAGGCAGAATTACAGAGAGAGGTAGAGACACAGAGATCCTCCATCTGCTGGTTCACTTCCCAAATGGCCAGCAGGAGCTGAGCTGATGTGAAGCCAGGAGCTTCTTCTGGATCTCCCATGTGGGTGAGGGGTCCAAGCACTTGGTCCATCTTCTACTACTTTCCCAGGACATAGCAGAGAGCTGGATCAGAGGTAGAGCAGCCAGGTCTTGAACCAGCGCCCATATGGGATGCCAGTGCTGCAAGCCAAGGCTTTAACCCACTGTACACCAGCCCCAGAATATTTATTATTGATGTTCGTATGTAATTCTGAGCTCCTTGGCATCTGTTCCTGAAAAAGGAGCCTTATACATCTTATTATTACAAAAGAAAAACCCATAAATCTCTACAGGGAATTGAATTTTTCTGTATCCTGAATTCTCAGAGAAATTTCTTGAATGACCTTTAAAATATATGCAACCCACCATTCCTGCACTTCTATTTCTTACAAAAGATACAATATCAAATTTTAAACAGAAAAGATTTCAGTGAGGGCCAAGTGCACAGTATTGACATATATTTTGGGAAATTGGAATTGCATGAGATTAAATTGATGGAATGCATGTATGTAGGGTTCTAGTAGTCCAATTTGATTCAAGAATACCATGCCCAATACTCACTGGAGTGTATAGATTGTATATTTTTCTTGACTGGTTCCCAAGTCATTGTATCTTGGGTGCAAAACAGGCTCTGTTTTTCTTAATTATCAGAGAGGAGACATGTGATGCTATGAGACTACTAGCAGATAAATAAAAGTGCCTAGGTGTGGGAAGGCTTCTCTGAGAAACCCATATTTGATGGAATACAACAGATAAGGAGAAGCTGGGGAAGGAGGTAAGAGCATGTGTAGAAGCTGAGACACACTAATCTTTCTAGTCATTTGGTTTATTTTTGCCTTTCTTTTCCAGAAAGTAATTATCTTGTGAATTCCATTTATTATACATATTATTATTATTTTTTACTATTTATTGAACTCTTTATTTAGTGTAAGGTTAATCTTATGAGTATAACAAACTGAAAGTGGATCATTGTAAAAATTAAGAAAGAGAATTAAAGAGGGAGGAGGAGGAAGTATGGAAGTATGGGCAAGAGGGAGGGTAGAGAGGCTGGTGCTGTGGTACAGTGGGTTAAAATATTATACATATTATTGAACTTCTTTAAATCATATATTATAGAATATATGTATATTACTCACATATAGAGAGAATATGTATGTACTTTTTGAATAAGATGTGTGTGTATTTGTATAGATTGCCTCTTATATAATTATCTAAGTAATTTTGTTGATTTCTAGTAGTATGTTAAAATTTTACATGTTATGGCAAACCCATTAGTCATTTTAAAAACTTAATACAGCTCAGATCTCTGAATGTGCCTCAGTATACTTTGCCTTTCACCTGTTGTTCACCTATTTTCTATTGTACATTACTTTGAAGCCAGCATCTGCATTAAGGTCTTTTATATATTTTAAATTATTTTCTTATCATATATATTTAAATTATATATTTAAATTATTTCCTTAAAAATAGTTTTTAAGTAGAAATAATGAGTCAGAAATCTCTTGACTCCAGGTAAGATTTGTTGTATACTGCCACCTTCAGGTCTGTGCCTGTTTGTGGGGTTTCTGATTACAAGAGCCTGCTTGCTTTCTACCATCCCACTGCCCAGTGTTAAGTTCAGAATCTCAGCATCTCAAAACCTATTCATAACAATTGTCAGTAATGGCTTAGAAACATCCAAGGCTGTGGGTCTCAGGATAGAAATTGCGATCACCTGGGAAGCTTGAAAACACTGATTCCTGGTCCCAACTTGAACATTTTGTATTTAATGTTCCTAATTATTCTGAGGTTCATGTAATTAGACTTCAATTCAGGGCTGGTGATATTTGGGAAATAGTATGATACAAATATATCAAAAAAACTTTAGATAGCTGTTCAGTTTTTTCAAAAATGCTTATTTAACAATGTTCTATTCCCCACTGCTGTGCATATTCTTTTAAAGTCATATTTCATCAAAATAGAACTATTTTAGAAGAATTTAAACAAATATCAATTATATTTATTAAAACTTGGTAATTTTTTTTAGAATTAGACAAACTGTTTTTGCTGTTAATTCATATGCAGAATGTTTGTTCTAAATCTTATCATTTTACCAGTTTAATCTTCCAAAGTACTTTTTAATATACCAAACCAAACATCCTTTTGATGTTAAAATTATCACAAAAATGTCAATGTCTAACTTATAGTAATATAATTTATCATTCGATGTTTATGTTTTCCTAAGGAATTATATATTTCATTTATAAGCAAACACCTCACAAGATATTATTTTAGTCAAGTATTTTAATTGTATCTAACCTCTTATTTAAATTATGTTTTTCACAATGTAAAAAAGTTTATATGTTCAAAAATATTTGAATATAAAATAGTTATGTATTCAACACTGAGATGTAATAAATGATGTTTTAATACATTTCTACTCTTTTAAGTAGAAAAGAATAAACATTTACAAAGGGAACTAGAGTCTTATTCCTTCTTCATCCTCCCAGAAGAGTAACCTCTAACTGATAATATCAGTTATAATCAGTATCAGCGGGGTCTATGAGTGTCACAGTTGTCTAGTCTGCAGCAGCTCACTGCAGTGGTAAAGTGACCTTGACGCGGACATGTGCTTCAAAAGGTGTGTGTTTTCAGTTAACAGAGAGTTAAGTGTCAGAAACCTGAGAGTTGTGTTAGCTGTAGCCATGATCCTTGTGGTGTGGGATATAGATGGGGTTACCTTGTCCAACTAGGAAAGCCCAAGTGATTCTGGGACTTATGGCAACAATAGTTATGGCCCTAAGATTATGTGATGAGTGAGTATGGGATCTTCTCCAGTTCCTGTTGGATGGACATGGATAATTCTGGAATTTATAGCACAAAAGCCCCAGTCCAGGCATAGGCAATGTGAAGGGGAACTTGCCTTGGTCCTGCAGGGTGAATACATGTTTTCTGTGGATTGTGTGCCTGAAGCAGTGGAATACAGGTAGCATTTTCCTTAGGTCCTGCATGGCAGATTCCAATGACTCTGGGGAATATATTATTAATAGTCACACTCCCAGAGCTTCAGGGCAGGAGGGGTACCTTGCTCAGGTACCATGTCTTTATAAAACCACTTCTTATGTTTTCTAAAGATATAACACTGCATTTTCTCAAACATCTTATTACTAAAGATGAACAATTTCATAATGTAACTGTATTAGTTCATGTTTATTGAAATTATTGTTAATGCTTTGATTATAAATTTCATAAATTTAGGGAGCTTTTTAAAATTTTTGAGCATAATTTATCCCACACACTTCATTATTTCTCACCAGCCACTTGCAGAACAGTGATTATTCAGGAATATGTGTCTTGCTATAGTAGAAACAATCATAGAAAAGCTGTTTATCTGCTTTATTTTATTCCATTGTATGAATAAACCAGTCCGCTACTAGGTGGTTTTGAGATTTATTTATTCATTTGAAAGTCAGAGTTATTGAGAAGAGATATATATATATATATATAGAATGAAATCTTCCATCCACTGGTTCACTCCCCAAATGGTCTCAATAGCTGGGGATGGGCCAGGCTGAAACCAGGATCCAGGAGATTCCTCTGGGTCTTCTACGTGGGTACAAGGGTTGAAGGACTTGGGTCATCTTCCACTGCTTCCCCAAGCACATTGGTAGGGAGCTGGATTGGAAGTAGAACAGCTAGGACTCAAACTGGTATCCATATGAGATGGCAGCACTGCAGGTGGAGGCTTAACCTGCTGTGCCAAAGCTCCAGCCCCGAGGTTTCTACATGCAGTTTCACAGCATCCTTGTATGTGATTATGTGTTCATATAGGCCAAAGTACACCAGATTTAGAATTACTGTTTGTTAAGATATAGCAGCACTTTAATAATGTTTGTCATATTTATGTCCAAACAGTATGTATATGTGAATATTGTTACCAGGAACTAATGAGTATTCTTGCTTTCCATTATGGTTTTGTGGTTTCAGACCAAGAATTGTGGCAATCTGAAGGATATCAAATGATGTATTGTTTACTTTTTGCAATTCCCTGATATTATCTTCATAGGTTTTTAATTATAGTGGTACTTCTTCTGTAGTGGAGCCTTTACTGAGCTTTTTATTATTTTTTTCTGTCCTTCTCTTATTAATCTATGAAAGTTCTCATGATTCAGATATGTCTGAATATTTTCTATAAAAATGTTGTCATGATCTGTGACTATAAGTTTATAAGAAGTCCTGCATGGGAAGTTAGTTCATAGTGACTTTTGTGGTTAATTTAACAATTAATACTTTTATGTATGACATTAGTGATCACCCAAGACTCTTGGCATGAGCTGCCTAAGCAGCTATGGAAACCTTTTAAATTAACAAACTATGTCAGTATTTTTTTTGACAGGCAGAGTGGACAGTAGAGAGAGATGCAGAGGGAAAGGTCTCCCTTTTTCCATTGGTTCACCCCCCCACCAATGATTGCTACGGCTGGTGCACTGCAGCCCTTGCACTGCGATGATCCGAATCCAGGAGCCAGGTGTTTCTCCTGCTCTCCCATGCAGGTGCAGGGCCCAAAGACTTGGGCTATCCTCCACTGCCTTCCAGGGCCACAACAGAGAGCTGGACAGGAAGAAGAGCAACTGGGACAGAATCCGGTGCCCTGACCAGGACTAGAACCCAGGGTGCTGGTGCCACAGGTGGAGGATTAGCCTATTGAGCCACGGCGCTGGCACTGTCAGTATTTAGACAAGGCCATAAGCAAAGTTGCAGATCTCTCTTCCCTTTACAGAAAGGAACCTCCATCTTTGATGACTTCTTTCCAATAAAGTTAATATAATTTTAATTATATGAATAGCTGATATTCTAATGTTAAGTCATCCTTACATTCATGTACTTAATTAGTCATGATGAGCTTAGCTTAATAAAAAATCATATAATATTGACATCTCTTTTAACAGAGAGCAAATCACTCCCTGTACTCCATCACAAATGCCCTACAACTTATCCAGCATCAGGTGTTCCTAGATGGTTTCTTATCAGTTTGTTCAGACAACCATAACAAAATGCCAATGACTGGGGAACCTTCAATAATTCTACAGGCTAGAAAGTCAAAGATCAAGGTGACACAAACGTGGTTCTTGATGAGGACTCTTCTCCAGGCTTGCAGATATCCAGGCATGGTGTGTCCTCTCATGTCTGCCTTTCAAGCATGCTTGTGGAGAGAGAATTTTCTCTTCTTTTAAAGATACTAATCCCATCATGAAGATCCCCTGCTCAAGATAGTCTCACTCTAACAATATCCCCTAAGAAGCCATCTCCAAATATCACATTTGGAGTTAAGGGTTCAGTACATGAACTTAGTGGATACATTAAGTCCATATCAGGTGGGGAGGAGGAATTGCCATGTTTGGCTCCTCTGTTTGAGTTTGAAGAGGTACCTGCCTCCAGGAGTTCTTGGAGCCTCAACAAAACAATGGTCCTATAAACTAAAAGAAAATAAGATCTTCAACTTATGAAGAAAAATACACTTGTGTACATTTGTATTCTGCAAAAAAGCAAGTCATCGATTGCAATAGCTCTTTTTCTTATTTCACATTGTTATTTGCCTCTAATGAGAATACTTAAATCTTCTTCCTTATCACTTTTCATAAATACCGCACACTGCTATTAACTAGAGTCACCATGTTGTATAATAGATCCTTTTATCCCACTAAAAATTTGCGCATTTTCTCCAACATCACTCAGTTCCCATTTCCCAGCCCCAGCTAACCCTATTCTATTCTCTGCTTCTGTAGTTCAACTTCTTAAATTTCACATATAAGTTAAACCATGTTGCATTTGTTTTTATGTGCCTGGATAGTTAAAAGTAACCCTAATGGACTGTTGTTGGGAATGTAAACTAGCACAGCCATTAAGGAACACAGTATGGAGATAGCTCAGAAATCTGAAATAGATCTACCATATGACCCACCCACTCCATTTCTGGGAAATTACCCAAAGGAAATTAAATCAGGATATGGATGTGTTGTCTGCACCCCCATGTTTATTACAGCTCAATTCACTATAGCTAATATATGGAATAAGCCCATACATCTATCAAATGATGGCTGGATAAACAAAATGTGGTATATATACAGTATGGAATAATACCTAGGCATAAAAAGAATAAAATCCTGTATTTTGCAACAAAATAAATGCAACTGGAAACCACTGTGTTTAGTGAAATAAGCCAGTACCAAAAAGACAAATATCATGTGTTTTCCCTGATTTGTTGTAATCAATATACAGAGCACAAAAAGGTAATGTAAGTCAGAGAAATTGACATTTTATTATTGTTCATATCCCATATCTATACTGCTTGGGATCAGTGATTTTTGCGAATTATTACTTGTTGAATTATTTATTTGGTTGATGATTAATCTTGTGACTAAAAAAGAATCTGAAAGTGTGTCATTGTAACACTTGAAAGAAAAAAATAAGAGGAGAAGGAGGAGGGAACATATGCAGGAGAGAGGATAATGTGGAAGCACCATTATGCTTTTCAATCTGTATATGCAAAATGCTTGAAACTTTTCACTTTACATAAATAAAAAAGAAAAACCAAAACAAACCCCCCCAAATAAAATATTTTACCTTTCAGTGAATCGTTATTAATGCAAGCTGTGACCATAATCAATGTAATGAACATAACTATCAACTACAAGTTCTTTTGTACCTTGTGATTCTACATACTCCTTTTACCCTTATTCATTTAGCCAATAATACTACAAATGAGTTTGCATTTTGCAGGATTTTATATATATATAAAGTATAGAAAGTGCACTCTATTTTATTCCTTGTTCATTTGTCAGCATAATTACTTTGAGATGTATTCAAATTGTTGTAATTATTAATACTCATTCCTTTTTGGTAATGAAAAGTATTCCAATTCTATGGATATAAAAGTTTATTTTTTATTTTTTAAATGTTTATTTTAGTTTTTGAGGCAGAGTTACAGACAGAAGGAGAGAGAGAGAGAGAGAGAGAGAGAGAGAGAGAGATCTTCCATCTGCTGGTTCACTCCCCAGATGGCCAAAATGGCTGGGGCTGGGCTGATCAGAATCCCTGAGCCAGGAGCTTATTCTAGGTTTGCCATGTGGGCGCAGGGGCCCAAATGCTTGAGCCATCTTCTGCTGCTTTCCCATGCCTTTAGCAGGAAGCTGTATCAGAGGTGGAGAGCTGGGACTCAAAATTGTCCCATATGGGATGCTGGCACTGCAGGCTTAACCTACTAGGCTACAGTGATGGGACCATAGTGTTGATGGATACTTGCATTGTATCTAGTATATGGTAACTGCAAATAAACAGCCCCTTGGAATATTGCTGTGCAAGTCTTTGAAGTAGTATGTGTTTGGTTGTCTTCAGTGAGTACCTGAAAATGGACTAGTTGTCCAAGCTAGAAGAAGAGCTCCTCAGTGTCAGTTTTCTCCCAGCTTGCTCATGGGAAATTCCGATGATCTCAGGGTATGCACAAGCCTACTTATGGCATAAGGATTTTAGTGTTAGGCCATGGAATGAAAGGAAATAAACATTTGACTCCATATGGAAGCAATTTGCGTTTGCCGGAAGAAAACAAAAAGTTACATGCTAAAATGCGTTCAAAACCGTCAAGTCCGTAGATACTGTCCAGAAAACACACACAAACACAGAGGCTGTAGCAAGATCTGGGATTGAGATAGCCACAACACACCATATATTTCTGCTTTCATCCAGGCATATCCGGACAAAGTGTTGTGGAATTTGGGTGAATTTTAACCAAAAAATCACCGTCAAAGTGGTTTTGGAGAAAAGCACAATCTTTCTGTTGGGTAAGTGGATCCAATGTCATGTTTACAAACACAAATATCATGTTTTCCCAGGTTTCTGAAGCTTTTTGCCTAGAAAATTTGCATGTGTGGAGGATTTGACTCCATGTGGAATCAATTAGCATTTGCTGGCAGAAAACAAAAAGTTACAGGCTAAAATGCATTCAAAACCATCAACTCTGTAGATAAAGTCCAGAAAATACAAACAAACACAGAGGTTGTAGCAAGATCTGGGATTGAGATAGCCACAACACACCGGATATTTCTGCTTTCATCCAGGCATATCCGAACAAAGTGTTGTGGAATTCAGTTGAAATTTAACCAAAAAATCACCATCAAAGTGGATTTGGAGAAAAGCACCATATTTCTCTTTGCCAAGTGCATCCAGTGTCGTGTTACGAAACAAATAGCATGGATTCTCGGGTTTCTGAAGCTTTCTGCTTAGAAAACTCGAATGTGTGGAGGATTTGACTCCATGTGGAACCAGTTAGCGTTTGCCTGCAGAAAACAAAAAGTTGCATGCTAAAATGCATTCAAAACCATGAAGTCCGTAGATAATGCACAGAAAACACAAACAAACACAGAGGCTGTACCAACATATGTGGTTGAGATAGGGACAACACACTAGATATTTCTGCTTTGTCCAGGCATATCCAGACAGAGTGTTTTGGAATTTGGGTGAAATTTAACCAAAAAATCACTGACAAAGTGGTTTTGGATAGAAGCACAATTTTCTGTTCGGCAAGTGGATCCAATGTCATGTTTACAAACAGAAATAGCATGTTTTGGAGAAAAGTACCATCTTTCTGTTCATCAAGTGGATCCAATGTCATGTTTACAAACACAAATTTCATGTTTTCTCGGGTTTCTGAAGCTTTCTGCCTAGAAAACTCGAATGTGTGGAGGAATTGACCCATATGGATCAATTAGCGCCAGCTGGCAGAAAACAAAAAGTTACATGCTAAAATGCACTGAAAAGGATAAAGTCCATAGATGAAGTCTGGAAAACACAAACAAACACAGAGGCTGCAGCAAGATCTTTGATTGAGATAGCAACAACACACCGGATATTTCTGCTTTCATCCAGGCATATCTGGAAAATGTTTTGTGGAATTCAGGTGAAATTGAACAAAAAATCAAAGTGGTTTTGGAGAAAAGCACCATGTTTCTGTTCATCAAGTGGATCCAATGTCATGTTTACAAACACAAATAGCATGTTTTTTGGGTTTCTGAAGCTTTCTGCCTAGAAAACTTGAATGTGTGGAGGATTTGACTCCATGAGGAACCAATGAGCATTTGCTGGCAGAAAACAAAAGTTACATGCTAAAATGCATTCAAAAGTGTCAGCACCATAATAACTGTCCAGAAAACAGAAACAAACACAGAGGCTGTAGCAAGATCTGGGATTGAGATAGCCACAACACACTGGATATTTCTGCTTTCATCCAGGCATATCTGGATAAAGTGTTGTGGAATTCGGGTTAAGTTGAACAAAAAATCACCATCAAAGCGGTTTTGGAGAAAAGCACAATCTTTCTGTTTGGCAAGTGGATCCAGTGTCATGTTCAGAAACACATATAGCATGGTTTCTCGGGTTTCTGAAGCTTTCTGCCTAGAAAACTCGAATGTGTGGAAGAATTGACCCATTTGGAAACAATTAGCATTTGCCAGCAGAAAACAAAAAATTAAATGCTAAAATGCATTCAAAGGATAAAGTCCATAGATAAAGTCCAGAAAACACACACAAACACAGAGGCTGTAGCAAGATCTTGGATTGAGATAGCCACAACACACCGGATTTTTCTGCTTTCATCCAGGCATATCCGGACAAAGTATTTTTGATTTCGGGTGAAATTTAAAGAAAAAATCATTACTGGGCAGATGGAGGCAAAAAATCACCGTCAAAGTGGCTTTGGAAAAAGCACCATGTTTCTGTTCATCAAGTGGATCCAATTAAATGATAAGAAACACAAATAGCATGTTTTCTTGGGTTTCTGAAGCTTTCTGCCTAGAAAACTCGAATGTGTGGAGGATTTGAGTCCATGTGGAACCAACGAGCATTTGCTGGCAGAAAACAAAACTTACATGCGAAAATGCATTCAAAAGTGTCAACATCGTAATAACTGTCCAGAAAACACAAAGAAACATGGAGGCTGCAGCAAGATCTTTGATTGAGATAGCCACAACAAACCGGATATTTCTGCTTTCATCAAGGCATATCTGGACAAAGTGTTGTGGAATTCGGGTGAAATTTAACAAAAAATCACCGTCAAAGCGGTATTGGAGAAAAGCAAAATCTTTCTGTTTGTTAAGTGGATCCAATGTCATGTTCAGAAACACAAATAGCATGGTTTCTCGGGTTTCTGAAGCTTTCTGCCTAGAAAACTCGAATGTGTGGGAGAATTGACCCATTTGAAACCAATTAGCATTTGCCAGCAGAAAACAAAAAATTAAATGCTAAAATGCATTCAAAAGGATAAATTCCGTAGATAAAGTCCAGAAAACACAAACAAACACAGAGGCTGTAGCGAGATTGGGATTGAGATAGCCACAACACACAACACACCGGATATTTCTGCTTTCATCCAGGCATATCCGGAAAATGTGTTGTGGAATTTGGGTGAAATTTAAAGAAAAAATCATTATTGGGCAGATGGAGGCAAAAAATCACCGTCAAAGTGGTTTTGGAGAAAAGCACAATCTTTCTGTTCATCAAGTGAATCCAATGCCATGTTTACAAACACAAATAGCATGTTTTCTTGGGTTTCTTAACCTTTCTGCCTAGAAAACTCGAATGTGTGGAGGATTTGAGTCCATGTGGAACCAGTTAGCATTTGCGGGCAGAAAACAAAAAGTTACATGCTAAAATCAAAACCGTCAAGTCTGTAGGTAAAACCCAGAGAATACAAACAAACAGAGAGACTGTAGCAAGATCTGGGATATTTTGCTTTCATCCAGGCATATCCGAACAAAGTGTTGTGGAATTCAGGTGATATTTAACTGAAAAATCACCGTGAAGTGGTTTTGGAGCAAAGCACAATCTTTTTGTTTGGCCAGTCGATCCAATGTCACGTTTACAAACACTAATATCATGTTTTCCCCAATTTCTGAAACTTTCTCCCTAGAAAACTCGATGTGTGGAGGATTTGACTCCACGTGGAACCAATTAGCGTTTGCACCCAGAAACAAAAAGTTACATGCTAAAATGCATTCAAAACCATCAAGTCCGTATATAAAGCCCAGAAAACACGAACAAACACAGAGGCTGTAGCAAGATCTGGGATTGAGATAGCCACAACACACCAGATATTTCTGCTTTCATCCAGGCATATCCAGACAAAGTATGGTGGAATTCGGGTGAAATTACCCAAAAATCACCGTCACAGTTGTTTTGGAGAAAAGCACAGTCTTTCTGTTCGGGAAGAGGATCCAATGTGATGTTTTCAAACACAAGTGTCATGTTTTCTCGGGTTTCTGAACCTTTCTGCCTAGAAAACTCGAATGTGTGGGGGATTTGACTCCATGTTCAACCAATTAGCGTTTGAGGCAGGATACAAAATGTTACATGCTAAAATACATTCAAAACCGTCAAGTCCCTAGATAAAGCCCAGAAAAACCACAAAAAAACACAGAGGCTGCAACAAAATCTGGGATTGAGATAGCCACAACACACCGGATATTTTGCTTTTCATCCAGGCATATCCGAAAAACGTGTTGTGGAATTCAGGTGATATTTAACTGAAAAATCACCATCAAAGTGGTTTTGCAGAAAAGTACAATCTTTCTGTTCAGCAAGTGGATCCAGTGTCATATTTACAAACACAAATAGCATGTTTTCTGTGGTTTCTGAAGCTTTCTGGCTAGAAAACTCAAATGTGTGGAGGATGTGACTCCATGTAGAAGCAATTACCATTTCCCGGCTGAAAACAAAAGGTTACATGCTAATATGCATTCAAAACCATCAAGTTCGTAGATAAGGTCCAGAAAGCACAAACAAACACAGAGACTGTAGCAAGATGTGGGATTCAGATAGCCACAACACACCGGATATTTCTGCTTACATCCAGGCATATCCGGAAAAAGTATTGTGGAATTCGGCTGAAATCTAATAAAAAAATCACCGTCAAAGTTGTTTTGCAGAAAAGCACAATCTTTCTGTTCGTCTAGTGGGTCAATGTAATGTTTACAAACAGAAACAGCATTTTTTGTCTGGTTTCTGGAGATTTCTGCCCAGAAAACTCGAATATGTGGATTATTGGACTCCATGTGGAACCAATTAGTGTTTGCCTGCAAAAAAACAAAAAGTTACATGTTACAATGCATTCTCAACCATCAAGTCCGTAGATAAAATATAGAAAACACAAACACACACAGAGGCTGTAGCAATATGTGGGATTGAGATAGCCACAACACACCAGATATTTCTGCTTTCATCCAGGCATATCCAGACAAAGTGTTGTGGAATTCGGCTGAATTTTAACGAAAAAATCACTGTCAAAGTGGTTTTGCAGAAAAGCACAATCTTTCTGTTCGGCAAGTGGATCCAATGTCATGTTTACAAACAGAAATAGCATGTTTTCTCGAGTTTATGAAACTTTCTGCCTTGAAAACTCCAATGTGTGGAGGATTTGACTCCATGTAGAACCAATTAGCGTTTGTCAGCAGAAAACAAAAAGTTACATGCTAAAATGCATTGAAAACCATCAAGTCCTTAGATAAAGTCCAGAAAACACAACCAAACACAGATTCTGTAGCAAGATCTGGGTTTGAGATAGCCACAACACACCGGATACTGCTGCTTTCATCCAGGCATTGCCGGACAAAGTGTTGTGGAATTCGAGGGTAATTTAACCAAAAAATCACGGAAAAGTGGTTTTGGAGAAAAGCACAATGTTTCTGTTCGGCAAGTGGATCCAATGTCATGTTTATAAACAGAAATAGCATGTTTTGTCAGGATTCTGAATTCTTCTGCCTAGAAAACTCGAATGCACGGAGGATTGGACTCCATGTGGAACCAATTAGTGTTTGCAGGCTGAAAACAAAAAGTTAGATGCTAAAATGCATTCAAAACCATCAAGTCCATAGATAAAGCCAAGAAAACACAAACAAACACAGAGGCTGTAGCAAGATGTGGTATTGAGATAGCCACAACCCACAGGATATTTCTGCTTTCATCCAGGCATATCTGGACAAAGTGTTATGGAATTCGGGTTAAATTGAACAAAAAATCACCATCAAAGTGGTTTTGGAGAAAAGCACAATCTTTCTGTTCGGCAGGATCCAATGTCCTGTTCACAAACACTAATATCAAGTTTTCTCAGGTTTCTGAAGCTTTCTGCTTAGAAAACTCGATGTGTGGAGGATTTGACTCCATGTGGAACCAATCAGCGTTTACCCGCAGAAAACAAAAGGTTACATGCTAAAATGCATTCAAAACCATCAAGTCCGTATATAAAGCCCAGAAAACACAAATGAAGACAGAAGCTGTAGCAAGATCTGGGATTGAGATAGCCACAACACACCAGATATTTCTGCTTTCATCCAGGCATATCCGGACAAAGTGTTGTGGAATTCGGGTGAAATTTACCCAAAAATCACCGTCAAAGTTGTTTTGGAGGAAAGCACAATCTTTCTGTACGGGAAGAGGATCCAATGTGATGTTTTCAAACACAAGTGTCATGTTTTCTCGGGTTTCTGAACCTTTCTGCCTAGAAAACTCGAATGTGTGGGGGATTTGACTCCATGTTCAACCAATTAGCGTTTGAGGCAGGATACAAAATGTTACATGCTAAAATACATTCAAAACCGTCAAGTCCCTAGATAAAGCCCAGAAAAACCACAAACACACATGCCGCAACAAAATCTGGGATTGAGATAGCCACAACACACTGGATATTTCTGCTTTCATCCAGGCATATCCAGACAAAGTGTTGTGGAATTCAAGGGAAATTTAACCAAAAAACACCGTAAAGGGGTTTTGCAGAAAAGCACAATCTTTCTGTTGGGAAAGTGGACCCAATGTCATGTTTACAAGCAGACACAGCATGTTTTCTCAGGTTTCTAAAGCTTTCTGCCTAGAAAACTTGAATGTGTGGAGGATTTGAATCCATGTGGAACCAATTAGCGTTTGCCAGCAGAAAACAAAAAGTTAGATGCTAAAATGCATTCACAACCATCAAGTCCGCAGATAAAGCCCAGAAAACACAAACAAACACAGAGGCTGTAGCAAGATGTGGGATTGAGATAGCCACAACACACCGGATATTTTGCTTTCATCCAGGCATATCCGGACAAAGTTTGTGGAATTTGGGTGATATTTAACCGAAAAATCACCATCATGGTGGTTTTGGAGAAAAGCACAATCTTTCTGTTCGGCCAGTGGATCCAGTGTCATGTTTACAAACAGAAATAGCATATTTTCTCGGGTTTATGAAACTTTCTGCCTTGAAAACTCGAATGTGTGGAGGATTTGACTCCATGTGGAACCAATTAGTGTTTGTCAGCAGAAAACAAAAAGTTAGATGCTAAAATGCATTCGAAACTATCAAGTCTGCAGATAAAGCCCAGAAAACACAAACACACACAGAGGCTGTAGCAAGATGTGGGATTGAGATAGGCACAACACACACACACTGGATATTTTGCTTTCATCCAGGCATATCCAGACAAAGTGTTGTGGAATTCGAGTGATATTTAACCGAAAAAACACCGTCATGGTGGTTTTGGAGAAAAGCACAATCTTTCTGTTCGGCCAGTGGATCCAGTGTCATACTTACAAACACAAATAGCATGTTTTCTTGGGTTTCAGAAGCTTTCTGCCTAGAAATCTTGATGTGTTGAAGATTGGACTCCATGTAGAACCAATGAGCGTTTCCCAGCCAAAAACAAAACGTTACATGCTAAAATGCATGCAAAACCATCAAGTCCGTAGATAAAGTTCAGAAAACACAAACACAGAGGCTGTAGCAAGATGTGGTATTGAGATAGCCACAACACACCGGATATTTCTGCTTTCATCCAGGCATATCTGGACAAAGTGTTATGGTATCTGGGCGAAATTTAACCAAAAAATCACCGTCAAAGTGGTTTTGGAGGAAAGCACAATCTTTCTGTTCGGCAAGAGGATACAATGTCATGTTTTCAAACACAAGTGTCATGTTCTCGGGTTTCTGAACATTTCTGACTAGAAAACTCGAATGTTTGGGGGATTTAACTCCATATGGAACCAATTAGCATTTGCAGGCAGGATACAAAATGTTACATGCTAAAATGCATTCAAAACCATCAAGTCCATAGATAAAGCCCAGAAAAACCACAAACAAACACACATGCTGCAGCAAAATCTGGGATTGAGATAGCCACAACACACCGGATATTTCTGCTTTCATCCAGGCATATCCAGACAAAGTGTTGTGGAATTCAAGGGAAATTTAACCAAAAAATCACCTCAAAGTGGTTTTGCAGAAAAGCACAATCTTTCTGTTGGGTAAGTGGACCCAATGTCATGTTTACAAACACTAATATCAAGTTTTCTCAGGTTTCTGAAGCTTTCTGCTTAGAAAACTTGATGTGTGGAGGATTTGACTTCCTGTGGAACCAATTAGCATTTACCCGCAGAAAACAAAAAGTTACATGCTAAAATGCATTCAAAACGGTCAAGTCCATAGATAAAGTCCAGAAAACACAAACAGAGATGCTGTAGTGAAATGTGGGATTGAGATAGCAGAATACACCGGATATTTCTGCTTTCTTCCAGGCATATCCGGACAAAGTGTTGTGGAATTTGGGTGAAATTTAAACAAAAAATCACCACCAAGTGGTTTTGAATAACAGCACAATCTTTCTGTTCGGCAAGTGGATCCAATGTCATGTTTACAAACAGAAATAGCATGTTTTCTTGGGTTTCTGAAGCTTTCTGTCTAGAAAACTCAAATGTGTGGAGGATTTGACTCCATGTAGAACCAATTAGCGTTTGCCAGCAGAAAACAAAAAGTTACATGCTAAAATGCATTGAAAACCATCAAGTCCTTAGATAAAGTCCAGAAAACACAACCAAACACAGATTCTGTAGCAAGATCTGGGTTTGAGATAGCCACAACACACCGGATACTGCTGCTTTCATCCAGGCATTGCCGGACAAAGTGTTGTGGAATTCGAAGGTAATTTAACCAAAAAATCACGGAAAAGTGGTTTTGGAGAAAAGCACAATGTTTCTGTTCGGCAAGTGGATCCAATGTCATGTTTATAAACAGAAATAGCATGTTTTGTCAGGATTCTGAATTCTTCTGCCTAGAAAACTCGAATGCACGGAGGATTGGACTCCATGTGGAACCAATTAGTGTTTGCAGGCTGAAAACAAAAAGTTAGATGCTAAAATGCATTCAAAACCATCAAGTCCATAGATAAAGCCAAGAAAACACAAACAAACACAGAGGCTGTAGCAAGATGTGGTATTGAGATAGCCACAACCCACAGGATATTTCTGCTTTCATCCAGGCATATCTGGACAAAGTGTTATGGAATCCGGGTGAAATTTAACAAAAAAATCACCGTCAAAGTGGTTTTGGAGAAAAGCACCATCTTTATGTCCCGAAGTGGATCCAATGTCATCTTTACAAAGAGAAATAGCATGTTTTCTCGGGTTGATGAAGCTTTCTGCCTAGAAAACTCAAATGTGTGGAGGATTTTACTCCATGTTGATCCATATAGCGTTTCCAAGCAGGAAACAAAAAGTTATATGCTATAATGCATTTAAAACAGTCCAGTTCGTAGAATTGAAAGATTGTGCTTTTCTCCCAATCCTCTTTGACATAATATTTTTTTTTTAAATTTCACCCGAATTCCACCATACTTTGTCTGGATATGCCTGGATGAAAGCAGATATATCTGGTGTGTTGTGGCTATCTCAATCCCAGATCTTGCTACAGTCACTGTGTTTCTTTGTTTTTTTTTTTTTTCTGGACTTTATCTATGGACTTGATTGTTTTTAATGTATTCTAACACATAACATTTTGCTCTCTGCTGCCAAATGCTAATTCGTTCCACATCGAGTCAAATCGTCAACATATTCTAGTTTTCTAGACAGAAAGCTTCAGAAACCCGAGAAAACTTGCTATTTTTGTTTGTAAACATGACATTGGAACCGCTTGCCAACAGAAAGATTGTGCTTTTCTCCAAAACCACTTTGACAGTGATTTTTTTGTTGAAATTTCACCCGAATTCCACAACACTTTGTCCGCATATGCCTGGATGAAAGCAGTGAACTGAGGGTGCTTCCATAGGCTTCGCAGCTCATGACAAGAGCCTAGGGTGATTACTGATGCCAAAAACAAGAGTGTCAATTTGTTAAGTCAACAACAGGAGTCATGTACACTTACTCCTTATGTCCGATGTTTGTCCTTAGTGTGCTGTACTTTGAGACTTAATGCTAAAGCTAGTACTCAAACAGTATTTTTCACTTTATGTTTCTGTGTGGGAGCAAACTGTTGAAATCTTTACTTAATGTATGATAAACTGATCTTCTGTATATAAAGAGAATTGAAAATGAATCTTGATGTGAATGGAAGTGGAGAGGGAGTGGGAAAGGGGAGAGGTGCGGGTGGGTGGGACTTTATAGTGTGGAAGCCATTGTAATCCATAAACTGTACTTTGGAAATTTATATTCATTAAATACAAGTTTAAAAAAAAGAAAAAGAAATATCTGGTGTGTTGTGGCTATCACAATCCCAAATCTTGCTACAGCTTCTGTGTTTGTGTTTTCTGGATATTATCTATGGACTTATGGTTTTGAATGCGTTTTAGTATGTTACTTTTTGTTTTCTGCCAGCAAGCGCTAATTATTCCCCCATGGAGTAAAATCCTCCACACATTCGAGTTTTCTAGGCAGAAAGCTCCAGAAACCATAACAAACATGCAATTTCTCTTGTAAACATGACATTGGATCCACTTGCTGAACAGAAAGATTGTGCTTTTCTCCAAAAACACTTTGACGGTAAATTTTTGGTAAAATTTCATCCGAATTCCACAACATTTAGTACAGATATGCCTGGAGGAAAACAGAAATATTCAGTATGTTGTGGCTATCTCAATCCAGATCTTCCAACGGCCTTTGTGTTTTTTTTTGTTTGTTTGTTTTAAGGATATTATCTATGGACTTGATGGTTTTGAATGCATTTTAGCATGTAACTTTTTCATTTCTGCCAGCAAACGCTAATTGGTTTCACAGGGAGTCAAATCCTCCACACATTTGAGCTTTCTGGTCAGAAAGTTTTAGACACCTGAGAAAACATGATATTAGTGTTTGTAAACATGACATTGGATCCACTTGCTGAACTAAAGATTGTGCTTTTCTCAATAACCAATGTGACTGTGATTTTTTGGTTAAATTTCACCCGAATTACACAACACTTTGTCCGGATATGCCAGGATGAAAGCAGAAATATCTGGTGTGTTGTGGCTATCTCAAACCCAGATCTTGCTACAGCCTGTGTTTGTGTTTTCTGGATATTATCTGCGGACTTGATGGTTTTGAATGCATTTTAGCATGTAACATTTTGTTTTCTGCCGGCAAACACTAATTGGTTCCACATTCAGTCAATTCCTCCACACATTTGTGCTTTCTGGTCAGAAAGTTCAAGACACCCAAGAAAACATGATATTAGTGTTTGTAAACATGACATTGGATCCACTTGCTGAACAAAAGATTGTGCTTTTTTCAATAACCAATGTGACTGTGATGTTTTCATTAAATTTCACCCGAATTCCACAAACTTTGTCCGGATATGCCTGGATGAAAGCAGAAATATCCGGTGTGTTGTGGTTATCTCAATCCCAGATCTTGCTGTAGGCTCTGTGTTTCTTTGTGTTCTCTGGGCTTTATCTATGGACTTGATGGTTTTGAATGCATTTTAGCATGTAACTTTTTGTTTTCTGCTGGCAAACACTAATTGGTTTTACATGGAGTTAAATCTCCACACATTCTAGTTTCTGGGCAGAAAGCTTCAGAGACCCGAGAAAACTTGATATTGGTGTTTGTAAGCATGAACTTGAATCCGCTTGCCGAACAGAAAGATTGTTCTTTTCTCCAAAATCACTTTGACGGTGATTTTATGTGAAATATCACCCAAATTGCACAACACTTTGTCCAGACATGCCTGGATGAAAGCAAAATATCCTCTGTGTTGTGGCTATCTCAATCCCACATCTTGCTACAGCCTCCGTGTTTGTTGGTGTTTTCTGTACATTATCTATGGACTTTACAGTTTTGAATGCATTTTATCATGTAACTTTTTGGTTTATGCCTGCAAATGCTAATTGGTTTCACATGGAATTAAATCTCCACACAGTGTAGTTTATGGACAGAAATCTTCAGAAACCCGAGAAAACTTGATACTGGTGTTTGTAAGCATGATATTGGATCTGCTTGCTGAACAGAAAGATTGTGCTTTTCTCCAAAACCACATTGACGGTGATTTTTTTGATTAAATTTCACCCGAATTCCACAACACTTTTTCCAGATATGCCTGGATGAAAGCAGAAATATCCGGTGTGTTGTGGCTACCTCAGTCCCAGATCTTGCTGCAGACTCTGTGTATGTTTGTGTTTTCTGGACATTATTTATGAAATTGCCAGTTTTGAATGCATTTTAGCCTGTAACTTTTTGGTTTCTGCCTGCAAACGCTAATTGGTTTCACATGGAGTTAAATCTCCACACATTCTAGTTTCTAGGCAGAAAGTTTCAGAAACCCAAGAAAACTTGATAATGGTGTTTGTATGCATAACCTTGGATCCACTTGCCAAACAGAAAGATTGTGATTTTCTGGAAAAATATCTGATGGTGATTTTCTGGTTAAATTTCACATGAATTCCACAACACGTTGTCCGGAGATGCCTGGATGAAAGCAGAAATATCTGGTGTGTTGTGGCTATCTCAATCCCAGAACTTGCTACAGCCGCTGTGTTTGTTTGTGTATTCTGGACATAATCTATGGATTTTACGGTTTTGAATTCAAAAGGTGCGTTTCCTTCTTAGAAATCTACAGGCAAAATGACATAGAGGATTTTTTGTGTTTTGGAAAATGACATGGAACTCTTTTGCTGAGGGGACAGATATTAATTGCCTCCAAATCAAGTGTGAGTGTGATTTCAGGTTAATTCAATAAGAATTCCACAGCTGGTCAGCTGAAATGTGTGGATGAATCCGGAAGCAGCCCGTTTTCTTGTGACTAAATCAAGCCCAATATCACTAAGGACTCTTGGATTTCTGTGGCTTTTTTCATACTTATCTTATTTATCATGGCTTGTAATGAAATTTCTGATGCGAGCTTTGGATTTGAGGCTGGAATATAGAATTCAGGGCATGAGAGGAATGGCCTTTTCTATCAAGGCAGAGCAGTTTCCTTGCTCCATTTCTGGTTTTCTGTCATGGTTTTGGTGACTCAGATCATTTTTCGTTTCTTGAGTGGTAATTTCCTAAATTGATTCTGGGTCTGAGTTTGTTTTGCCTTCTTCCTTCCCAAATTTTGTATTCTGAAGCAATACAAACAACAGTTTGTACAGAGTATCCACTATGACCTAAAAACCACAACAAATTGGCGTTTCATGCTTAGAAATCCACAGGTAACATGACCAAGAAGAGTTTTTGTGTTTTGGAAAATGAAATGGAACGTTTTTGCTGAGGGGACAGATATTAATTCCTTCCAAATCGAGTGTGAGTGTGGTTTTCAGGTTAATTCAATCAGAATTCCACAGCCAGTCAGCTGGGAGGGGTGGATGAATCTGGAAACAGCCAGTTTCCTTGTGCATAATCAAGCCCAATATCATTAAGGAATCTTGGATTTCCTTGGCTTTTCATATTTTTCTTATTTATCATGGTTTGTACTGAAATTTCTGATGTGAGCTTTGGATTTGAGGCTGGAAGTATTGGTTCAGGGCATGGGAGGAATGGTCTTTTTGAATAAGGGCAGAGCTGTTGTCCTGCTGCAATTCTGGCTTTCTGTCATGGTTTTGGGTGCCTCAACCTACTTTTGGTTTCTTGAGTGGCAATTTCCTAAATTGCTTCAGGGTCTGATTTTGTTTTGCCTTCTTCCTCCCAAATTTTGTATTCTGATGCAATACAAACAAGAGTTTAGACAGACTTGCCATTACAAAATAAAAACACAACAAATGGGCTTTTCATGCTTAGTAATCTACAAGCAACATGACCAAGAGGAGTTTTTGTGTTTTGGAAAATGAAATGGAACCCTTTTGCTGAGGGGACAGATTTTAATTCCCTCCAAATTGAGTGTGAGTGCAATGTTCAGGTTAATTCAATCATAATTCTACAGCCAGTCAGCTGAGAGGGGTGGATGATTCCAGAAACAGCTGGTTTTCTTGTGATTAAATCAGTCCCAATATCAGAAAGGACTCTTGGATTTCTTTGGCTTTTTTCAAATTTTTCTTATTTAACATGGTTTGTAATGAATTTTCTAATGTGAGCTTTGGATTTGAGGCTGGAATATGGAGTTCAGGGCATGGGAGGAATGATTTTTTCAATCAGGGCAGAGCTGTTGGCTTGCTTCAATTCTGGCTTTCTGTCATGGTTTTGGGTGCCTCAGCCGATTTTTGGTTTCTTGAGTGGCAATTTCGAAAACTGCTTCTGGGTCTGAGTTTGTTTTGCCTTCTTCCTTCCCAAATATTGCATTCTGACACAATACAAATAAGAGTGTAGACAGAGTTGCCATTAGAATAAAAAAAAACACCACAACAAATGGGTTTTTCTTGCTTAGAAATCTGTGGGCAACACGAACAAGAGGACTTTTTGTATTTTGGTAAATGAAATGGAACCCTTTTGCTGAGGGGACAGATATTACTTCCCTCCAATTTGAGTGTGAGTGTAGTTTTCAGGTTATTTCAATCAGAATTCCACAGCCAGTCAGCTGGGAGGGGTGGATGAATCTGGGAACAGCCAGTTTCCTTGTGCCTAATCAAGCCCAATATCACTAAGGACTCTTGGATTTCATTGGCTTTTTTACATTTTTCTTATTTATCATGGTTTGTAATGAATTTTTTAATGTGAGCTTTGGTTTTGAGGCTGGAAGAATTAGAGAATTAGTTCATGGCACACACACACATCGGCTACGAATAACTGAGCACCAAAGGGGAAACTTGTTGAAGTGAAATGTACACTATGAGAAACAGTGACTTAATCAGCTCTTCTCCTGACAGTTGATGTACATTGTAATACTTTATCAATTTTAGTATTTTTTTGTTCTAGTACCATAGTTGAGCTCTGTAATTAACACGCAATTATTCTTAGGTGTTTAAATTTAACTGAAAAGTTATCCCTGTTAGGAATTTGCAAGATATTATGCTGAGTGAAATAAGCCATGCCCAAAGGGACAAATATCACATGTTCTCCCTGATAGGTGACAACTAACTGAGCACCAAAAAGGAAACCTGTTAAAGTGAAATGATCACTATGAGAAATGGTGACTTGATCAGCCCTCGCCCTGATTGTTGATGAACAACTTAATATGTCATCCCTCTTATTATTTTTTTGTTTGCTCTACTTAATACTTTTGGTTGAATACTGTAATCAATACACAGTTATTCTTAAGTGCTGAAACTTAATTGAAAAGTGATCACTGTTAAATATAAGAGTGGGAATAAGAGAGGGAAGAGATGTGCAATTTGGGACATGCTCAAGCTGACTTACCTCAAACGGTAGAGTTAGAAACATACCAGGGGATTCCAATTCAATCCCATCAAGGTGGCATGTACCAATGACATCTTACAAGTCCCAGTGATCTAATTCTGTTCACAATTCATCATAATGATAGGACTAAGAACCAAAGGGATCACATAAACAAGAATAGTGTCTGGAAATACTAGCTGATAGAATAAAAAGTGAGAGAAAGATCTAACATTGGGAAGCGAGATACACAGCAGACCCATAGAATGGCAGATGACCTAAACAGCACTCTGGCCTCAGAATCAGTCCTTAAGGCATGTGGATCTGGCTGAAAAACCCATGAGAGTATTTCAGGCATAGAAAGCCAAGACACTCTGGGGAAAAAAAAAACTAAATGAAAGATCTCCCCGAGTGAGATCCCAGTGGAAAGAACGGGTCATCAAAGAAGGAGGTACCTTTCTCTGAAGGGAGGAGAGAACTTCCACTTTGACCATGGTCTTGTCTAAATATGATCAGAGTCGGCGAACTCAGGGGTCTTCCATAGTCTTGACAGCTCATACCAAGATCCTAGGGTGATTACTGATGCCATAAACAAGTGTGTCAATTTGTTAAGTCAACAACAGGAGTCACTGTGCACTTACTCCTCATGTAGGAGCTCTGTCCTTACTGTATTGTACATTGAGATTTAATGCTATAACTAGTACTCAAACAATATTTTTCACTTTATGTTTCTGTGTGGGAGCAAACATTTGAAATCTTTACTTAATGTATGCTAAACTGATCTGTATATAAAGAGACTGAAAATGAAGCTTGATGTGAATGGAAGGTGAGAGGGAGTGGTAAAGGGAAGGGTTGTGGGTGGGAGGGATGTTATGGGGGGAAGCCATTGTAATCCATAAGCGGTACATTGGAAATTTATATTCAATAAATAAAAGTTTAAAAAAAATCTACAGCCAAAATGACCAAGAGGAGTTTTTGTGTTTTGGAAAATGAAATGGAACCTTTTTGCTGAGGGGACAGATATTAATTCCCTCCAAATCAAGTGTGAGTGGTTTTTTCAAGTTAATTCAATCAGAATTCAACAGCCAGTCTGCAGGGAGGGGTGGATGAATCTGGGAACAGCCGGTTTCCTTATGCTTAATCAAGCCCATATCACTAAGGACTCTTGGATTTCTTTGGATTTTTTCACATTTTTCTTGTTTATCATGGTTTGTAATGAATTTTCTATTGTGAGCTTTGGATTTGTGGCTGGAATATAGAGTTCAGGCCATGGGAGTTATGGTCTTTTTCAATCAATGCACAACAGTTGGCTTCCTCAAAATCTGGCATTGTTTCATGGTTTTGGTGCCTCAGCCGATTTTTTGTTTCTTGAGCAGCAAATTGTTTCTGGGCCTGAGTTTGTTTAGTCTTTTTACTTCCCAAATTTTGTATTCTGATGCAATACACACAAGAGTTTATACTGAGTAAATAAAAACACAACAAATGGGCATTTCTTGCTTAGAAATCTAAAGGCAACATGACCAAGAGTTTTTTTGTGTTTTGGAAAATGAAATGGAACCCTTTTGCTGAGGGGACAGATATTAATTCCCTCCTAATCGAGTGTGAGTGCGGTTTTCAGGTTAATTCAATCAGAATTCCACAGCCAGTCACCTGGGAGTAGTGGATGCATCTGGAAACAGCCGGTATCCTTGTGACTAAATCAAGCCCAGTATCATTAAGAAGCTTGGATTTCTTTGATTTTTTTTCAGATTTTTCTTATTTATCATGGTTTGTAATGAAATTTCTAATGTGATCTTTGGATTTCAGGTTGGATTATGGAGTTCAGGGCACGGGAGGTATGCTCATTTCAATCAGGACAGAGCTGTTGGCTTGCTCCAATTCTGGCTTTCTGTCATGGTTTTGGGTGCCTCAGGTGATTTCTGGTTTCTTGAGTGGCAATTTCCTAACTTGCTTGTGGGTCTGACTTTGTTTTGCCTTCTTCCTTCCCAAATTTTGTATTCTGATGCAATACACACAAGAGTTTATACTGAGTTGCCATTATGAAATAAAAACACAACAAATGGGCATTTCTTGCTTAGAAATCTAAAGGCAACATGACCAAGAGTGTTTTTGTGTTTTGGAAAATGAAATGGAACCCTTTTGCTGAGGGGACAGATATTAATTCCCTCTAAATCGAGTGTGAGTGCGGTTTTCTGGTTAATTCAATCAGAATCCCACAGCCAGTCAGCTGGGAGGGGTGGATGAATTTGTAAACAGCCAGTTTCCTTGTGACTAAATCAAGCCCAACATCACTAAGGACTCTTGGATTTCTTTGGGTTTTTCATATTTTTCTTAGTTATCATGGTTTGTAATGAATTTTCTAATGTGAGCTTTGGATTTGAGGCTGGAAGTATTGGTTCAGGGCATGGGAGGAATGGTCTTTTCAATTAGGGCGGAGCTGTTGTCCTGCTCCAATTCTGGCTTTCTGTCATGGTTTTGGGTGCCTCTGCAATTTTTGGTTTCTTGAGCGCCAATTTCCTAAATTGCTTATGGGTCTGACTATGTTTTGTCTTCTCCCTTCCCAAATTTTGCATTTGATGCATTAGAAACAAGAGTTATACAGAGTTGCTATTATGAAATAAAAACACAATAAATGGGCATTTCATGCTTAGAAATCTACAGGCAATAAGACCAAGAGAAGTTTTTGTGTTTTGGAAAATGAAATGGAACCCTTTTGGTGAGGGGACAGATATTAATTCCCTACAATTCGAGTGTGAGTGCAATTTTCTGGTTAATTCAATCAGAATTCCACAGCCACTCAGCTGGGAGGGTGGATGAATCCGGTAACAGCCAGTTTCCTTGTTACTAAATCAAGCCCAATATCACTAAGGACTCTTGGATTTCTTTGTTTTTTTTTCACATTTTTCTTATTTATCATAGTTTGCAATGAATTTTGTGATGTGAGTTTTGGATTTGAGGCAGGAATATGGAGTTCAGGGCACGGGAGGAATGGTCGTTTCAATCAGGGAAGAGCTATAGGCATGCTCCAATTCTGGCTTTCTTTCAGGGTTTTGGGTGCCTCAGCTGATTTTTCATTTCTGGAGCAGCAATTTCCTAAATTGCTTCTGGGTCTGAGCTTGTTTGGCCTTCTTCCTTCCCAATTTTGTATTCTGACACAATACAAACAAGAGTTTAGACAGAGTAGCCATTAGAATCTAAAAAAACACAATAGATTTGCGATTCATGCTTAGAAATCTACAGGCAACATGACCAAGAGGGGTTTTGTGTTTTGGAAAATGAAAGGGAACCCATTTGCTGAGGGGAAAGATATTAATTCCCTTCACATCGAGTGTGAGTGTGGTTTTCAGGTTAATTCAATCAGAATTCCACAGCCAGTCAGCTGGGAGGGGTGGATGAATCCGGAAACAGCCAGTTTCCTTGTGACTAAATCAAGCCCAATATCACTAAGGACTCTTGGATTTCTTTGGTTTTTTCACAGTTGTCTTATTTATCATGGTTTGTAATGAATTTTCTAATGTGAGCTTTGGTTTCGAGGCTGTAAGAATTAGTTCAGGGCACGGGAGATTAGGTCTTTTCCAATCAGGGTACAACAATTGGCTTTCTCCTCTTCTGGCATTCTTTCATGGTTTTGGGTGCCTCAGCCGAGTTTAGGTCTTGAGCGGCAATTTGCTGAATTGCTTCTGGGTCTGACTTTGTTTTGCCTTCTCCCTTCCCAAATTTTGTATTCCAACGCAATAGAAACAAGAGTTTAGACAAAGTTGCCATTATGACATAAAAGCACAATGAATGGGCGTTTCATTCTCAGAAATCTACATGCAACATGACCATGAGAAGTTTTGTGTTTAAGAAAATGAAATGTAACCCTTTTGCTTAGGGGACAGATATTAATTCCCTCCAAATCGAGTGTGAGTGCAATTTTCAGGTTAATTCAATCAGAATTCCACAGCCACTCAGCTGGGAGGTGTGGGTGAATCCGGGAACAGCCAGTTTCCATGTGCCTAATCAAGCCCAATATCACTAAGGACTCTTGGATTTCTTTGTTTTTTTCACATTTTTCTTACTTATCATGGTTTGTAGTGAATTTTTAATGGAAGGTTTGGTTTTGAGGCTGGAAGAATTATTTCAGGCCACGGGCATTATGGTCTTTTTATCTGTGCACAACAGTTGGATTGCTCCAATTCTGGCTTTCTGTCATGGTTTTGGTTGCCTCAGCCAATTTTTGGTTCTTGAGAGGCAATTTTCAAATTTTTTCTGGGTCTGAGTTTGTTTTGTCTTCTTTCTTCCCAACTTTTGTATTCTGATGCAATACAAACAAAGTTTAGACAGAGTTGCCATTATGAAATAAAAACACAACAAATGGGTGTTTCATGTTAGAAATCTTAAGCAACATGACCTAGAGTTTTGTGTTTTGGAAAATGAAAGGGAACCTTTTTGCTAAGGGGACAGATATTAATTCCCTCAAAATCGAGTGTGAGTGCGGTTTTCAGGTTAATTCAATCAGAATTCCACAGCCAGTCAGCTGGGAGGGGTGGATGAATCTGGGACCAGCCGGATTCCTAGTGCCAAATCAAGCCCGATATCACTAAGGACTCTTGCATTTCTTTGGCTTTTTTCACATTTGTCTTATTTATCATGGTTTGTAATGAATTTTCAGATGTGATCTTTGGAGATGAGGCTTGAATATGGAGTTCAGGCCATGGGAGGTATGGTCTTTTTCAATCAATGCACAACAGTTGCCTTGCTCTTATTCTGGCTTTCTTTCATGGTTTTCGATGCCTCTGAAATTCTTGGTTTCTTGAGTGGCAATTTCCTAAGTTGTTTCTGGGTCTGAGTTTGTTTTGCCTTCTTCCTTCCCAAATTTTGTATTATGATGCAATACAAACAACTTTTTTGACAGATTTGCTATTATGAAATAAAAACAGAGTGCTCCAAGGGGAGTGCATGCCACACAGACAACAGCGGGGAGACTTGGGACGCTCAGGGCTCTGAGTCCACACATCGGCGCTGGAAGGGGAGGTGAGCTCAATAACCCGAGACATTGGTGGGGAAACGGGGGTCAGAATCTAGAGGGGGGCCAAAAAGTGCAGCAAACTCACTACTGGAAAGAAGGAAAAAAAAGCTTCGGGGTTTCTCTTCCCCCTAACCTTGCAAAGGTTACAAGGCTGTGAGGCTAGAAGAATTCCCAAGAGACAAAGAGCAGGCCTGCTCTCTGGATTTACATATCAATGGGGGAGAGCTAAGGAACTGAGTCACTACAATTCAGTAGCCTAGGCAACCCAGTGGGAGTCCAGAGGAGCCAAAGACTGGAAGCTAAATACCATCAATTCTGCACAGCCGTGCCCTGTGGTGTTACTTACCCCCTGAATAAATAAAATAAATAAATAAATAAAAAGAGAGAGATTTACCACACATAACCTGAGGGTGTCACCTTTGCACACCCTTAACCTGGAAGAACCAGGCAGAGCTCTCAGGCCGCACCCATCTCAAGCCTCCAAGGCTCCTCCAACAGCAGGCAGTCCACTTAACATGGACACAGTATAAAAAAAAAAAAAAGAAAAGAAAAAAAAAAACGCACAGTGACGCAAGAAGAATTAACTATGCCGAGTAACAAACACAGAAATAGAGGGAGCAAGATCAACGATGACACTATGATGCCTCCAAATAAGCAAAACACCCCAAGCCAAGAGTATGAAGATGATGAGATAGAAGAAATGCAAGATACGGATTTCAAAAAATTTATGATAAGAACATTTAGAAGTTTTCAAAAGCAAATCCTTGAACTACAGAAATCCTTAATGGACAAGATTGAAAATCTCTCTCATGAAAACGAAATTTTAAGGAAGAGTCAAAATGAAACTCAGAAACTAGTAGAACAGGAAAGTGTTATAGTGAAGAGAAATCAAAATGAAATGAAGAGCTCAATAGATCAAATGACAAACACATTAGAAAGCCTTAAAAACAGAATGGGTGAAGCAGAAGAGAGAATATCGGACTTAGAAGATAGAGCACAGGAAAACATACAGTCAAACCAAAGAAAAGAAGAGGAAATTAGAAACCTAAAAAATATTGTTGGGAATCTACAGGATACTATCAAAAAAACCAACATTCGAGTTCTAGGAGTTCCTGAAGGCATGGAGAGAGAGAAAGGATTGGAAGGCCTTTTTAGTGAGATACTAGCAGAGAACTTTCCAGGTTTGGAGAAGGACAGAGATATCCTAGTACAGGAAGCTCATAGAACCCCCAATAAACATGACCAAAAGAGATCCTCACCACGACACGTGGTAATTAAACTTACCACAGTGAAACATAAAGAAAAGATCCTAAAATGTGCAAGAGAGAAACGTCAGATTACTCTCAGAGGATCTCCAATCAGACTCACAGCTGACTTCTCATCAGAAACCCTACAAGCTAGGAGGGAATGGCGGGACATAGCACAGGTGCTAAGAGAGAAAAATTGCCAGCCCAGAATATTATATCCTGCCAAGCTCTCATTTGTGAATGAAGGTGAAATAAAGACCTTTCATAGCAAACAGAAATTGAAAGACTTTGTGGCCACTCGTCCGGCCCTGCAAAAGATACTTAAAGATGTGCTACACTCAGAAACACAGAAACACGGCCATCAATATGAAAGAAGGGAAGGGAAGAACACCTACCAGTAAAAGAGCATGGGAAGCTCAAAGCATATACTAGAAAATATTTCCGGGAAAATGGCAGGGCAAAGTCACTACGTATCAATAGTCACATTGAACATTAATGGTCTGAATTCTTCAGTTAAAAGACACCGTTTAGCTGACTGGCTCACAGAACACAACCCAACTATTTGTTGCCTACAAGAAACACATCTCTCTAACAAAGAGGCATGCAGACTGAAAGTGAAAGGTTGGAAAAAGATATTCCATGCCAACAGAAACCAAAAAAAAGCAGGTGTAGCCATATTAATATCAGACAAAATAAACTTTAATACAAAAACTGTTAAGAGAGACAAAGAGGGACACTATATAATGATTAAGGGTTCAATTCAACAGGAAGATGTAACTATTATAAATGTATATGCACCTAATTACAGGGCACCGGTCTATTTAAAAGATATGTTAAGGGACTTAAAGGGAGATTTAGATTCCAATACAATAGTACTGGGGGACTTCAATACTCCACTCTCAGAAATAGACAGATCATCCGGACAGAAGATCAACAAGGAAACAGCAGATTTAAATGACACTATAGCCCAAATGGATCTAACAGATATATACAGAACTTTCAACCCTACATCTACAGACTTCACATTCTTCTCAGCAGCGCATGGAACCTTCTCTAGGATTGACCACATACTAGGCCATAAAGCAAGTCTCAGCAAATTTAAAAGAATTAGAATCATACCATGCAGCTTCTCAGACCACAGCGGGATGAAGCTGGAAATTAGCAACTCAGGAAACCCCAGAAAGTATGCAAACACATGGAGACTGAACAACATGCTCCTGAATGAACACTGGGTCATTCAAGAAATCAAAAGAGAAATCAAAAACTTTCTGGAAGTAAATGAAGACAACAACACAACATATCAAAACTTATGGGATACAGCAAAAGCAGTATTGAGAGGCAAATTTATAGCAATAGGTGCCTATACCAAGAAATTGGAAAGGTACCAAATAAATGAGCTTTCAGCGCACCTCAAGGACCTAGAAAAACTGCAGCAAACCAAACCCAAATCTAGTAGGAGAAGAGAAATAATTAAAACCAGAGAAGAAATTAATAGGATTGAATCCAAAAAAACATTACAAAAAATCAGCCAAGCGAGAAGCTGGTTTTTTGAAAAAATAAACAAAATCGACACCCCATTGGCCCAACTAACTAAAAAAAGAAGAGAAAAGACCCAAATCAATAAAATCAGAGATGAAAAAGGAAACGTAACAACAGACACCACAGAAATAAAAAGAATCATCAGAAATTACTACAAGGACCTGTATGCCAGCAAACAGGAAAACCTATCAGAAATGGATAGATTCCTGGACACATGCAACCTACCTAAATTGAACCATGAAGACATCGAAAACCTAAATAGACCCATAACTGAAACAGAAATTGAAACAGTAATAAAGGCCCTCCCAACAAAGAAAAGCCCAGGACCAGATGGATTCACTGCTGAATTCTACCAGACATTTAAAGAAGAACTAACTCCAATTCTTCTCAAACTATTCAGAACAATCGAAAAAGAGGGAATCCTCCCAAATTCTTTCTATGAAGCCAGCATCACCTTAATCCCTAAGCCAGAGAAAGATGCAGCACTGAAAGAAAATTACAGACCAATATCCCTGATGAACATAGACGCAAAAATCCTCAATAAAATTCTGGCCAATAGAATACAACAACACATCAGGAAAATCATCCAACCAGACCAAGTGGGATTCATCCCTGGTATGCAGGGATGGTTCAACATTCGCAAATCAATCAATGTGATTCACCACATTAACAGACTGCAGAAGAAAAACCATATGATTATCTCAATTGATGCAGAGAAAGCATTTGATAAAATTCAACACCCTTTCATGATGAAAACTCTAAGCAAATTGGGTATAGAAGGAACATTCCTCAATATAATCAAAGCAATTTATAAAAAACCCACAGCCAGCATCCTATTGAATGGGGAAAAGTTGGAAGCATTTCCACTGAAATCTGGCACTAGGCAGGGATGCCCACTCTCACCACTGCTATTTAACATAGTTCTGGAAGTTTTAGCCAGAGCCATCAGACAAGAAAAAGAAATCAAAGGAATACAAATCAAGAAGGAAGAAGTCAAACTATCCCTCTTTGCAGACGATATGATTCTGTACTTAGAGGATCCAAAGAACTCTACTAAGAGACTATTGGAACTCATAGAGGAGTTTGGCAAAGTGGCAGGATATAAAATCAATGCACAAAAATCAACAGCCTTTGTATACACAAGCAATGCCATGACTGAGAAAGAGCTGCTAAGGTCAATCCCATTCACAATAGCTACAAAAACAATCAGATACCTTGGAATAAACTTAACCAAGGACGTTAAAGATCTCTACAATGAAAACTACAAAACCTTAAAGAAAGAAATAGAAGAGGATACCAAGAAATGGAAAAATCTTCCATGCTCATGGATTGGAAGAATCAACATCATCAAAATGTCCATTCTCCCAAAAGCAATTTATAGATTCAATGCAATCCCAATCAAGATACCAAAGACATTGTTCGCAGATCTAGAAAAAATGATGCTGAAATTCATATGGAGGCACAAGAGACCTCGAATAGCTAAAGCAATCTTGTACAACAAAAACAAAGCCGGAGGCATCACAATACCAGACTTCAGGACATACTACAGGGCAGTTGTAATCAAAACAGCATGGTACTGGTACAGAAACAGATGGATAGACCAATGGAACAGAATTGAAACACCAGAAATCAACCCAAACATCTACAGCCAACTTATATTTGATCAAGGATCTAAAACTAATTCCTGGAGCAAGGACAGTCTATTCAATAAATGGTGCTGGGAAAACTGGATTTCCACGTGCAGAAGCATGAAGCAAGACCCCTACCTTACACCTTACACAAAAATCCACTCAACGTGGATTAAAGACCTAAATCTACGTCCTGACACCATTAAGTTATTAGAGAACATTGGAGAAACCCTTCAAGATATTGGCACAGGCAAAGAATTTCTGGAAAAGACCCGGGAGGCACAGACAGTCAAAGCCAAAATCAACTATTGGGATTGCATCAAATTGAGAAGTTTCTGTACTGCAAAAGAAACAGTCAAGAGAGTGAAGAGACAACCGACAGAATGGGAAAAAATATTTGCAAACTATGCAACAGATAAAGGGTTAATAACCAGAATCTACAAAGAGATCAAGAAACTCCACAAAAACAAAACCAACAACCCACTTAAGAGATGGGCCAAGGACTTTAATAGACATTTTTCAAAAGAGGAAATCCAAATGGCCAACAGGCACATGAAAAAATGTTCAAGGTCACTAGCAATCAGGGAAATGCAAATCAAAACCACAATGAGGTTTCACCTCACCCCGGTTAGAATGGCTCACATACAGAAATCTACCAACAACAGATGCTGGCGAGGATGTGGGGAAAAAGGGACACTAACCCACTGTTGGTGGGAATGCAAACTGGTCAAGCCACTATGGAAATCAGTCTGGAGATTCCTCAGAAACCTGAATATAACCCTACCGTTCGACCCAGCCATCCCACTCCTTGGAATTTACCCAAAGGAGTTTAAATTGATAAACAAAAAAGCGGTCTGCACCCTAATGTTTATTGCAGCACAATTCACAATAGCCAAGACCTGGAACCAACCTAAATGCCCATCAACGGTAGACTGGATAAAGAAATTATGGGATATGTATTCTTTAGAGTACTATACCGCAGTAAGAAACAACGAAATCCAGTCATTTGCAACAAAATGGAGGAATCTGGAACACATCATGCTGAGTGAAGTAAGCCAGTCCCAAAGGGACAAATACCATATGTTCTCCCTGATCGGTGACAACTGACTGAACACCAAAAAGGAAACCTCCTGAAGTGAAATGGACACTATGAGAAATGGTGACTTGATCAGCATAGCCCTGACTGCTAATGGACAACTTAATACATTATCCCTCATAGTATTTTTTTTTTGTCTGTTCTACTTAATATGACTGGTTTAATTCTGTAATTAATACACAGTTATTCTTAAGTGTTGAAAATTAACTGAAATGTGATCCCTGTTAAACATAAGAGTGGGAATAAGAGAGGGAAGAGATGTATAATCTGGGGCATGCTCGGGCTGACTTGCCCCAATTGGTAGAGTTGGAAACATACCAGGGGATTCCAATTCAATCCCATCAAGGTGGCATGTGCCAATGCCATCTCACTACTCCAAGTGATCAATTTCAGTTCACAATTGATCATAATGAAAGGACTAAGAGTCAAAGGGATCACATAAACAAGTCTAGTATCTGCTAACACCAACCGATAGAATAAATAAAGGGGAGAGTGATCCAACATGGGAAGTGAGATACTCAGCAGACTCATAGAATGGCGGATGTCCTAAATAGCACTCTGGCCTCAGAATCAGCCCTAAAGGCACTCGGATCTGGCTGAAAAGCCCATGAGAGTATTTCAGGCATGGAAAGCCAAGACACTCTGGCAAAAAGATCTCTGTGAGTGAGATCCCAGTGGAAAGAACAGGTCTTCAAAGAGGGAGGTGCCTTTCTCTGAAGGGAGGAGAGAACCTCCACTTTGACTATGACCGTGTCTAAACAAGATAAGAGTCGGAGAACTCAAGGGGCTTCCATAGCCTTGGAAACTCATAACTGGTGCATAGGGAGATTACTGATGCCATAAACAGGAGTGTCAATTGGTAAAGTCAACAACAGGAGTCACTGTGCACTTACTCCTCATGTAGGATCTCTGTCCTTAACGTGCTGTACACTGAGGCTTAATGCTATAATGAGTACTCAAACAGTATATTTCACTTTGTGTTTCTATGGGGGTGCAAACTGTTGAAATCTTTACTTAATGCATACTAAACTGATCTTCTGTAAAAAAAAAAAAAAAAGAAATTATCAATTCCCAACTTGACTCTCACTGGGATTAAACAAGACAATAGGTCTGATCTGATTTCATCATCATTTAAAAAAAATCATCTATTATTTTTCACTTTATGTTTCTGTGTGGGAGCAAACTGTTGAAATACTTACTTAAGGTATACTAAGCTGATCTTCTGTATATTAAGATAATCGAAAATGAATCTTGATGTGAATGGAAGGGGAGAGGGAGTGGGAAAGGGGAGGGTTGTGGGTGGGAGGGACGGTATGGGGGGGGAAGCCATTGTAACACATGAGTCGTACTTTGGAAATTTATATTCATTAAATAAAAGATTAAAAAAAAAAGAAATAAAAACACAACAAATGGCGTTTCATGCTTAGAAATCTACAGGCAACACGATCAAGAGGAGTTTTTGTGTTTTGGAAAATGAAATGGAACCCTTTTGCTGAGGGGACAGATATTAATTCCTTCCAAATCGAGTGTGAGTGCAATTTTCAGGTTAATTCAATCAGAATTCCACAGCCAGTCGGTTGGGAGGGATGGATGAATCCAGGAAGAGCCGGTTTCCTTGTTACTAAATCAAGCCCAATATCACTAAGGATGCTTGGATTCCTTTGGGTTTTTTCACATTTTTCTTATTTATCATGGTTTGTAATGAATTTTCTAATGTGAGGTTTGGTTTTGAGGCCGGAAGATTTAGAGAATTAGTTCAGGGCACAAGAGATATGCTCTTTTTCAATCAGGACACAACTTTTGACTAGCTCCAATTCTGGCTTTCTGTCATGGCTTTGGGTGCCTCAGCCGATTTTTGGTTTCTTGAGTGGCAATTTCCTAAATTGTTTCTGGGTCTGAGTTTGTTTTGCCTTCTCCCTTCCCAAATTTTGTATTTTGATGCAATACAAAAAAGAGTTTAGTCCGAGGTGCCATTTTGAAATAAAAAAACACAATGAATTAGCTTTTCATGCTTAGAAATCTATAGACAACATGATCAAGAGGAGTTTGTGTGTTTTGGAATATGAAATGTAACCCTTTTGGTGAGGGGACAGATATTAATTCCCTCCAAATTGAGTGTGAGTGCAATTTTCAGGTTAATTTAATCAGAATTCCAGAG
This sequence comes from Oryctolagus cuniculus, assembly GCF_964237555.1. NCBI lineage: Eukaryota > Metazoa > Chordata > Mammalia > Lagomorpha > Leporidae > Oryctolagus > Oryctolagus cuniculus. Next base: position 129,903,416 of record NC_091434.1, read on the forward strand.
CCAGTCTGCTGGGAGGGGTGGATGAATCCGGTATCAGCCAGTTTCCTTGTGACTAAATCAAGCCCAATAAATCTAAGGACTCTTGTATTTCTTTGGTTTTTCATATTTTTCTTATTTATCATGGTTTGTTATGAATTTTCTGATGTGAGCTTTGGATTTGAGGCTGGAATATGGAGTTCATGGCATGGGAGGAATGTTTTCTTCAATCAGGGCATTTCTGTCATGGATATGGGTGCCTCAGCTGATTCTTGGTTTCTTGAGCAGCAATTTCCTAAATTGTTTCTGGGTCTGAGTTTGTTTTGTCTTCTTTCTTCCCAAATTTTGTATTCTGATGCAATACAAACAGGAGTTTAGACCGAGGATCCATTATGAAATAAAAAGCACAACAAATTCGTGTTTCATGTTTAGAAATCTACAGGCAACATGACCAAAAGGAGTTTTTGTCTTTTGGAAAATGAAATTGAACCCTTTTGCTGAGGGGACAGATATTAATTCCCTCCAAATCGAGTGTGAGTGCCCTTTTCAGATTAATGTAATCAGAATTCCACAGCCAGTCAGCTGGGAGAGGTGGATGAATCTGGGAGCAGCTGGTTTCCTTTTGTGTAATCAGACCAGTATCACTAAGGTTCCTGGATTTCCTTAACTTTTTCACATTTTTCTTATTTATCATGATTTGTAATGAATTTTCTAATGCGAGCTTTGGTTTTGAGGCTTGAATATGGAGTTCAGGCCACGGGAGGTATGGTCTTTTTATTCAGGACACAACTGTTGGCTTATTCTGGCTTTCTGTCATTTTTTTTGGGTGCCTCAGCTGATTTTTGGTTTCTTGAATGGCAATTTCCTAAATTGCTTCTGGGTCTGAGATTGTTTTGCCTTCCTCCTTCCCAAATTTTGTATTCCAATGCAATAGAAACAAGAGTTTAGACAGAGTATTCATTAGGAAATAAAAAACACAATAAATTGCCATTTCACTCTTAGAAATTTACAGTCAAGACGACCCAGAGGAGTTTTTGTGCTTTGGAAAATGAAATGCAACCCTTCTACTGAGGTTACAGATATTAATTCTCTCCAAATCCAGTGTGAGTGTGATGTTCATTTTAATTCAATCAGAATTCCACAACCAGTCTGCCTAGGGGCGTAGGTGAATCCGGGAACACCCGGTTTCCTTGTGCCTAATCAAGCCTAATATCACAAGGACTGTTGGATTTCTTTGGCCTTTATCACACTTTTCTTATTTCTCATGGTTTGTAATGAATTTTCTGATGTGAGCTTTGGATTTGAGGCTGGAATATGGAATCAGGGCATGGGAGGTATGGTCTTTTTCAATATGGGCAGAGCTGTTGGCTTGCTCCAATTCTGGCTTTCTGTCATGGTTTTGGGTGCCTCAGCTGATTCTTGGTTTCTTGAGTGGCAATTTCCTAAATTGTTTCTGGGTCTGAGTTTGTTTTGCCTTCTTCCTACCCAAATTTTGAATGTTGACACAATACAAACCAGAGTATAGACAGTGTATGCATTAGGAAATAAAAAACACAATAAATTGCTGTTTTATGCTTAGAAATTTACAATCAAGACGACCAAGAGGAGTTTTTGTGTTTTGGAAAATGAAATGGAACCCTTCTACTGAGGTTACAGATATTAATTCCCTCCAAATCGAGTGTGAGTTCGATGTTCATTTTAATTCAGTCAGAATTCCACAACCAGTCTGCTGGGAGGCATGGATGAATCCGGGAACAGCCAGTTTCTTTGTGCCTAATCAAGCCCAATATCACTAAGGACTCTTGGATTTCTTTGGATTTTTCACATTTTTCTTATTTCTCATGGTTTGTAATGGATTTTCTGATGTGAGCTTTGGATTTGAGGCTTGAATATGGAGTCAGGGCATGGGAGGAATGGTCTTTTTCAATCAGGGCACAGCTGTTGGCTTGCTCCAATTCTGGCTTTCTGTCATGGTTTTGGGTGCCTCTGCAAATTTTGGGGTTCTTGAGCTGCAATTCCATAATTTTTTTCTGGGACTGAGCTTTTTGCCTGATTTGTTCCCAATTGTATTATGCTGACACAATACAAACAAGAGTTTAGACAGAGCAATCATTAGGCAATAAAAAAAAAAACACAACAAATTGGTGTTTCATGCTTAGCAATTTATAAGGAACACAACCAACATGAGTTTTTGTGTTTTGGAAAATGAAATGGAACCCTTCTAATTAGGGGACAGATATTAATTCCCTCCTAATCTAGTGTGAGTGTGATGTTTAGGTTAATTCAATCAGAAAAACTTGATGATATAACATTTAACAGTACCTGAAAACATGACAAACTATTTTATCAGGAGATGGTAGAAATATACAATTTTGTATTATATCAAATTACAGAAAGACTCATATATACACATGTGTGTATGCAAAATGTACAAGGCATATCTGAAAGTGTATCCTTATTCATTTACTTTTATTTGAACCACACACATGCACAGAGAGAGAGAGAGAGGGAGAGAGAGACAGAGAAAGACAGAGGGAGAGATAAAGAAAGAGTAAGAGAGAAGGAGAGAGAGAGAGAGAAATATACACAGAAGCATAGAAACCCATAATCTTCTTTACTCCACAAATACCTAAACAATGAAGTCTGTGTCAGGCTGGGTATCTTTGGGTGATGACAGAGACTCACCTGCAGTCTCCTAACATATGTATTAGCAGGAAGCTGGAATTAGGAGCAGATTCAGGATATAAACACACACAATCTATATGGAATTCAGGTGATGACAGAGGTATATTTTCTAAAATTTTATTGATTTGTTTTCATTTTGATTCAAATGGAGAGAGAGATGAGGGAGAGTGGGAATATTTCATTTTCCAATTAATTCCCCCAAAAATCACTTCATCCAAAACTATACCAGGATACTGAAATTTAATTTGGACACCCATTTGGGAGGTAGGGATTCAAATATTTTAGCCATCAACTACTGCCTCCCAGGACACATATTCACAGGAAATGGAGAAAAAGAGTGTAGTGAGACTCGAAATCAAGCAGTCTGATAGGGTATGTGGGTATTGAAAATGGCAAGTTAAGCTAGTGACAAACACTCACCATCTTAGTAACCAGGAGATTGTTCATGTTCTATGTCCCCTTTATTTATGTACATGATTTTGAGTCCAGTTCACTTGCATGTCCTAACTACTGATTGCATTCCCCTACTGACACCTAAGCCTGTCATCCCATCTGAGGAGAGATAAAAGCTCAGCACTGAGCTAATACATTCTTCAAGATGTTTGCCCAATTTATAATTCTCAATTTTTAAACTGAAAGCAGTAGTTATTTTTATATTCTATTTTACAAATATCAAGAGAATAGATTTACTGTAATTCAAAAACAATTCTAAGAATACAAGGATATATATACATATGATTACTTCCATTTTTAGAGAGTATATTCAGATATAAAATAAATATTTCAAAAAAAGCAAAAGTACTAGGATTTTAAACCAGATGACTTTAAAAAAGAGAAAGTGGGAGGGGTTTAGAAAAAAAATCATTTTGATGTTTTGGCCAAGGCTAGCTCATAGTAATACCTCATACAAGTAAATGGAGAAATGAATAACGAGGCTTTCATTTTAGACATGTTCAGCATAAATTCACATTGGATAGCTACAAATAAGTATTCAATGGGGAATAGCAACTATGTTCTGAAACCTGTGGGAGAGGCTACCCTGGGAAGGAAGCAGGAATGTCATATCCAAGAGGGTCAGATCTGTAAAGAACTATAAGATGTTGTGAATGGGAGAGTGTATGGAATACTTGGATGTGTAATACTGAGAAGAAAGTAGAATTATATTAGCTAGGAACTGGTTTAGAAGCAAAGCAGAATGAACTTGAACCAGCCTAAATATGGAGTGTCCACATTGTAGGCAGTGGTATAACCCATTATACCACAGTTCTGTCCCCACTATTGTCTTTCTTAGCTATTGAATGGTTTGAAGCATTTCCACTGAGATCTGGTACCAGACAGGGATGCCCACTCTCACCATTGCTAGTCAATATAGTTCTGGAGGTTCTAGCCACAGTTATTAGGCAAGAAAATGAAATTCAAGGGTTACAAATTTGGTAGGAAGAACTCAAACTATCCCTCTTTGCAGATGATATGGTTATTTAGGGGACCCAAAGAACTCTACTAAGAGACTATTGGAGCTCAGAGAAGAGTTTGGCAAAGTAGCAGGATATAAAATCAATGCACAAAAATCAACAGCCTTTGTATACACAGACAATGCCATGGCTGATGAAGAACTTCTAAGATCAAAGCCAATCACAATAGCTACAAAAACAATCAAATACCTTGGAATAAACTTAAGTAAGGACGTTAAGGATCTCTACGATGAAAATTACAAAATCTTACAGAAAGATATAGAAGAGGATACCAAAAAATGGAAAAATCTTCCATGCTCATGGATTGGAAGAATCAACAGCATCAAAATGTCCATTCTCCCAAAAGCAATTTATACATTCAATGCAATACCAATCAAGATACCAAAGACATTCTTCTCAGATCTGGAAAAACGGATGCTGAGATGCCTATGGAGGCACAAGACCTCGAATAGCTAAAGCAATCTTGTACAACAAACACAAAGTCAGAGGCATCACAATACCAGATTTCAGGTCATACTACAGGGCAGTTGTTATCAAAAGAACATGGTACTGGTACAGAAACAGATGGATAAACCAATGGAACAGAATGGAAACACCAGAAATCAATCCAAACATCTACAGCCAACTCATATTTGATCAAGGATCCAAAACTAATTCCTGGAGTAAGGACAGTCTATTCAATAAATGGTGCTGGGAAAACTGGATTTCCACATGCAGAATCATGAAGCAAGACCCCTACCTATCACCTTACACAAAAATTCACTCAACATGGATTAAAGATTTAAATATACAACCCAACAACATCAAAGTTTTAGAGAGCATTGGAGAAACCCTGCAAGATACAGGTACTGGCAAGGCTTCTTGGAAAATACCCCAGAAGCACAGGCAGTCAAAGCCAAAATAAACATTTGGATTGCATCAAATTGAGAAGTTTCTGTACTGCAAAAGAAACACTCAGGAAAGTGAAGAGGCAACCGACAGAATGGGAAAAAAATATTTGGAAACTATGCAACAGATAAAGCGTTCATAACAAGAATCTACAAATAAATCAAGAAACTCCACAACATCAAAACAAACAACCCACTTAAGAGATGGGCCAAGGACCTCAATAGACATTTTTGAAAAGAGGAATTCCAAATCGCCAACAGGCACATGAAAAAATGTTCAGGATCACTAGCAATCAGGGAAATGCAAATCAAAACCACAATGAGGTTTGAAATCACCCCAGTTAGAATGGTTCACATTCAGAAATCTACCAACAATAGATGCTGGAGAGGATGTGGGTAAAAAGGGACACTAACCCACTATTGGTGGGAAAGCAAACTAGTGAAGCCACTATGGAAGTCAGTCTGGAGATTCCTCAGAAACCTGAATATAACCCTACCGTTCGACCCAGCCATCCCACTCCTTGGAATTTACCCAAAGGAAATGAAATTGGCAAACAAGCAAGCTGTCTGCACATTAATGTTTATTGCAGCTCAATTCACAATAGCTAAGTCCTGGAACCAACCCAAATGCCCATCAACAGGAGACTGGATAAAGAAATTATGGGACATGTACTCTATAGAATACTATCCAGCAGTCCAAAACAACGAAATCCAGTCATTTGAACAAGATGGATGAATCTGGAAAACATTATGCTGAGTGAACTAAGCCAGGCCCAAAGTGAAAAATATTATATGGACTCCCTGATTGGTGACAACAAATGAACACCAAAGGGGAAACCTGTTGAAGTAAATGGACACTCTGAGAAACAGTGACTTGAGCAGCTCTGGTCCTGACTGTTGATGTACAATGTAATACTTTATCCATTTTAGTATTTTTTTATTCTAGTACCATTGCTTGAACTCTGTAATTAACACACAATTATTCTTAGGTGATTAAATTTTAACTGAAAAGTGATCCCTGTTAGGAATTTGGAAAATATTATGCTGAGTGAAATAAGCCAATCCCAATGGACAAATACCACTTGTTCTCCTTGATAGGTGACAAATAATGAGCACCAAACAGGAAACCTGTTAAAGTGAAATGAACAGTATGAGAAATGGTCACTTGATCAGCTCTTACCCTGACTGTTGATGAATAACTTAATACGTTATCCCTCTTAGTAATATTTTTGTTTGTTCTACTTAACACTTTGGGTTGAATACTATAATCAATACACAGTTATTCTTAAGTGCTGAAACTTAACTGAAAAGTGATCACTGTTAAATATAAGAGTGGGAATAAGAGAGGGCAGAGATGTGCAATTCAGGACATGCTCAAGCTGAATTGCCCCAAACGGTAGAGTTAGAAACATACCAGGGGATTCCAATTCAATCCCATCAAGGTGGCATGTACCAATGCCATCTCACTAGTACCAGTGATCAATTTCTGTTCAGAATTGATCATAATGATAGGACTAAGAACCAAAGGGATCACATACAAGACTAGTGTCTGCAAATACTAACTGAGAGAATAAAAAAGGGAGAGAATGATCCAATATGGGAAGCGAGATACACAGCAGACCCATAGAATGGCAGATGTCCTAAACAGCACTCTGGCTTCAGAATCAGCCTTAAAGCACGTGGATCCAGCTGAAAAGCCCATGAGAGTATTTCAGGCATGGAAAGCCAAGACATTCTGCAAAAAAGAAGACCTAAATGAAAGATCTCTGCGTGTGATTGAGATCCCAGTGGAAAGAACAGGTCATCAAAGAAGGAGGTACCTTTCTCTGAAGGGAGGAGAGACTTCCACCTTTAATATGACCTTGTCTAAATATGATCAGAGTCGGTGAACTCAAAGGACTTCCATAGCCTTGGCAGCTCATGACAAGAGCCTAGGGAGATTACTGATGCATAACCAAGAGTGTCAATTTGTTAAGTCAACAACAGGAGTCAATGTGCACTTAGTCCTCATGTAGGATCTCTGTCCTTAATGTGCTGAACGTTGTAATTTCATGCTATAACTGGTACTCAAACAGTATTTTTCACTTTGTGTTTCTGTGTGGGTGCAAATTGTTGAAAACTTTACTTAATATATGCTAAACTGATCTTCGGTATATAAAGAGAATTGAAAATGAATCTTGATGTGAATGGAAGGGGAGAGGGAGCGGGAAAGGGGAGGGTTGTGGGTGGTAGTGAAGTAGTGGGGGGATGCCATTGTAATCCATAAGCTGTACTTTGGAAATTTATATTCATTAAATAAAAGTTAATAAAAAAAGGAAGAGCAGCAACAATTATACTGATTGGCAGTGATATGGCACAAGTAATCCTTATGTTAAAAGAAACATGCACTTGCTAATTAATTTGTTTAAAATGCTACTGCCATGAAGCAATGTGTTATTTTAAGAATGCTGTGAGTCACGTTGCAAAATACCACAGAAAGATACAAATGCTGTTACTAAAATCTACCCTATAGAAGAATACTTAGGTGATGTTAACTATTGTTCTGTTGATACAAATATACTTCATGTTACTTCATATTGTTAGTTTCACTAGAACATATTTTGATGTTATACACGGAAAATTCTATAGAATATATTCTTCTTGTAACCAGGGTATTTTTGTCCACAGCTGTGTAGAAAAATGAATATAATGCACATTTATTATACTATATCTTTATAGCAATTATTGCAAAAGACACCTCCCAGTTTCCAAATATTCATGTAGTTCTTCCCTAAAATGCTTCTTGGCATTCAGTGAACATAACACCAACATGATTTGAAAAGTTATTTTATGAATAAGCCTCAGAACTTCCTGTTGGAGATACATGACCCAGGCAAAATTTCACAGCAAACCATCAGACTTGGAAATATTAAATGCTGTGATGCAAGTTAGTCTGCTGCTTGGGAAATACCATATCTAATACCAACATGCCCAGTTGCGTGATTGATATTCTGCATATTCAAGGCAGCATCCTGCTAAGATGTCTATGAGGCAGTAGTTGGCGCATAAGCACTTGGATTCCTACCACCCACACATTAATAAAGGATGGAGTCCTGTACCTGAACATATATGTTAATTTCTTCTGATTTAACTTTGCATGGAATTACATTCTTCCCTTCTCATCAAGGTTATTAACATTTGATGTTGAACACATCCACAGATACGTGTAAGCTCTCCTCCATTAGAAAACAATAATAGGGATCAGGGGCAAGATTGCAGAGTAGGGAGGGTGCTTGCTGCTCTATTTTTGGGGAAGATAGTTTTTAAAAAATGGAAAGAGTGCAGATTCAGGCAAGAGTTTTGGGTAAAAAAGCAGAGGAAGCTCTACACATTGGAGGGACAAAGTGGACCTACATGGAGGGATTCACAACTCAGAACTCCAGCAGCCAAGAGCATCCACAGCAGAGAGGAGAGTGTGGTGAGACCAGACTGCATAAGCCGAATCCAATGGTGAAAAGGCTTCAGGAAGAGCCTAGAGAGAATCTGACTTGGAGCTAATTGGGTGATGATGCACCTGCCAAACTAGAGGAGGAAAAAAAGAGGGGGCACATTTTCTCTGGCCATAGCACCCTGCAACTGCAACATGTAAGAAAGTGATATAGAACAAGTGCCATTTTGACACATATGACAGCTGTGCTAGCTTGTGTCAGCATCTTGAAAGCAGCCAAGCAGAGAATCCTGATCTGGTGGGGAGATCTGGCAGGGGGTATGCTGCTTGAAACTGTGTGAGGCTTCTGCGCTAGGACTGTGTAAATACTGAGGTTGTGTGGGATCACTCAGGGTGTCACCAGGACTTTGAGCAGTCACTGTGGGAGGCTTCACACAATCAGCATTCCCTGGTTACCAGGCAAGGGTCATTGCTGGAGAATCCAAACTTATACTGAAAACCGCACAGATCCTTTGTGTGGTCCTTGTGGCAGTGACAACAAATAATATACCCTCTGGGGCTAGCACCCAGGCACTGGTCTCATTTGAGGAGAGGAGCTCAGATGAATCTACACCAACAGACAAGAAGAAACCTCCATTCTAATAAAAAAAGAGATTTAAGATGCCAAAATTGGTGTGTCACTTCGGACACACCCTTCACTCTGAAGCAATGAACAGAGCTCCCTGGCTACAATCACCACAAGCGTTTAGGTATTTCCTAAAAGCAGACAATCTGATAATGAACACAGTCATAGTCCACAGATAAAACCTGCCACAGCAAAAAAAAATGAGTATCTCCACAAATACTAAATAACAATTGCACCAAACAGGAATAGGGAAGACAAAATGATGGCTCCCAAAGAACACAACACTATAATAATAGATTGTGAAGATGATGAGATTAAAACTATCCAGAAATAGAATTCAAAATATTGATCACAGGATTGCTTAAAAGTAATCAGAAGAAAATGCATGAACTAACAAAATCTATACATGACATCAAAGAAATTTTCTCCCATGAAATTGAGAACTTAAGGAAAAATCAAAATGAAAGCTTGGAATTGAAGAAGTCATAGAGCAAATTAGAAAAAGCAGTGGAAAGCCTTAACCAAAGAATCTGTGAATCAAAAGAAAGAATATCTGACTTAGAAGACAAAAAAGGAAATCATTCAGAGAGATCAAACATAAGAAGAAATTAGAAAGTTAAAATACACTGTTGGTAAATTATAGATACTATTAAATGGCCCAACATAAAAGTTCTAGGAATTTCTGAAGTTTTGGAAAGAAGGGATGTATTAGAAGGCCTTTTTAGTGAAATAACAGAAAACTTCCCTAATTTGGAGAATTAAAGGAACAATTAAGTACGAGGAGCACAAAGAACTCCTAAAAGATATGACCAGAAAATATATTCACCATGATAGATTATAATCAAACTTTCCCCCAATAAAACATAAAGAAAAGATTCTAAAATCTTCACAAGAGGAACATGAGATTGATTTCAGGGATCTCCAGTCAGAGTCAGAGCCGACTTCTCATCAGAAATCCTACACGCTAGGAGGGTATATCACTGTTATAAATGCATATGCACCTAATTACAGGGCACATGGCTATTTAAAACAAACGTTAAAGGAACAAAAGGGAGACATAGATTCAAACATAATAGTAATGGGGGACTTCAATACCCCACATTCAGGGATGGACAGATCCACCAGACAGAAATTCAGCAAGGAAACAGCAGACATGATCAACACTATAGACCAAATGGATCTAATAGATATCTACAGAAATTTTCATCTTACTTATGGTGTATAGCAAAAAAAAATGTTAAGAGGAAAGCTTGTAACAATTGGTGCCTATATCAAGAAACTGGAAATACACCAAATAAATAAGCTATCAACGCAACTCAAGGATCTAGAAAATGAGCAAACAACACCCAAAAACTAATAGGAGAAAAGAAATATCAAAATTAGAGAGGAAATTTAAAAAATGAATCCAAAAAACAATATAAAAGATCAGCAAAATAAAGAGCTGTGGCTGGCGCCGCGGCTCAATAGGCTAATCCTCTGCCTAGTGGCGCCAGCACACTGGGTTCTAGTCCCGGTCGGGGTGCCGGATTCTGTCCTGGTTACCCCTCTTCCAGACCAGCTCTCCACTGTGGCCAGGGAGTGCAGTGGAGGATGGCCCAAGTGCTTGGGTCCTGCACCCCAGGGGAGACCAGGATAAGCACCTGGCTCCTGCCTTCAGATCAGCACAGTGCGCTGGCTGCAGCACGCCGGCTGTGGCGGCCATTGGAGGGCAAACCAACGGCAAAGGAAGACCTTTCTCCTCTCTGTCTCTCTCTCTCACTGTCCACTCTGCCTGTAAAAAAAAAAAGCTGTTTTTTTTTTAAATAAAATTGACACATAATTGGGCAACTAACCAAAAAAATGCAAATTAATAAAAGTAGAGATGAAAAAGGAAATGTAGCAACAGACACCATAAAGTGAATAACAAGAAATTAATACAAAGAGCTGCATGTCAACAAGCTGGAAACATAAATGAAATGGACAGGTTCCTGGAAACAAACAACCTAGCTACATTGAGCAATGAATACATAGAAAACTTAAACAGCCAAATTTCCAAGATGAAAATTGAATCAGTAATAAAGACCCTCTCAATAAGGAAAAGCCGAGGTCCTGATGGCTTCACTGCTGAATTTTAACAGACATTTTAATTAGAACTAATATCATTTCTTCTCAAGTTATTCAAAACAATTGAAAGAGAGGAAATTTTCACAAAATCTTTCTATGAAGCCAGCATCACCTTAATTTCTAAACACGGAAAAAGACACAATAGAGAAAGAGAACTACACACCAATTTCCCTAAATCAAATAGATGCAAAAATCCTTAATAAACTTCTAGTCAATGGAATCCAACAACACATCTAAAGATCATCACCCAGACCAAGTGGAATTTATCCTTGGTATGCATGGATGGTTCAATATTTGCAAATCAATCAATGTGATACATCACATTAACAAATTTAAGAACAAAAACCAAATCTCTATATGCAGAGAAAGCATTTTATAAAATACAACACCCTTTCATGATGAAAACTGAGCAAATTGAGTACAGAGGAAAATCTCTTGACACAATCAAGGAAATTTATGACAAAAATATAGTCAGCATCCCTTTGAATGAGGAAAAGTTAGAAGCATTCTCACTGAGATCTGGAACTAGACAAGGATGCCCATGCTCAGCATTGCTATTCAGTATAATCCTGGAAGATTTAACCAGAGCCATTAGCCAGAAAAAGAAATCAAGGGACACAAATTGGTAAAGAGAAAGTCAAACTATCTCTATTTGCAGCTGACATCTCTATTTGCAGATGGATCCAAAAGACTCCTCCAAGAGATTATGTGAACTCATGAAAGAGTTTGGTAATGTAGGAGGATATACAACCAATACACAGGCATTAAAACAGCCTTTGTTTGTATACACAGATTGTATACACAATGGCATGTTTTAGAAAGAACTTCTCAGATCATTCCCAATCACAATAGCACGGAGTAAATTTAACCAACAATGACAAAGATCTTTATGATGTGAATTATAAAACATTAAAAAAGGAATAGAAGATACAAAATGGAAAAAAAAATCCATGTTCATGAATTATAAGAAGCAATATCATCAAAATGTCCATTATTCTAAAAGCAATTTACAAATTCAATGTGATACCAATCAAAATAGCAAAGACATTCTTCTAAGATCTAGAATAATGATGAAGAAACACAGGAGGCCTTGCATAGCTAAAGCAATATTATACAACAAAAACAAAGGTCTCAAGACATGCTTCAAGGCAGTTATAATAAAAGCAGCCTAGTAATGGTGAAAAAAAAGATGGATTGACAAAACTAACAAACAAACAAACAAGCAAACAAAAAACCACCAGAAGTCAATCCAAGCATCTTCAACCAACTTATATTCAACCAAAGAGCATAAACACATCCCTGGAGTAAGGCCAGTCTCTTCAGCAAGTGGTGCTGGGAAAACTGGATTTCCCCATGCAAAAATATGAAGCAAAACCCCTACTTTACACCATACACAAAAGTCCATTCAAAATGATCAAAGACATAAATCTATGAACTGATAACACCATATTATTAAAGAACATTGGGGAAAGCCAGCAAGATAATTGGCGCAGGCAGAGTTCTTAGAAAAGAAACCAGAGGCACTGGTAAACAAAGCCATAATAAACAAATGGGATTACACTCAGAAAGTGAAGAGGCAACTGATAGAATGGGAGAAATTATTTGTCAACTATGCAGCTGATGAAAGATTTATAACCAGGATATATAAAGAGATCAAGAAACTCCACAACAATGAAACAAACAACCCAATGAAGAAATGGGCCAAGCATTTAAATAGATATTTTTCAAAATAGGAAATCGAGATGGCAAAGAGACAAATAAAAAATGTCTAGAATCACTAGCCATCAAGGAAATGCAAATTAAAACCACAGTGATGTGGCTGGCACTGTGGTGCAGTGGGTTAAATCCCTGGCCTGAAGTGCAGGCATCCCATATGGGTGCCTGTTCTAGTCCCAGCTGCTCCTCTTCCTATACAGCTTTCTGCTATGGCCTGGGAAAAATAGAATATGGCCTAAGTCCTTGGGAACCTGCACCCATGTGGGAGACCCTGAAGAAGTTCCTGGCTTCGGATCAGCACAGCTCTAGGCATTGCAGCCATCTGGGGAGTGAACCATCAGGTGGAAGACCTCTATCTCTGTCTCTACCTCTCTCTGTAACTCTGTCTTTCAAATAAATTCAATAAATATTTTTTAAAAAAACACAGTGAGGTTTCACCTCATTCCAGTTAGAATTGCTTTCATACAGAAATCAACAAGCAGCAAATGCTTATGAGAATGTGAGGCAAAAGTTACCCCAACCCATTGCTGGTGGGAATGTAAACTTGTAAAGCCACTATGAAAGACCATTTGGAGATACCTCAGAAATCTTAATATAGACCTACCACAGGTCCCAGCCATTTCACTCCTGGGAATTTATCCAATGGAAACAAATTCAGCAAATGAAAAATGTTATCTGTACCTCGATGTTTATTAAAGCTGCATTCACAGTAGCTAAGACATGGAATCGCCTTAAATGCCCTTCAACTAAAGACTGGATAAGGAAATTATGGGATATATACTCTATTGTGTACTACACAATGGATAAAAACAATGAAATCCATTCATTTGCAACAAAATGAATGAATCTGGAAAACATACCAAGTGAAATAAGACACTCCCAATATAATAATACCACATGTTTTCCTTCATCTGTGATAACTAACAGATCACCTAAAAGAAAATCTGTAAAATTGAGATTGACACTTTGAGAAGCAATGATTGAACAGCTTTGGTCTTGACTGTTGATAAAGAGTTTTTTTTTTTCTTTTTCTATATGTCATACTATTTGTTGAACTCTTTCTTAACATTGAGTTAATCATGTGTTTTTTTTATTTAATAAATGTGAATTTACAAAGTGCAATTTTTGTATTGTTGTGGCTTCCCTCCCAATCTCCCTTCCTCCTGTGACCCTTCCCTCTCCCACTCCCTCTCCCATCCTTCTCTTCATTGAGTTTCATTTTCAATTACCTTCATATAGAGCAATCAACTTAGTATATACTAAGCAAGGATTTCAACAGGCTGCCTTTACACAACTGCACAAGGTATAGGGTATTGTTCAACTTGTAATGTTGTCTTTAAGTTTCATAGTAAAGCATATTAAGGACAGAGATCCTACATGGGGAGCATGTACCCAGTGACTCTCATTGTTGATTTAACAATTGGCACTCTTATTTATGATGTCAGCAATCATCTGAGGCTCTTGCCATGAGCTGTCTAGGCTATGGGAGCCCCTTGAGTTCACCAACTCTGAACTTGTTTAGTCAAGGCTGTATCACAGTGGAGGTTTATAAAGTCAATTGAAAATAAATCTCATTAAGCATAATGTTTGGAATAACACAGGAAGGAGGAATTTTGTAACCGTGAAGCTCTATTGTCCTGCATACTTTCCTACAGATTACTTCTAAAGGTACAGTTTAAAATCATGGTATGGGACTTCAAATCCCATCAAACTGGATAGTAAAAAATGTCATCTTAATTGTTAAAGTGAACATATTAAGTGTTAAATTGATAATAAAATAGGATTACATGTTAAATGGATCATATAAATAATATGAAATGTCTGGTAATAATAAACGGAATTAAAAAGGAGAGAATATTCCAACATGGGAAGCAGAACACAGAGCAGACACATAGAATGAGAATCACATTAAATAACACTCTGTCCTCAGAATCAGCCCATAAGGCATTCTGGTCCGGTTAAAGTCACATGAGAGCAATTCAAGCATCAAAAGCCAAGACAATGTGGTAAAAAATGTTCTACATAAAGGATCTCTGTGAAAGAGACCCAAGTGGAAAGAAGTGGCCATAAAAGAAGGATGTACTTTTGTCTGACAGGTGGAGAGTACTTCAACTTTGCTTGTAGACTTATCTAGATACTGATACAGATTTTGGATACAGAGGCTACTATAGCCTTTGTAGCTTCTATAACCTAGGCAGCTCATGACAAGAGTTTTGGGTGAGCACTGATATCATACATAAGAGTGTTATTTGTTAAATTAACAACAGGAGTCACTGTGCACATACTCTCCATAAATGACTTCTGTCTGCAATGAATTGTATTATGAGAATTAACTGTAAAACTAGTTCTCAGTTTGTGTGTGTGTTTGTCTGTGTGTGTTTGTTCGTATGTGTAAATTGTTGAAATCTACTTTGTAAAAGTTGGTCTTCTATGTATAAAGTTAAACAAAAATGTATCTTAAAGGATAATGGAACTTGGAATGAGCAAGGGAGGAGGACTGGGGTGAGAGTGGAGGAGGGAGGGCAGCATAGTGAGAAGAATCACTATATTCCTAAAGTTGTACTGATGAGATTTGTACTCATTAAATAAAATGTTTCCTTGAGATATAAAAAGAAACAAGAAGAATGATTTGTATGTTTCCTGAGTAATTGTTTCACTCTCAAGACAAAATGCATGATGCAAAAGAATTCATCTTCAACCACACACTAACGAAGTGCAAATCTACTGGTTAAATTTTAGGGGTTCAAATTCATATTTGAAATGCATGTGCTAAACATAGATGAATTCTTATTTCAGCTCAATTCACAATCACTAGAACCTGGAATCAACCCAAATGCCCATCAACAGCAGACTGGATAAAGAAATTATGGGACATGTACGCCATAGAATACTATACAGCAGTAAAAACAAGGAAATCTTGTCATTTGCAACAAAATGGAGGAATCTGGAGAACATCATGCTCAGTGAATTAAGCAAGTCCCAAAGGGACAAATACCATATGCTCTCCCTGATTGGTGACAACTAACCGAGCACCAAAAATGAAACATGGTGAAGTGAAATGGATACTATAAGAAACAGTGACTTGATCAGCCCTTGTCCTTACTGTTGATCTACAAGTTAAAACTTTATCACTTTAAGTACTTTTTTGATATACTTAAAACTATTGGTTGAACTCTTTAATTAACACACAATTATTCTTAGGTATTTAAATTCAACTGAAAAGTGATCTCTGTTAAATGTAATAGTGGGAATAAGAGAGGGAGGAGATGTACAATTTGGGACATGCTCAATCGGACTTGCCCCAAATGGTGGAGTTAGAAACATGCCACGGGATTCCAACTCAACCCCATCAAGGTGACATGTACCAATGCCATCTCACTAGTCCAAGTGATCAACTTCAGTTTACAATTGATCATACTTATAGGCCTACGAGTCCAAGGGATCACATAAACAAGAATAGTGTCTACTAATACTAACTGATAGAATTAACAAGGGAGAGAACAATCCAACATGGGAAGCGGGATCCACAGCAGACTCATAGAAAGGCAGATGTCCTAAACAGCACCCTGGCCTCAGAATCAGCCCTTAAGGCATTCAGACCTGGCTGAAGTCAGTGAACTCAAAAGGCTTCCATAGCCTTGGCAACTCATGACTAGAGCCTAGGGAGATTACTGATGCCTTAAACAAGAGTGTCAATTTGTTAAGTTAACAACAGGAGTCACTGTGTACTTACTCCTCATGTAGATCTCTGTCCTTTATGTGTTTTTCAATGTGAATTAATGCTATAATTAGTACTCAAACAATATTTTACACTTAATTGTTCTGTGTGGGCACCAACTGTTGAAATCTTTACTTAATATAGACTAAATTGATCTGTACATAAAGATAATTGAAAATGAATCTATGTGAATGGAATGGGAGAGGCAGCAGGAGATGGCAGGGCTTAGGGTGGGAGGGAGTTTATGGGGGGGAAGCCATTGTAATCCATAAACTGTACTTTAGAAATTTATATTTACTAAATAAAAGTTAAAAATGGATAAATTCAAATGTGGGAACAGGTTTTATGATGATTATTTTTTGCTTTCCCTTTGTTTTCAATTCTGATAATTATATTGTATTTCTAAACACACATCTGCTTGCTAGAAATACATGTATAAAATATGGAAAACATGATGCTATTCTACTTTAAGATACTTAAACAAGAAGCTAATATTCATATGGCCACTTATATCTAATCCATCAAAAGATATTTGCTGTGGCCTAATCAAATAATTAGTGTGTTATTCATGGGTAATATTCCAGAATTCAGAAAACTACTATAGTATATTTACTAGAATAAAATAATGAGTCTTACTCTGGGTGCATTTAAATTAATTGCACAAAACAAAAGTTCCAGTCTCTGGGAATTAATCCAAAACTCTTGAAATCCATTTCTCTATACATTCATCTGATGATCTATCAAATCTTTATTTATAGCTCTGAGAGTCAGATCTTAACTGTCTCTGTTCGTTAGTTTCTTCTATAAATCATGCAAGCTATCAACACAAGAATTACATAGAGCCTCTACTGCCACTGTTGTTCTTGTCTAACAGGGAATGGCCATGGGAATGGAGATATAGCTTCCAAGGGAAACTCCAATATGAGAAAAATTGTGAACATCATACTCACCAAAAATTGGCTAATCATAAGCCACTCCTTTGACTCTTCTGAGTTAACAAGGAAGCTATAGTGATTAATTTGTCCTGAATACAGAAGATTATATAGTCCAAGTGCTATAAATAAAGGGAGTGATGAGCAAACAGTGAGTCTAGCTAATTAAAATAACCTCAAGGATTATTAACTGAATTTAGCCTTTTCTTTTTAAATATCTAATTATTTGAAAGGCAGAGAAATGAAAGACAAAAACAGAGAAACAGACACATGAAGCATCTTTTTCTTGGCTCACTTCCCAAGATGCTAAAATAAACAGGTTTTGGCGAGGACAGAGCCAGGAGCAAGTAATTTTATTTACATCTGCTATATGGGCACATTCCAAAGCATTTGGGTCATGTTCCATTGCCTTCCCAGGTTCATTAATAGAATATACACAAAGTAACACTACAATAGAGGAGGCCAGCATTGCAAGCAGTGGCCAATCCCATTGCAAACTAATGTGTGCCACAAACACTAGTCATTTCAGATCCACCATTAAAAATATTTAGTCATATACCTCTGTTACCTCATTATGTATTTTTCTATTAATTCAGTTCATAATTTTATTGTTTAAAAAGATAAACAATATACACCTTGAAGTTTTAGACATAACCATTAGATAAGAAGAGGAAATCAAATGGATACAAATTAAAAAGTGGGAATTCAGATTATTCCTATTTGAAAATGACATGGTTCTCAATATAGGGAAGCCAAAAGAGTCCACTAGTAGATGATTAGAATTCATAAAAAACTTTGTTAAAGTAGCATAATATAATATTCACACACAAAAGTCAGTAGCCTTTCTATACACAGACATTGCCATGGCCAAACATCTAAACAGAAAGATTTCCAATAAACAACCTAAGTATCCATCTCAAGAGTCCTAGAAAACAAGAATAAGCCAAATACAAGATGAAATTAATAGCATAGGTCATAAATGGAATGTTAACATTAAAGATAAGCAAAATAAAGATTTTATTTTTAATAGAAGAAACAATCCTTTCGCTAGGTTATAAAAACTAGGTTCAAGTAAATAAAATCAAAGAAGGGGAAACTACAATGCATATCACAGATATAATAGGCATCACTAATTTATATTAACGAGGATAAATAAAAAAATTTAAAAAATTGTTTATTTGTGGATACATGTAACCTACCAAAACTGAGCCAAGTAGATATAACATATCTGAGAATCCAGGTCTCCCATGGGGTTGCAGCTTTGGGTGATGATCATTGTGAATGTTGTTCTTTAGCTGCAGCCAACATGCTCTCCATGCAGGATGTTGGTCATAGAGGAAGCCACCTGCTATCAGGAGGTAGGAAGTACACAGTGACCTTACTTTCTGCTTGCTGTCGCTGCCAATCTACAAATGCCCTTTAGAAGAAGCCTATTGGCAAGCCAGTGGTGGTTAAAAGATAGCAGAATAGGGACGGAGCTTATTTCTCTAGCCCAGGGGAAAATAGTTTTAAAAAAGTCGTAGTCTTGGGGAAGATTTGTGAAAAACAAGCAGAGGAAACTCTACTACATGGAGGGCATGGGCACGCATGGCTCAGGACTCCAATATCCAAGAGCCTATGCACCATCGCTGCCAAGTGAGGTGAGACAAGATGGCAGTAGCCTGAGACTCTGGTGAAAAAGCAGAAGGAAGACCCTAGAGGAAATGAGGTTTGAAGCTATGTGAGGGAAAGTGCACCTGCCTAACTAGAGGAGAGAAAAAAATAAGGAGAGTATGAACACATTTCTCTCTGATCACCTTACAAAGCCATACAACCCAATAGAGCAGGTGCCAATTTGGACATATGTAACAGCTGCACCAGCTCATTTCTGTGGCCGGCAATCAGCCGAATGGAGACTCCTGACTCCAGTGGGGGAGAAATAACAGAAGGTTAGGAGCTTGTGAATGTGTGAAGCTTCAGAACCTGGACTGTAAAAAAATGAGTGTGTGTGGAAGAACTCATGGTGTGGATGAGACTTTGAGCAGTCTCAGTGGGACATCACAAGCTCCAGAAGTCCTGGACACCTGGTGAGAGTCATAGCTGGAAAATCTTAACTTTTTTTTTATTTTTTTAAATTCTTTTAATTTTTTTTTATTTTCTTAACTTTTATTTAATGAATATAAATTTCCAAAGTACAGCTAATGTATTACAATGGCTTCCCCCCATAATGTCCCTCCCACCTGCAACCCTCCCCTTTTCCACTCCCTGTCCCCTTCCATTCACATCAAGATTCATTTTCGATTCTCTTTATATACAGAAGATCATTTTAGCATACATTAAGTAAAGATTTCAACAGTTTGCTCCCACACAGAAAGATAAGTGAAAAATACTGTTTGAGTACTAGTCATAGCATTAAATCTCAATGTACAGCACACTAAAGACAAAGATCCTACATGAGGAGTAAGTGCACAGTGACTCCTGTTGTTATCTTAACAAATTGACACTCTTGTTTAAGGCATCAGTAATCACCCTAGGCTCTTGTCATGAGCTGCCAAGGCTATGGAAGCCCCCTGAGTTCACCACCTCTGATCTTATTTAGACAAGGCCATGGTCAAAGTGGAAGTTCTCTCCTCCCTTCAGAGAAAGGTACCTCCTTCTTTGATGACCCGTTCTTTCCACTGGGATCTCACTCGGGGAGATCTTTCATTTAGGTTTTTTTTGTTCCCCAGAATGTCTTGGCTTTCCATGCCTGAAATACTTTGATGGGCTTTTCAGCCAGATCCGCATGCCTTAAGGGCTGATTCTGAGGCCAGAGTGCTGTTTAGGACATCTGCCATTCTATGGGTCTGCTGTTCCCATGTTGGATCATTCTCTCCCTTTTTTATTCTATCAGCTAGTATTTGCAGACACTAGTCTTGTTTCTGTGATCCCTTTGGCTCTTAGTCCTATCATTATGATCAATTGTGAACAGAATTAGATCACTGGGACTTGTAAGATGGCATTGGTACATGCCACCTTGATGGGATTGAATTGGAATCCCCTGGTATGTTTCTAACTCTACCATTTGAGGTAAGTCAGCTTGAGCATGTCCCAAATTGCACATCTCTTCCCTCTCTCATTCCCACTCTTATATTTAACAGTGACCACTTTTCAGTTAAGTTTCAACACTTAAGAATAACTGTGTATTGATTACAGTATTCAACCAAAAGTATTAAGCAGAACAAACAAAAAGAAATTCTAAGAGGGATAACATATTAAGTTGCTCATCAACAGTAAGGGTGAGGGCTGATCAAGTCACCATTTCTCATAGTGTTCATTTCACTTTAACAGGTTTCCTGTTTGGTGCTCAGTTAGTTGTCACCTATCAAGGAGTACTAGTGGTATTTGTCCCTTGGGGATTGGCTTATTTCACTCAGCATACTGTTTTCCAAATTCCTAACAGGGATTACTTTTCAGTTAAAACTTAATCACCTAAGAATAATTGTGTGTTAATTGCAGAGTTCAACCAATGGTACTAGAACAAAAAAAAATACTAATATGGATAAAGTATTACATTATAAATCAATAGTCAGGACAAGAGCTGATCAAGTCACCCTTTCTCATAGTGTCCATTTCACTTCAACAAGTTAGCCCTTTGGTGCTCAGTTAGTTGTCGCTGATCAGGGAGAACATATGATATTTGTCCCTTTGGGACTGGCTTAATTCACCCAACATGATGTTTTTCAAATTCCTCCATCTTGTTGCAAATGACCGGGTTTCCTTGTTTTTGACTGCTGCGTAGTATTCTGTAGCGTCCCATAATTTCTTTATCCAGTCTCCTGTTGATGGGCATTTGGGTTGGTTCCAGGTCTTAGCTATTTTGAATTGAGCTGCAATAAACATGAATGTGCAGACAGCTTTTATGTTTGCCTATTTAATTTATAAGGAGGAATAAAAATGAAATTAAGAAACTCAATAGAACATGAAATCAAGATATCGAAGAGAAAACAAGATGAAAATGAAGAATTCAACAGAACAAATAAAAAAACGCATTTGAGAACCTTAAAAATCCAAATCCGGCAGAAGAGAGAATATCAGACTTAAAAGACAGATCACAGAAAAGTATACAGTCTAGCTAAAGTCTGCAAGAGAAAATTAGAAATCTAAAACATATTGTTGAGAATCTATAGGATACAATATATAAAAAAACAAGATTTTGGGTTCTAGCAGTTTCTGAAGTTATGGAGAGAGCGGAAGTGTTAGAAGGCCTTTTTTAAGCAAAATACTAGCGAACTTCCAACAGACATGACCAGAAAAGATCATCAACACAACACATTGTAATCAAACTCACCACAGTGAAGCATAGGAAAAAGATTCTAAAATGTGCAAAAGAGAAATGCCTGATTACTTTCAAGGATCTCCAATTAGATTCACATCAGACTTCTAATCAGAAACCCTGCAAGCTTGGAGAGAATGGTGAGATATAGCCCAAGACTTAGAGAAAATACAGTCATCCTATTATATTATACCCTGCAAAGGTCTCATTTGGGAATAAAGATAAAATAAAAGCCTTTCATAACAAACAGAATGAATTTGTCACCACTCATCCATCCCTGCACAGGATGCTGAAGATGTTTTACAAACAGAAACACAGAAACAAAGTCATCAACAGAAAGAGGGTAAAGGAAGAAAACCTTGCAGTAAGGGATCACAGAAAGTTCAAACTATATATTAGAAATATCTTTGGGAACATGGCAGGGCAAAGTCACTACTTATCAGAGCTGCACTCCCTAGAGATCCCAGTGGAAAGAACAGGTCATCAAAGAAGGAGGTGCCTTTCTCTGAAGGGAGGAGAGAACTTCCACTTTGAATATGACCTTGTCTAAATATGATCAGAGTCGGAAAACTGAAAAAGCCTCCATAGCCTTGCCAACTCATGACAAGAGCCTAGGGTGATTACTAATGCCATGAACAACGATTGCAATTTGTTAAGTCAACAACAGAAGTAGTGCACTTACTCCTCATGTAGGATCTCTGTCCTAAATGTGCTGTACATTTTGATCTAATGCTATAACTAGTGCTCTAACAGTATTTTACACATTGTATTTCTGTGTGGGTGTAAACTGTTGAAATCTTTGCTTAATATATGCTAAATTGATCTGCATATAAAGATAATTAAAATGAAGCTTGATGTGAATGGAAGGGGAGAGGGAGTGGGAGAGAGGAGGGTTACAGGTGGGAGGAAAGTTATGGGGGGGAACCATTGTAATCCATAAGCTGTACTTCAGAAATTTATATTCATTAAATAAAAGTTTAAAATAAAAGACACAGACTGGCTGAATGGATTAAAAAACAAAACCCATCTATTTGCTGCTTACAAGAAACACATCTTTCCAACAAAGATGCATGCAGACTGAAAGTGAAAGGTTGGAAAAAGATATCCCATGCCAAAAGAAACCAAAAAAGAGCTGATGTAGCCACATTAATATCAGAAAAAATAGACTTTAACACAAAAAATGTTAAGAGAGACAAAGAGAGGCACTATATAATGATTAAGGTATCAATTCAACAGGAAGATATAACTATTATAAATGTATATGCACCTAATTACAGAGCACCGGTTTATTTAAAAGATATGTTAAGGAACTTAAAGGGAGACTTAGACTCCATTACAATAATATTGGGGGCTTCAGTGCTCCACTTTTAGCAATGGACAGTTCAACCAGACAGAAATCAACAAGGAAACAGCAGATTTAATTGACACTAGAGAACAAACAGATCTAAGAAATATGTACAGAAATATTCATCCTAATGTTACAGAATACACATTCTTCTCACTAGTGCATGGGACTTTCTTTAGGATAGACCACATATTAGGCCAGAAAGCAAGTCTCAGCAAATTTAAAACAAATCAAAATCTCAGACTACAATGGAATTGAGCTGAAAATCAGCAACTCAGGATTCTCTAGAGCATAAGTAAACACGTGGAGAATGTCAGCCTGCTCCTGAATGAACATTGGGTCATAGAACAAATCAAAAGAGAAATCAAAAACTCTCAGGAAGCAAATGAAGATAACAACACAACATATCAAAATGTATGGGATACAGCAAAAGCAGT
Organism: Oryctolagus cuniculus; assembly: GCF_964237555.1. Lineage (NCBI taxonomy): Eukaryota > Metazoa > Chordata > Mammalia > Lagomorpha > Leporidae > Oryctolagus > Oryctolagus cuniculus. Next base: position 129,927,033 of record NC_091434.1, read on the forward strand.
GTTAAGAGGAAAGTTTATGGCAATTGGTGCCTACATCAAGAAATTGGAAAGGCACCAAATAAATGAGCTATCAATGCATCTCAAAGATCTAGAAAAACTACAGCAAACCAAACCCAAAACTTTAGGACAAAAGAAATGATTAAGATTAGAGAGAAAATCAACAAAATTGAATCCAATAAAATTACAAAAGAGAAGCAAAATGTTGAAAGGATGTTTTGGAAAAAAAAATTGACTCACCACTGGCCCAACTAACCAAATAAAGGAGAGAGAAGACACAAACCAATAAAATTAGACATGAAAAGGAAATGTAACAACAGACACCACAGAAATAACAAGAGTCATTATAAATTTCTACACAAAGTTGTATGCCAACAATAAGGGAAATCTGTCAGAAATGGATAGATTCCTGGACATATACGACCTACAAAAATTGAAGCAAGAATTATAGAAAACCAAAAAAGACCCATAACAAAGTCAGAGATTGAATCATTGAATCAGTAATAAAGGCCCTCCCAACAGAGAAACGCCCAGGACAAGAGAGATTCACTGCTGAATTCTATCAGACATTTACAGAAGAAATAACTCCAATTCTTCCCAAGCTATTCAAAACAATTGAAAGAGAGGGAATCCTCCCAACTTCTTTCTAAAAAGGCCAGTATCACTTAATTCCTAAACCTGAAAAAGATGTAGCAGAGAAAGAGAACTACACACCAATTTCTCTATAGAACATACAAAAATACTCAACAAAATTCAAGCCAAAATAATGCAACAACAAATTAGAAAGATCATCCAACCCAACCAAGTGGGATTTATCCTTGTATGTAGGGATGGTTCAACATTCACAAATCAATCAATGTGATACACCACATTAACAAACTGCAGAAGAAAAATCATATATTATCTCAATAGATGCAGAGAATGCATTTGATAAATTACAAAACCATTTCATGATAAAAACTCTAACTAAATTGTGTATAGAAGGAACATTCCTCAACACAATTAAGGCAATTTATGAAAAACCCACGGCCAGCAACCAACGAATGGGGAATAGTTGGAAGCGTTTCCACTGAGATCCAGTTCCAGACAGGGATGCCAAATCTCACCATTGCTATTCAATATAGCACTAGAAGTTCTAGCCAAGCCATTAGTCAAGAAAAAGAAATTGAAAGGGGTACCAAAAGGGAAGGAAAATGTCAAACTATCCATCTTTGCAGACAATGTGACTCTTTATTTAAGGGATCCAAAGAACTCCCCTAAGAGACTATTGGAACTCATAGACGAATTTGGCAAAGTAGCAGGATATAAAATCAATTCATAAAAATTGACATCCTTTGTATGCAGACACCGCCAGAACTGAGAAATAACTTCTAAGGTCAATCCCATTCACAACAGCTACCAGAAAAAGCCAGATACCTTGGAAAAAACTTAACCAAGGATGTCAAACATTTCTATAATGAGAATTACAAAATCTCACAGAACTAGAAGAGGATACCAAAAAAATGGAAAAATATTCCATGCTCACTGATTGGAAGAATCAATATCATCAAAACGTCCATTCTTCCAAAAGCAATTTACAGATTCAATGTGATACCAATGAAAATATCAAACACATTCTTATCAGACCTAGAAAAATGATGCTGATAACCATATAGAAACATATATTGAGGCGCAGGAAATCTCAAATAGATAAACGAGTCTTATACAACAAAAACAGAGCTGGAGGCATCAGAATACCAGATTTCAAGACATACTACAGGGCAATTATAATCAATACAGCATGGTACTGTACAGAAACAGATGGATAGGCAATAGAACAGAATAGGAACACCAGAAATCAATCCAAACATCTACAACCGATTTATATTTGATCAAGGAGCTAAAACCAATTCCTGAAGCAAGGAGAGTCTTTTAAACAAATATTGTTGGGAAAACAGGATTTCCACATGCAGAAGTATGAATCAAGATACCTATGTTACACCTTACACAAAAATCCACTCAACATGGATTAAAGATCTAAATCTATGACCCAACACCATAAAATTATGCAACTGATAAAGGATTAATAACCAAAATCTGGCAGGCGCCACAGCTCACTTGGCTAATTTTCCGCCTGTGGAGCTGGCACCCTGGGTTATAGTCCCAGTTGGGGTGCCAGGTACTGTCCCAGTTGCTCCTCTTCCAGTCCAGCTCCCTGCTGTGGCCTGGGAAGGCAGTGAAGGATGTCCCAAGTGGTTGGGCCCTGCACCCACATGGGGGGCCAGGAGGAAGCATCTGGCTCCTTGCTTTGGATCGGCACAGTGCACCAGTGTAGCAGCCATTTGGGGGGTGAACCGACGGAAAAGGAAGACTTTTCTCTCTGTCTCTCTCTCTCTCTCACTGTCTAACTCTGCCTGTAAAAAAAATAACCAGAGTCTACAAAGAGATCAAGAAACTTCACAACAGCAAACAAACAACCCACTTAAGAGATGGGCCAGAGCCTAAATAGACATTTTTCAAGAGGAAATCCAAATGGCCAACAGACACATGAAAAAATGTTCAGGATCACTAGCCATCAGGGAAATGCAAATCAAAACCACAATGAGGTTTCACCTCACTCCAGTTAGAATGGCTTTCATACAGAAATCAACTAACAACAGATGATGGTGAGGATGTGGGGGCAAAGGCACAATAACCCACTGTTGGTGGGAATGCAGACTGGAAAAGCCACTATGGATACAGTTTGGAGATACCTCAGAAATCTGAATGCATCCCTACCACATGACCCAGCAATTCCATTCTTTGGAGTTTACCCAAGGAGAATTAAATTGGCAAATAAAAGAGCTGTCTACACCTCAATGTTTATTGCAGTGCAATTCAGAATGGCTAAGACATGGAATCAGCCTAAATGCCCATCAACAGAAGACTGGATAAAGAAATTAAGTGATACGTATTCTACAGAATACTACACAGTGGTAAAAGGAATGAAATCTGGTCATTTGCAACAAAATGGAGGAATCTGGAAAACATCATACTGAGTGAAATAAGCCAGTTCCAAAGGGACAAATATCATATGTTCTCCCTGATATGTGGCAACTGAGCATCTAAAAGGAAAACTGTAGAAGTGAAACTGACACTATGAGAAGCAATGACTTCATCAGCCCTTGTGATGACTGTCAAGGAACAGCTTACTATTTTATTCATTTTAGTATTTTCTTTTTCTACTTAATACCTTTGGTTGAGCTTTTTACTTAACACAGAATTATTCTTAGGTGTTTAAATCAAATTGAAATAAAAAAAATAAGAGTTGGAATAAGAGATGGAGGGGATATACAGTTTGGCACATGCTCCCAGGTATTTACCCCTAAGGGTAAAGCTTAAAACTTGCCATGGGACTCGAAATACTAAAAATTGGCATGTACCAATGCCACCTTACTAATTAAAGTGATCAGTTTAAGTCCATAACTGATCATAAAGAGGATTAAGTGTCAAGAGAGCACACAAATAAGACCAGCGTCTGCTAATAATTGCAGAATTAAAGAAGAGAGAACAATCCAGGATGGGAAGCAGGTCACAGAGCAGACTCTTAGAATGACAAATGCCGTAAACAGAACTCTGGCCTCAGAATCACACCTTAAGGCATTTGGATCTGGTTAAAAAGCACATGAGAGTAGTTCAGGCATGGAAACACAGGACATTGTGGCAAAAATGACCTTAAAGAAAGACCTCTGTGAGTGAGATTCCAGCAGAAAGAAGCAGACATTACAGAATGAGGTACCTTTCTCTGAAGGGAGGAGAGAACTTCCAGTTTGATTATGACCTTGTATAAATAATGTTGGACTTTGTGAACTCAAGAGGCTTCCATAGCCTTGGCAGCTCATGAAAAGAGCCTCAGATGATTACTGACATCATAAATAAAAGTCTGAACTGTTAAATTGTCAACAGGAGTCACTGTGCACTTGCTCCCTATATTGGGACCTGTGTACTTAATGTTTTTACTATGAGAATTAACACTATAACTAGTTCTCAAACCATGCTTTATACTTTGTCTTTCTGTGTGGCTGCAACCTGTTGAAATCTTTACTTAGTATAGAGTTGATCTTCTGTATATAAAGATATTTAAAATGAATCTTAATGAAGAATGGGATAGGAGCAGGAGTAGGAGATGGGATGGTTGTACTTTTTAAATTTATATTTATTAAATAAAAGTTTTATATAATTATATCTGAATAGAGCAATACTGACTAAGAACATTAAATCAGGAATAATGTGTTCAAATGAAAGATCAGCAACAAATATCTTCATTCATAAAATCTACAAAATTAAAAAAAAATAACACCAATCTTTTGAAAAGTTAGAGAGGTAACTTTTCCAAACGCATCATATGAGGCCAGCTGGTAAAGCCATTATGGAAGTCTGTTTGGAGATTCCTCAGAAACCTGAATATAACCCTACCATACAACCCAGCCATCCCATTCCTTGGAATTTACCCAAAGGAAATTAAGTTGGCAAATAAAAGAGCTGTCTATAACTTAATGTGTATTGCAGCTCAATTCACAATAGCTAAGAACTGGAATCAACTTAAATGCCCATCAACAAAAGACTGGATAGATACGGGGGGGTGGAGCCAAGATGGCGGAATAGTGAGGGCGCGCACCGATAGTCCGGGAAAATTTAGTTTAATAAAAGGGGAGTTACAGTAGCCGCAGAAAAAAGAACCAGGAAAATATTGCAGGGGAAACCCTTCTGGATGAATCGGAGGACCTACTGGGAGAACAAGGTCACCCACTGCGCGGAAGCCAAGTCGCAGGACCGAGCCGCGGAAGCCCCAGGGTCTGCGCGCCAGTGCTCGAAGGGGAGTGCATGCCACACAGACAACAGCGGGGAGACTTGGGACGCTCAGGGCTCCGAGTCCACACATCAGCGCTGGAAGGGGAGGTGAGCTCAATAACCCGAGACATTGGTGGGGAAACGGGGGTCAGAATCTAGAGGGGGACTGGAAAGTGCAGCAAACTCACTACTGGAAAGAAGGAAAAAAAAAGCTTCGGGGTTTCTCTTCCCCCTAACCTTGCAAAGGTTACAAGGCTGCAAGGCTTGAAGAATTCCCAAGAGACAAAGAGCAGGCCTCCTCTCTGGATTTACATATATCAATGGGGGAGAGCTAAGGAACTGAGTCACTACAATTCAGTAGCCTAGGCAACCCAGTGGGAGTCCAGAGGAGCCAAAGACTGGAAGCAAAATACCATCAATTCTGCATGGCCATGCCATGCGGTGTTACTTACCCCCTGAATAAATAAAATACATAAATAAATAAAAAGAGAGAGATTTACCACGCATAACCTGAGGGTGTCCCTTTGCACACCCTTAACCAGGAAGAACCAGGCAGAGCTCTCAGGCCGCACCCATCTCAAGCTTCCAAGGCTCCTCCAACAGCAGGCAGTCCACTTAACAGGGACACAGTATAAAAAAAAAACAACAACAACAACAAAAAAAACAAAACGCACAGTGACGCAAGAAGAATTAACTATGCCGAGTAACAAACACAGAAATAGAGGGAGCAAGATCAACGATGACACTATGATGCCTCCAAATACACAAAACACCGAAAGCCAAGATTATGAAGATGATGAGATAGAAGAAATGCAAGATACGGATTTCAAAAAATTTATGATAAGAACATTTAGAAGTTTTCAAAAGCAAATCCTTGAACTACAGAAATCCTTAATGGACAGGATTGAAAATCTCTCTTGTGAAAATGAAATTTTAAGGAAGAGTCAAAATGAAACTCAGAAACTAGTAGAACAGGAAAGTGTTATAGTGAAGAGAAATCAAAATGAAATGAAGAGCTCAATAGATCAAATGACAAACACATTAGAAAGCCTTAAAAACAGAATGGGTGAAGCAGAAGAGAGAATATCGGACTTAGAAGATAGAGCACAGGAAAACATACAGTCAAACCAAAGAAAAGAAGAGGAAATTAGAATTCTAAAATTATTGTTGGGAATCTACAGGATACTATTAAAAAAACCAACATTCGAGTTCTAGGAGTTCCTGAAGGCATGGAGAGGGAGAAAGGATTGGAAGGCCTTTTTAGTGAGATACTAGCAGAGAACTTTCCAGGTTTGGAGAAGGACAGAGATATCCTAGTACAGGAAGCTCATAGAACCCCCAATAAACATGACCAAAAGAGATCCTCACCACGACACGTGGTAATTAAACTTACCACAGTGAAACATAAAGAAAAGATCCTAAAATGTGCAAGAGAGAAACGTCAGATTACTCTCAGAGGATCTCCAATCAGGCTCACAGCTGACTTCTCATCAGAAACACTACAGGCTAGGAGGGAATGGCGAGACATAGCACAGGTGCTAAGAGAGAAAAATTGCCAGCCCAGAATATTATATCCTGCCAAGCTCTCATTTGTGAATGAAGGTGAAATAAAGACCTTTCATAGCAAACAGAAATTGAAAGACTTTGTGGCCACTCGTCCGGCCCTGCAAAAGATACTTAAAGATGTGCTACACTCAGAAACACAGAAACACGGCCATCAATATGAAAGAAGGGAAAGGAAGAACACCTACCAGTAAAAGAGCATGGGAAGCTCAAAGCATATACTAGAAAACATTTCCGGGAAAATGGCAGGGCAAAGTCACTACGTATCAATAGTCACATTGAACATTAATGGTCTGAATTCTTCAGTTAAAAGACACCGTTTGGCTGACTGGCTCACAGAACACAACCCAACTATTTGTTGCCTACAAGAAACACATCTCTCTAACAAAGAGGCATGCAGACTGAAAGTGAAAGGTTGGAAAAAGATATTCCATGCCAACAGAAACCAAAAAAAAGCAGGTGTAGCCATATTAATATCAGACAAAATAAACTTTAATACAAAAACTGTTAAGAGAGACAAAGAGGGACACTATATAATGATTAAGGGTTCGATTCAACAGGAAGCTGTAACTATTATAAATGTATATGCACCTAATTACAGGGCACCGGTCTATTTAAAAGATATGTTAAGGGACTTAAAGGGAGATTTAGATTCCAATACAATAGTATTGGGGGACTTCAATACTCCACTCTCAGAAATAGACAGATCATCCGGACAGAAGATCAACAAGGAAACAGCAGATTTAATTGACACTATTGCCCAAATGGATCTAACAGATATCTACAGAACTTTCAACCCTACATCTACAGACTTCACATTCTTCTCAGCAGCGCATGGAACCTTCTCTAGGATTGATCACATACTAGGCCATAAAGCAAGTCTCAGCAAATTTAAAAGAATTAGAATCATACCATGCAGCTTCTCAGACCACAGCGGGATGAAGCTGGAAATTAGCAACTCAGGAAACCCCAGAAAGTATGCAAACACATGGAGACTGAACAACATGCTCCTGAATGAACACTGGGTCATTCAAGAAATCAAAAGAGAAATCAAAAACTTTCTGGAAGTAAATGAAGACAACAACACAACATATCAAAACTTATGGGATACAGCAAAAGCAGTATTGAGAGGCAAATTTATAGCAATAGGTGCCTATATCAAGAAATTGGAAAGGCACCAAATAAATGAGCTTTCAGCGCACCTCAAGGACGTAGAAAAACTGCAGCAAACCAAACCCAAATCTAGTAGGAGAAGAGAAATAATTAAAATCAGAGAAGAAATCAACAGGATTGAATCCAAAAAAACATTACAAAAAATCAGCCAAGCGAGAAGCTGGTTTTTTGAAAAAATAAACAAAATTGACACCCCATTGGCCCAACTAACTAAAAAAAGAAGAGAAAAGACCCAAATCAAGAAAATCAGAGATGAAAAAGGAAACGTAACAACAGACACCACAGAAATAAAAAGAATCATCAGAAATTACTACAAGGACCTGTATGCCAGCAAACAGGAAAACCTATCAGAAATGGATAGATTCCTGGACACATGCAATCTACCAAAATTGAACCATGAAGACATAGAAAACCTAAATAGACCCATAAGTGAAACAGAAATTGAAACAGTAATAAAGGCCCTCCCAACAAAGAAAATCCCAGGACCAGATGGATTCACTGCTGAATTCTACCAGACATTTAAAGAAGAACTAACTCCAATTCTTCTCAAACTATTCAGAACAATCGAAAAAGAGGGAATCCTCCCAAATTCTTTCTATGAAGCCAGCATCACCTTAATCCCTAAGCCAGAGAAAGATGCAGCACTGAAAGAAAATTACAGACCAATATCCCTGATGAACATAGATGCAAAATCCTCAATAAAATTCTGGCCAATAGAGTACAACAACACATCAGGAAAATCATCCACCCAGACCAAGTGGGATTCATCCCTGGTATGCAGGGATGGTTCACATTCAAAAATCAATCAATGTGATTCACCACATTAACAGACTGCAGAAGAAAAACCATATGATTATCTCAATTGATGCAGAGAAAGCATTTGATAAAATTCAACACCCTTTCATGATGAAAACTCTAAGCAAATTGGGTATAGAAGGAACATTCCTCAATATAATCAAAGCAATTTATAAAAAACCCACAGCCAACATCCTATTGAATGGGGAAAAGTTGGAAGCATTTCCACTGAAATCTGGCACCAGGCAGGGATGCCCACTCTCACCACTGCTATTTAACATAGTTCTGGAAGTTTTAGCCAGAGCCATCAGACAAGAAAAAGAAATCAAAGGAATACAAATCAAGAAGGAAGAAGTCAAACTATCCCTCTTTGCAGACGATATGATTCTGTACTTAGAGGATCCAAAGAACTCTACTAAGAGACTATTGGAACTCATAGAGGAGTTTGGCAAAGTGGCAGGATATAAAATCAATGCACAAAAATCAACAGCCTTTGTATACACAAGCAATGCCATGACTGAGAAAGAACTGCTAAGATCAATCCCATTCACAATAGCTACAAAAACAATCAAATACCTTGGAATAAACTTAACCAAGGACGTTAAAGATCTCTACCATGAAAATTACAAAATCTTAAAGAAAGAAATAGAAGAGGATACCAAGAAATGGAAAAATCTTCCATGCTCATGGATTGGAAGAATCAATATCATCAAAATGTCCATTCTCCCAAAAGCAATTTATACATTCAATGCAATACCAATCAAGAAACCAAAGACCTTCTTCTCAGATCTAGAAAAAATGATGCTGAAATTCATATGGAGGCACAAGAGACCTCGAATAGCTAAAGCAATCTTGTACAACAAAAACAAAGCCGGAGGCATCACAATACCAGACTTCAGGACATACTACAGGGCAGTTGTAATCAAAAGAGCATGGTACTGGTACAGACACAGATGGATAGACCAATGGAACAGAATTGAAACACCAGAAATCAATCCAAACATCTACAGCCAACTTATATTTGATCAAGGATCTAAAACTAATTCCTGGAGCAAGGACAGTCTATTCAATAAATGGTGCTGGGAAAACTGGATTTCCACGTGCAGAAGCATGAAGCAAGACCCCTACCTTACACCTTACACAAAAATCCACTCAACGTGGATTAAAGACCTAAATCTACGTCCTAACACCATCAAGTTTCTAGAGAACATTGGAGAAACCCTTCAAGATATTGGCACAGGCAAAGAATTTCTGGAAAAGACCCGGGAGGCACAGACAGTCAAAGCCAAAATCAACTATTGGGATTGCATCAAATTGAGAAGTTTCTGTACTGCAAAAGAAACAGTCAGGAGAGTGAAGAGACAACCGACAGAATGGGAAAAAATATTTGCAAACTATGCAACAGATAAAGGGTTAATAACCAGAATCTACAAAGAGATCAAGAAACTCCACAAAAACAAAACCAACAACCCACTTAAGAGATGGGCCAAGGACTTCAATAGACATTTTTCAAAAGAGTAAATGCAAATGGCCAACAGGCACATGAAAAAATGTTCAAGATCACTAGCAATCAGGGAAATGCAAATCAAAAGCACAATGAGGTTTCACCTCACCCCGGTTAGAATGGCTCACATACAGAAATCTACCAACAACAGATGCTGGCGAGGATGTGGGGAAAAAGGGACACTAACCCACTGTTGGTGGGAATGCAAACTGGTCAAGCCACTATGGAAATCAGTCTGGAAATTCCTCAGAAACCTGAATATAACCCTACCGTTCGACCCAGCCATCCCACTCCTTGGAATTTACCCAAAGGAGTTTAAATTGACAAACAAAAAAGCGGTCTGCACCCTAATGTTTATTGCAGCTCAATTCACAATAGCCAAGACCTGGAACCAACCTAAATGCCCATCAACGGTAGACTGGATAAAGAAATTATGGGATATGTATTCTTTAGAATACTATACCGCAGTAAGAAACAACGAAATCCAGTCATTTGCAACAAAATGGAGGAATCTGGAACACATCATGCTGAGTGAAGTAAGCCAGTCCCAAAGGGACAAATAACATATGTTCTCCCTGATCGGTGACAACTGACTGAACACCAAAAAGGAAACCTCCTGAAGTGAAATGGACACTATGAGAAATGGTGACTTGATCAGCATAGCCCTGACTGTTAATGGACAACTTAATACATTATCCCTCTTAGTATTTTTTTTGTCTGTTCTACTTAATATGACTGGTTTAATTCTGTAATCAATACACAGTTATTCTTGGGTGTTGAAATTTAACTGAAATGTGATCCCTGTTAAACATAGGAGTGGGAATAAGAGAGGGAAGAGATGTATAATTTGGGGCATGCTCGGGCTGACTTGCCCCAATTGGTAGAGTTGGAAACATACCAGGGGATTCCAGTTCAATCCCATCAAGGTGGCATGTGCCAATGTCGTCTCACTATTCCAAGTGATCAATTTCAGTTCACAATTGATCATAATGAAAGGACTAAGAGTCAAAGGGAGCACATAAACAAGTCTAGTACCTGCTAACACTAACCGATGGAATAAATAAAGGGGAGAGTGATCCAACATGGGAAGTGAGATACTCAGCAGACTCATAGAATGGCAGATGTCCTAAATAGCACTCTGGCCTCAGAATCAGCCCTAAAGGCACTCGGATCTGGCTGAAAAGCCCATGAGAGTATTTCAGGCATGGAAAGCCAAGACACTCTGGCAAAAAGATCTCTGTGAGTGAGATCCCAGTGGAAAGAACAGGTCTTCAAAGAGGGAGGTGCCTTTCTCTGAAGGGAGGAGAGAACCTCCACTTAGACTATGACTGTGTCTAAACAAGATAAGAGTCGGAGAACTCAGAGGGCTTCCATAGCCTTGGAAACTCATGACTGGTGCATAGGGAGATTACTGATGCCATAAACAGGAGTGTCAATTTGTAAAGTCAACAACAGGAGTCACTGTGCACTTACTCCTCATGTAGGATCTCTGTCCTTAATGTGCTGTACATTGAGGCTTAATGCTATAATGAGTACTCAAACAGTATATTTCACTTTGTGTTTCTATGGGGGTGCAAACGATTGAAATCTTTACTTAATGTACACTAAACTGATCTTCTGTAAAAAAAAAAAAAAGAAATTATCAATTCCCAACTTGACTCTCACTGGGATTAAACATGACAATAGGTCTGATCTGATTTCATCATCACTTAAAAAAATCATCTATTATTTTTCACTTTATGTTTCTGTGTGGGAGCAAACTGTTGAAATCCTTACTTAAGGTATACTAAGCTGATCTTCTGTATATTAAGAGAATCGAAAATGAATGTTGATGTGAATGGAAGGGGAGAGGGAGTGGGAAAGGGGAGGGTTGTGGGTGGGAGGGACGGTATGGGGGGGAAGCCATTGTAACCCATGAGTCGTACTTTGGAAATTTATATTCATTAAATAAAAGATAAAAAAAGAAAACAAAAACAATGATACTTCTGCTATGTGTTGAAGAGGACTAGGAAATGATGTTCTCTTCCATGTCATCTGTTTGCTGGAAAGTATTTTGGGTCAAGGTAATTATAACTGGTGTGCTGGGACACACAGTAGTCTCTGTCTAAGAATGTCTCTGACCAATAAATAGGTTCTAACTGTAAAAAAAAAAAAAGACTGGATAAAGAAATTATGGGATATGCACTCTATAGAGTACTATACAGCAGTAAAAAATGAAATCTGTTCATTTGCAACAAAATGGAGGAATCTGGAATACATCATGCTGAGGGAAATAAGCCAGTCCCAAAGGGACAAATATCATATGTTCTTGATCAGTGACAACTGACTGAGCACCTAAGAGGAAATCTGTTGAAGTGAAATGTATACTATGAGAAAAAATGACTTGATCAGCCTGTGTCTGGACTGTTGAAGAACAACTTACTATTTTGTTCCTTTTAATATGTTTTGTTCTACTTAATGCCATTGGTTGAACTCGTTAACTAACATGCAATTATTCTTAGGTGTTTAAATTTAACTGAAAAGTGATCTCTGTTAAATATAAGAGTGGAAATAAGAGAGGGGGGAGATGTACAGTATGGCCCATGCTCATCAGACATACCCCTAGTGGTAGAGTTAGAAACATGCCAGGGGATTCCAATTCAATCCCATTAAGGTGGCATGTACCAATGCCAGCTCACTAGTCAAAGTGATCAGTTTCAATTCATAAATGATCATAATGATAGGATTGAGAGTCAAAGGGATCACCTAAACAAGACTAGTATCTGCTAATACTAACTGATAGAATTAAAAAGGAGAGAACAACCCAAGATGGGAAGTGACTCATAGAATGGCAGATGTCCTAAACAGCACTCTGGCCTCAGAATCAGCCCTTAAGGTTTTAGATATGGCTAAAAAGCCCATGAGAGTATTTCAGGCATGGAAAGTCAAGACATTCTGGCAAAAAAGAGACCTAAATGAAAGATCTCCCCGAGTGAGATCCCAGTGGAAAGAGCGGGCCATCAAAGAAGGAGGTACCTTTCTCTGAAGGGAGGAGAGAATTTCCACTTTGACCATGGCCTTGTCTAAATAAGATCAGAGGTGGTGAACTCAAGAGGCTTCCATAGCCTTGACAGCTCATGACAAGAGCCTCCGGTGATTACTGACGTCATAAATTAGATTGTCAATTGTTAAGTCAACAACAGGAGTCACTGTGCACTTACTCCACATGTAGGATCTCTGTCCTTAATGTGTTGTACTATGTGAATTAATGGTAAAACTACTACTAAAACAGTGCTCTATTCTTTGTGTTTCTGTGTATGTGCAAACTGTTGAAATCTTTCCTTAGCATATACTAAATTGATCTTCTGTATATAAAAATAAAAGAAAATGAATGTTTTTTGTTATTTTTTAACATTTATTTAATGAATGTAAATTTCCAAAGTACAGCTTATGGATTACAATGGCTTCCCCCCCCATAACGTCCCTCCCACCCGCAACCCTCCCCTTTCCCACTATGAATCTTGATGTGAATGGGATGAGAGAGGGAGTGGGAGATGGGATAGTTGCGGGTGGGAGGGAGGTTATGGGGGGGGAAAGCCGCTATAATCCAAAAGTTGTACTTTGGACATTTATATTTATGAAATAAAAGTTAAAATTAAGTAAATAAACTTAAATTTAATTAACGGAATTATAAAAACTTTTCTATAATAATAATAACATCTCTGAATAGAGCAATCCTGAGAAAGAACATTAAATGAGGAATAATGTGTTCAAACGAAAGATCAGCAACAAGCGTCTTCATTGCTAAAATCTACAAAATTGAAAAAAACACCAATGTTTTGAAAACATAACAGGGGATTCCAATTCAATCCCATCAGGGTGGCATGTACCAATGCCATCTCACTAGTCCAAGTGATCAATTTCAGTTCACAATTGATCATAATGAAAGGACTAAGAGTCAAAGGGAGCACATAAACAAGTCTAGTACCTGCTAACACTAACCGATGGAATAAATAAAGGGGAGAGTGATCCAACATGGGAAGTGAGATACTCAGCAGACTCATAGAATGGCAGATGTCCTAAATAGCACTCTGGCCTCAGAATCAGCCCTAAAGGCACTCGGATCTGGCTGAAAAGCCCATGAGAGTATTTCAGGCATGGAAAGCCAAGACACTCTGGCAAAAGATCTCTGCGAGTGAGATCCCAGTGGAAAGAACAGGTCTTCAAAGAAGGAGGTACCTTTCTCTGAAGGGAGGAGAGAACCTCCACTTTGACTATGACCTTGTCTAAACAAGATAAGAATCGGAGAACTCAGAGGGCTTCCATAGCCTTGGAAACTCATGACTGGAGCATAGGGAGATTACTGATGCCATAGACAGGAGTGTCAATTGGTAAAGTCAACAACAGGAGTCACTGTGCACTTACTCCTCATGTAGGATCTCTGTCCTCAATGTGCTGTGTATTGAGATTTAATGCTATAATGAGTACTCAAACAGTATATTTCACTTTGTGTTTCTATGGGGGTGCAAACGATTGAAATCTTTACTTAATGTACACTAAACTGATCTTCTGTAAAAAAAAAAAAAGAAATTATCAATTCCCAACTTGACTCTCACTGGGATTAAACATGACAATAGGTCTGATCTGATTTCATCATCACTTAAAAAATCATCTATTATTTTTCACTTTATGTTTCTGTGTGGGAGCAAACTGTTGAAATCCTTACTTAAGGTATACTAAGCTGATCTTCTGTATATTAAGAGAATCGAAAATGAATCTTGATGTGAATGGAAGGGGAGAGGGAGTGGGAAAGGGTAGGATAGTGGGTGGGAGGGACGGTATGTGGGGGAAGCCATTGTAACCCATGAGTCGTACTTTGGAAATTTATATTCATTAAATAAAAGTTAAAAAAAAAAAGAAAAGTATTATACAAATTGTTAGGGAGGTAACTTTTCCAAACTCATTATAATGAGGCCAGTTTTCCTAAAGTGACCTGATAGATGCAAGATCTCAGTTTATCTCTGATTCTCTTTTTTCAAATAAAAACTTACAAAGCAGAGTCCCTGCTGAATATAATGCAACACTGTCATCCTAACAGAATTTATATTAGAATATAGGTGCAAAATTTGATAGTAATTAAATCCAGTTTGGAATCCAAAATAAATAAATAAATAAAATGGCCAGATATCATAATCAAGTCAGATGTAATATAGGAACAGGGAAAATGTGAATGTAATTCATAACTACAATAATTCACATCAATCAAAAATAAACATCAGTATAATAAACTAGATGCAGAAAGCATTTTGTATAAAATTATACATTCACTTATGAGAAGTAAATTGAGCAGAACACTTATAGATTGCGTATACTTCAATTACAGAACCCTTGCATTTGAGGAACCTGAGCCAGATTCTATTGAATGCCAACAAAATGAAAGCATTTTCCTATAATTGGAACCATAAAATGAAGCACATTTTTTACTTTTATATTCAATACTGCAATGTAAGGTCTAGGCAAAACAAAAAGAAAAGGGAAGGAAATAAGAAGCACAGATATAGAAAAGAAGAAATTGAAATTATTTATTTTTCCAGATGATTTCATTCTATTTATATGGAAATGCAACGAGTTCAACAACAGGCCACCTGAACTGGTAAATGACTGGTAGATTTGTAGGATACAAAGTAAGCACAAAAAATCAGAATAAGTTTTATATACCTATACTATTGTGAACCCACTGAGAAAATAAATTAGAGAAGAAATTAAATTCACAATAAGAAATAAAATACCCTGGATAAATTTGACTTGTGATGTAAAATGCCTCTACAGCAACAATCCTAAAGCCATGATAAAGAATCTGAGATAAAAAGACCGCTCATATTCACAGATTGAAATACTTTCTAATATTTCCATATTTTACAAGTTAAATTACAGATACAATACACTTTCCATCAAAATCAATGGAATTCCTCAGGTATCTAGAAAAATAAACCTAAACCTCATATCTTCACATATATTAAAAAATGTTCCACATAGAAAAGTAACTCTTGAGAAACAGAACACCTGTGGGGTCACAACATATGAGTTCAATACATACCATAGATGTATGGTAAACCCTGGCATGAAAACTGATGAATAGACCAGTGTAAGAGGATAGAGGCTCCCAAAAAGAAATACAGGCACATATAGACAATGGATCTTTTACAAAGCTAACAAAAATACACTGGAAAAGGTATAGTCTATTCAGCAAATTGTCCAGCGGCAACAGGATATCCATATGGACATGACTAAACCCAGATGACCACCCCTCTTTTCCTATACAAAGTCAACTGAAAGTGAGTCATGGATGTAAATGTAAGAACTGAAACTTACAAAATATAGAGAAACTATAAGACATTGACATAAGCAATGGCTTCTTGATAAGATACCCTAAGAACAGGCAATAAAAAAAAAACTAATAGAGAAACCTTATATCAAACTAAGAAGATAATTCACAACAAAGAAGACAACCATCCGAGTGAAGATAAAACCCCTCTTAACTCCTATAAAACCAGCACCACTTTAATTCTAAAACCAGGTATATGTACAAAGCAAACTAAGACCAATGTATTTGATAAATACAGATGCAAAAAAATCCTCAAAATACTTGCTAATCAAACATAACAACACATTAGAAATATAATTCACCCAGACCAAGTGGGAATGCACTAGATAAAATATGTCCTTGATATAAACCTTAAACTGGGAATAGAAGGAATGTTCATGAACACATTCAAGGTAGTTTATGACAAACACAGATGCACCATCAAATTGTGTGGGTAAATTGGAAGCATTTCCACTTAAATCTACAAGGATGCTCATCCCCAAAATTGATATTCAATATAGTTCTAAAAGGCTTACTGAGAGCCACCAGCAAGCAAAATCCAAGCAAAGGGATACAAATTGGAAAGGTTGAAGTCAAATTATTACTGTTGATAGAAGATATGATTTTATATATAGGGAAGCCAAAAGACTCCACCAGGAGACTATTGGAACTCAAGAGAGTTTGGTAAATTTGTAAGAAAAAAATCAATACACAAAATTCAATAGCATTTGTATAAAAAGACAATGCTATGGCTGAGAAAGGACATGCAAGATCAGTTCAATTCACAATAGCCAAACAAATTGGACTAAATTTAAATAAAGAGGTCAAATATCTCTACAATGATAATTACAAAACATTTTTAAAATAAATAGGAGAACATAAAAATGGAAATATCTGTCATGTTCATGGATTAGAAGAATTAATAGAATCAAAATGTCCATACTACTGAAAGCAATTTACATGTTCAATATGATCCCAATCAAAATAGTAATGACATTCTTCTGAAAAAATGATAGTAAAGATGATGCTAAAATTCATATGGAAGCCCAAGAGATCCTGAATAGCTACAGCAAACTTAAAGAATAAAACAAAGCCAGAGGCATCGCAATATCAGATTTCATGACAACTACAGGTCAGTTATTATCAAAAAAGCCTAATCCTGGCACAAAAATAGACATGTAGACCAATGGACTGGAGTAGAAATTCCAGAAGTTAATACACTCATGTACAACCAACCGATCTTTGACAAAGGAGCCAAAATCAATGCCTGAAAAAAAAAAAGGTACTCTTCAACAAATGTTACTGGAAAACTTGGATTCTGCATGTGGAAGTATGAAACAAGACCACCACCTTACAATTTATACAGAAATGAACTATAGATGGATCAATGATATTAAACAATAACCTGATAACATCAAATTACTAGATGAAAATATTGGGAAACTCAGCAAGACATTGGCATACACACGGAATTCTTATTAAATACCCCAGAATGATAGGCAGTCAAAGCAAAAATAAACAAATAGGATTGCATTAAGCTAAGATGCTTATGCACTGCGAAGCAATTGCTCAACATATTGTAGAGGCATTCAAGAGAACAGGAGAAAATATTTGCAAATCTTGCAATGGTTAAAGGTCTAATATCCAGAATCTACAAAGAGTTCAAGTAATCCAGAACAACAAAAACAACAAAAGTCCTGTCAAGCAATGAGCAAAGGACAAAACAGACATTTTTGAAGGATGACATTCAAATGGTCAACAGAAACATTTAAAAATGCTCAGGATCATTAGCCATCAGGAAATGCAAATCAAAAGGATGATGAGGGTGAAACCTCACCCCAAATAGAGTGGCTATCTTTCAAAAATTATAAAACAATACATGTTAGCAAATATATGGGTGATGAAAAACTATAATCCACTGCTGGTTAAATTGTAAGAGTACAACCATTATGGAACACAGTCTGGTAATTTTTCAGTAGTCTGAAAATTGCTCTACCGTATACACAGCCACCCCACTCCTAAAAATTTACCCAAATGGAATGAAATCAGCATAAGGAAGACTTGTCTGCACCTTATGTTTATTGCAGATCAATAGCTAAGATCTGACATCAACCTAGAGATTCATCAACTGAATAATGGTTAAAGAAAATGTGGTATATATACACTATGCAAAACTATTCAGCTATATAAATTAATAAGATCTTGTCTTTTACAACAAAATATATGCATATGGAGGCCATTATTCTCAGTCAAATAAACCAGCACAAAATCAACAAATAAACAAAGCACAAATAAGCAAAGCACAAAAATGCAATGTTGAGTTTTGGTTATTGCTTACAATCCTTGTCTATACTCTTGATAAACAGTGATTTTTCTACTTGTTCCATCCAATTCTTTCTTTGGTACAGAGTTAAGCTTGTGATTATAAAATAAATTGAAAATATGCAATTATAGATATAAAAAGAAAAAATAAGAGAGGATGGAGGACAGAGGGTCCGAGCATGGGCAAGAGGGAGGTTAGGGTGGGAAATATTATGCTCTTAAGTCTGTGTATGTGAACTACATGAAATTTGTTTACCTTATATGAATAAAATTATTTTAATACCCCAGTAGACTGGGATAAAGTATTTGCCAATTCTGCATTTCATGAAGAACTGAAATTCAGAATACATATGCAACTGCTGAAATTATGCACAAATATATCTAAGAATTGGGAAAGGATCTGCACAGGCATTTCTGTAGAGAAGAAATACCCATGGTCAACAAAAATGGGAAAACATGCAATATAATTATTATATAGGAAAATGCAAATCAAAATACCCTAGGTGTCACCTCACTAACAAATGCTAGTGGGGTATGAAGAAAAGAAAACTTTAATAAGTTATTGGAGCCTGCACTGTTGTGTAGCAATTAAAGCCGCCACCTGCAGTACCAAAATCCCATATGGGGACTTGAGTCCCAGTTGCTCCACTTCTGATCTAGCTCTCTTCTGTGGCCTAGGAAATCAGTGGAAGGTGGCCCAAGTCTTTAGGCCTCTGCTCCCACATGGGAGACCCAGGAGGAAGCTTCTGGTTCCTGGCTTTGTTTTGGCCCAGCTCTAGCCATTGCAGCCATTTGGGGAGTGAACCAGTGGGTAGATCTCTCTCTCTCTCTCTCTCTCTCTCTCTCTCTCTCTCTCTCTCTCTGTAACTATGACTTTCAAATAAATAAATATTTTAAAATATAAGATATTGATGAGAATGCAAGTTAGCCTGAGCATTATGAAGACTTAGTATGGGCATCCCTCAAAAAATGAGAAGGGATAAACCTCTCTAACCATTGTGTATGTATCAGAAGGAAATTCAATCCGCATGCAAAAGAGATCTCTGCTTTCTGTTTTGACTACAGCACTATTCATAGTAGTAAATATTTGGAACCAACCTAGGAATTTATCAATGCGTTACAGGTTTTCCAATCCGAATTCAGTGATTAAAAAGGATTGAAATATTATTTGCTTCAAAATGGGTGGAACGGGAGATCCTTAAATGAAGTAAGACTGGCATAGGAAGAAATAAATCTCACATGTTCTCTGATATATGGGTTTCTAAAAAATGGTGGATATAAATATAAATGGTTTTAATTAGGATGGGAAGATTCATTACTGAAGATACTGGGTGGTAGGGTAACAGATATAGAAACAGAGTTAGAAAGAACGAACCAGTTGCAGTGTTCCATAATATGGTGTTGTGACTTTAGTTCATGATAAGATACACTGTATAAGAAATTGGAATGGAGGAGCTTGTAGGCCTTAAACACAATATAAGCAAGGAAAATCCTCATTTTCTAGATTGATTAAATTATGTTGTGTACATACTCAAATGTTGCACTGTATCCTGTAATAATATACAAGTAGTATTAATCAAAGACTGAGAAAAATTTTAAAAATCAGAAATGTCTCTATATTCTATCAATGAACTATCTGCAATATGTGATTAGCCAAACTACATCATTTACAAAGCATAAGAAAGTAATAAGGCAATAGTCTCCAGTCCTGCTAAGGATTATTTAAATAATATTAAAATTTAAAAATCAAGCTTGCCTTTCCCATTGAACTTTCTTCTGATCCCTTGCATGACTTTCTGATATTCTATGAATGTCATTGTTGCAAAGGTAAACTTGAACCTAAATGGAAGAATAGTTGTAAGGTTTTAATATGTATTTACTTACTTGAAAGGAGGAGGGACATTAGTGGGTAGATCTTCCATCCACCAGTTCACTTGTCAATGTTTGCAAAACCTGGGACTGGTTCCAGTTTAATCTAGGAGCCAGGAACACCTTTTGTATCTCCAATGTAGGCAGAAGGTACATGAGTAGTTAAGACATTATCAAATGACCCTCAGATACATTTTAGCAAGAATCTGGATTGGAAATGGGGAATGGCCAGGACCTGAATGAGGAAGATAAATATGAGATGAGGGCATCCCAAGTCGTGGCTTAACTCACTGCTCATGACCCCATCCCTTTATACTATTTCATTCATTCTTTATACTGTTGTCAAATTACAGGCATGATGTTCAAACTTGGATCCATGTATTTCAGTTTAAAAAAAGGCTTAGGGTAACTGTTAAGATTAATAAAGCTGTATTCCACAATTGAGGACCTGGGTGCATTTCCTGATTCTGATCCTAACTCCAGCTTCCGATTAAAGCAGACCCTGGGAAGTCATGATGATGTCTCAAGACATGTGGTTTGTGCCACCCACATGGAAAACCTGAAGTGAGTTACCTGCTCTCAGGTTTAGATCTGATCCCTCCCTGGACGATGTGAGCATTTGCAAAGTGAACTTGTGAATAGGAGCTCTTTCTCTCATTCATTGTCTCTTGTTTTCTATCAAGTAAATTAGAAAATAATTCATCAGACAACTTAGTCTTGGAAGTCATCCAAGTAAAGACAAGACTGAAAGCAAATGGAGGTATAGCAAAATATTTATATTCTTTATTCCAACGTAACCTAACAGATAATATTATCATTTTAATAAAAACTTAACAATGAACAGTGTTGTTACAGTTTCTGATCATTAAAAATAATGACAGACATTATATAAACGATAGGAGTAAAGAGTCTAGAGCCTTCTTTTACAAGATATCTGAGCTTCCAAAGAAATAGTGTTCCAAACCAATTTTATGTGCTAAATACATTACATTTTTGTCAACTTAAGATACATATGTACAGATTTCAAAAGTAAAATAGAATGAAGATATAAAATGATTAAATAGAAAATATGCAGAAACATGGTCCATTATAACACCATTACATTGAAGCCTGGAAAAGCAATATGCACTTCAGGTTAATCAGGATTTGTGCCAGAAAATTTAAAAGGGTTACACAGTGAGATGAGCAGATCATTTTCTATGAGGATAGTACAGTGTTTCATATCAGTGTTCATAGATAGAGCATCAGAATATTTAAGAAAAATGCTTACAAAACTGCAAGGATTGCCCAGTGTTTATCAGAACAAATAAACACAATGGTATAAATACCCAACCAGGGGTAATTAATAGTTATCCGTATGTCATTGTGCAGATACATCAGCTAACACTAGATGGAGAAAATAAATAAATCAGGTCACTTCAAGTGTTGAAAAGGCACACAAATCAGTATATATGGAAGAAAAGATAGACAATCCATTTTAACTATCAATATTTCCTACAGAAGCACAGTCTATACACAATCTATAACATGACAGCATTTTGCCATAATGTAACAAAAAATGCCAAGAATTAGCAGATGAGGAACAAAAATCAAGAAAGATATTGTCACAAATACCAAACAAAGCTAGCAAAAGTCATGGTTTAGAGAAACAGAAAGTAAGCAAACAAAAACATCAAAGAACCAGAACTTTCCTCTTGGGGGCAGAAGCAGAAGAGATTGGGAAAATACCTGAACTGACCAAGGCCCCTATATTTTCCTGAATATTAGTTCTATGGATGTTAACATTCTTATTCAAATTTAGCAGAAAACAAAGATGTCAACAATTGTCTTCCTTTCAGGTTTTATTACTGTATATTAGGGATCTCTGCAAGAGTATACATGTCTAACATGAAATCATGGCACATAATTTCTAAACTGGTGTACTAAGTGCAATTAAAAGGAAACAACCTATTTATCGCACGGTATCAAGGGACACCTAATTCAGGTTCCCAGACTTTGGGGATCACTCTCAGGAGATGCAGACTAAGGGGATTCACTCTCAGCAACTAAGACACACCTCAGCAGCCAGAACATTTAATTATGAGAGTTCCACACTTTTTACTTTTCCCTCCCAACAGTTTGCATTTGCTCCCTCCTCCAAGGTCTTAATTCTCACCAGAAATCAAACACTTAAAATCAGTTTAAGTCTGTGACCTGTGCAGTCATTTTCGTGGTCACTAACACCAAATGTGTGCTGTTTGCTTAATATCAAACAACACATCTATAACACCTATGACTTACCAACAGTTCAATTCTGACATTATATAGAGTTAGTAGACATAACGAATTAAGATTTTAGCGTAAACACACCCCAGGCATATACCAATGAAAAGCATGTATTTGATTTTCTGGCTCCAGTCAAAATTATGAAGTTATCCAGAGAACCCCTCTAAAGCTATCTTACTTGCATGAGCTTAGCTATGGCCTGAAATTTGTGTATTAGACAGGATCATAGCCACTCATATTACCCATGAAATATCTGAGTCTTAAAATCAAAGGTACAGGCATTGAGGAGAAAAGATTTTTTTTTCTTTTACCAGTCACAAATGAACTCTCAAATTTATAAACCATTTTATAGCCAGCAGAATCTGATATTCTGAGATATTCTCAAATGCTACAAGCTATCATTTGACTAAACCAAATTTGGATGCATAATGAAACTACTGTGTATTCAACAGTTTATTTGATTCTCAGTTCTCACACCAGTTAGCTTGGGGTTAGGGAGTGAAGAGTGATTGGCCTTTACAAAGATAGTACTCTCCACACAAGGGTGTGAAGGCATTTAATCCCAATTAGGAGAGATTAATCATTGGGAACAGGCGGGACCCTAATGAAGTGATTAGGCTAAATCAATTCATGTGATTATTGAGTGACTGCTTATTCCCAGGTGTGTGCTATAGAAACTACTTCATATTTGAACCTCCGGCAATTTCATTATTCGGTCATATGGTCTCTGTGCCACCCAAACCTCTGCCAACAAGATGACCATCAACAGATACTGCCCTCCGACCTTGGACCCATACCATGAGACAAATGCCATTTCTTCCTAAATTACTGAGTCTGTACTATTCTGTTATTAGCATCAAACAAAACCTGACTCAGAACCTAGGAAGAGCTGTGCTGACAGGACTGAATTGTAAACTAGTGACCTCGTTTCTCAACCAAAGGATATCAGATCACATGTGGAAGTTCATTTCTCCATGTGGATTCTGTAACCACCATCAATTTGGAAAGCTGTGAGGCCCCAGGGTTCACACAAACCATTTTCCTTTAGACACAGGACAAGACACCAGGGTCCTGGCTACTGGCCCAGCTCACCTCCTGTGACCATAGAATACTGGTCTCTGACACTCACCACTTTCCAGCTTCCAATGAGTCCCAGCATCCTCCTGAGGGCTCCTGAGTGTGGTGAGGGAAGTTCACAGAGCAGCAATGGGTGAAACACCTGAGACCTCTCTCAGGAACAAACCCAGAAAGCCTAACATTGGGATGCCAGAGAAGAAGATGCTGTGTGGTTCAGCAGTGTTGCCTTTGAACACCTGATTTTAAAGTCTGCCCTAACAATGAGCATGCATAACATCAGAGAACACACAGCAATCCAAATGCTCCTAGCATGAGGGCCATAGCTTGGGGTTGTGGCAGGTGGGGGCAGAGAGGAACTCTGCTTGGTCTCAGGTCTGAAATGGCCTCATCTTTGCAGCTTGATCCTCCCAACAGCAGGGGCCGCTCTAACCTCCCTGATGATCATGACATCAGAGCACTATCCCTCCCTCCTTTTTCCAGGACCCTATTACAATCTTGTGACCCTTGGACTTTCAATAATGGTCTCACGTGTAACAGAATGCTGAATCTTTCCGGTATTCTGGGTCTTTATATTATTTATATTCTTGGCTCTTTTTTAAGGTCACTTGACTTTAAAAAAAAAATGACTCCAGGACTATTTTAAGATACTAAAAAATACATTACATAGATTGACCTCTCTTTCTCTTGTTTCTATTACAGATATTCACCTGTAGTTCTGTATTCTGTAGTTTAATATTGTTGTCTGTTTCATTCTTACTGGCATGTCATAACACATTGGGTTTATATATTGATCTTATACACAGTAATCCTGCATAATTCTCTGGTCAGTTTTTATTTGTTTTGAATTTTATGGGATTATCTCCGTATATAATAGTTTAATTAACATGTATTGATGGTTTTGCTGCTTAAAAGCATATCCTTCTACATAAAATTTTCTGTTTTTTAAATTTCCTAACTGCACATCTAGGACATTGTTGAAGACAGAAAATACAAGGAGAGCGGCTTGTACAGCTGTGTTCCGAGGGAAATAACTTTCAGTGTTCTATGACAATTATGCTTCATATTCTAGGTGCATTGCAGCCCATCTTAGTTATAATAAGTAATAACTATTTTTACTGCTTTACTCACAGTTTATTTTTGGATTAGATGCTTAATTTTATTCAAAACTTTTCATCTTTTAATTGCAGTTACCATGTGATTTTTTTCGTGTTTCTTTTCCACATGAATTAGTCACATGATTTATTTAGAAATGTTAAACACCTTGGCATCTATGACTCTATCTTGCTTTTTTATTGATCTCTTGTGATTTCATATTTTGCTCTATATTAACATTTTGCTTAAAATATTTGTACCTCTTTTTATAAAGATATATTTTTAAGTTCCTTTTTAGTTTTAGTGAAAAATACTGTTTGAGTACTAGTTATAGCATTAAATTAAGGACAGAGATCCTACATGAGGAGTAGTGCACAGTGACTCCTGTTGTTGACTTAACAAATTGACACTCTTGGTTATGGCGTCAGTAATCACCCTAGGCTCTTGCCATGAGCTGCCAAGGCTATGGAAGTCCTTTGAGTTCACCGGCTCTGATGATATTTATTCAAGGTCATATTCAAAGTGGAAGTCTCTCCTCCTTTCAGAGAAAGGTACCTCCTTCTTTGATGACCCATTCTTTCCACTGGGATCTCATTCGGGGAGATCTTTCATTTAGGTCTTTTATTTTGCCTGAATATGTTGGCTTTTCATGCCTGAAATACTCTCATGGGCTTTTCAGCCAGATCCGTGAGCTTTAAGGGCTGATTCTGAGGCCAGAGTGTTGTTTAGGACATCTGCCATTCTATGGGTCTGCTGTGTATCTTGCTTCCCATGTTTTATCATTCTCTCCCTTTTTTATTCTCTCAGTTAGTATTTGTAGACACTAGTCTTGTTTATGTGATCCCTTTGGTTCTTAGTCCAATCATTATGATCAATTGTGAACAGAAATTGATCTCTGGGACTTCTGAGATGGCATTGGTACATGCCACCTTGATGGGATTGAATTGGAATCCCCTGGTATGTTTCTAAATCTACCATTTGGGGCAATTCAGCTTGAGCATGTCATGAATTGCACATCTCTTCCCTCTCTTATTCCCACTCTTGTATTTAACAGCGATCACTTTTCAGTTAAGTTTCAACACTTAAGAATAACTGTGTATTGATTACAGTATTCAACCAAAAGTATTAAGTAGAACAAACAAAAAATACTAAGAGGGATAACGTATTAAGTTGTTCATCAACATTCAGGGTAGGGCTGATCAAGTCACTGTTTCATAGTTTTCATTTCTCTTTAACAGGTTTCCTTTTTGGTGCTCAGTTAGTTGTCACCGATCAGGAGAACATATGATATTTGTCACTTTGGGACGCACTTATTTCACTCTGCATATTGTTTTCCAAATTCCTAACAGGGATTACTTTTCAGTTAAAATTTAATCACCTAAGAATAATTGTGTGTTAATTACAGATTTCAACCAATAGTACTAGAACAAAAAATACTAAAATGGATAAAGTATTACATTGTACATCAACAGTCAGCAGAAGAGCTGCTGAAGTCACTGTTTGTGTTCTTTCAAGGAGGTCTTCCTTGGCCCTTGTCATGTGTAAAGCACCTTTACTACTGAGGGAAGCTGATTGGTCTTTTTTTTCTACAGCTAATGAATTTGGTATTTTGTATTCACTTCTATCATGATATTGCTGTGAGTCTAGGAGCAAATCACACCAGTTCTCTCACATTTCCATTATTCTTCTCATCCAGGTACTGTACTAATCCCCACTCCGTGTTTCCAAGGCCAAAGAAAATGAACACACCACCAGTAAGTTGTTTATTTTTGTTTGCATTATATTGTGATATAGCAGCTTTATGAGTATATTTTATTAAAATCATGAAATAAATATTTGACAACATAAAATTGTCATGATTATAAAACATTAGAAGTATCAAACCTGATATAAAATTTGTTTCCAGTCTCTGTGATGCTATAACAGTAACATGTTTACCATGTTATTCAAATTGGAACAGAATCTCCTAAATTATTGTAAAATATAAAGCCTGAATTTGTATTTATTAGTCTTATCGATGATGCAGCAGAGGTGGTTTAGTACCAACATAACAATATACACTGAACTAGTAAAATTTGGGGCCAGCATTGTGGCACAGTGGGTTAATGCCCTGGCCTGAAGTGCTGGCATCTCAAATGGGTGCCGGTTTGAGACCCAGCTCTTCCACTTCTTTTTTTGTTTGTTTTTTTTTAAACTTTTATTTAGTAAAAAAGTACAGCTTATGGATTAAAATGGCTTTCCCCCCCATAACTTCCCTCCCACCCACAACCCTCCCATCTCCCACTCCCTCTCCCATTCCAGTAACATCAAGATTCATTTTCAAACTGTTTATATACAGGAGATCAATTTAGTATATATTAAGTAAAGATTTCAACAGTTTCCACCCACATAGAAACACAAAGTGAAAAATCTGTATGAATACTAGTTATAGCATTAAATCACAACATACAACAAATTAAGGAAGAGATCCTACATGGGGAGTAAGTGCACAGTGATTCCTGTTGTTGACTTAACAAATTGACACTCTTGTTTATGGCATCAGTAATCTCCCTAGGCTCTTGTCATGAGTATCCAAGGCTATGGAAGCCTTTTGAGTTCATCAACTCCAATCTTATTTAGACAAGGTCATAGCCAAAGTGGAAGTCTCTCCTCCCTTCAGAGAAAGGCACCTCTTCTTTGATGGCCTGTTCTTTCTACTGGGATCTCACTCGCAGAGATCTTTCTTTTAGGTCCTTTTTTGTGCTAAGTGTTCATGGGCATTTAGGTTGGTTCCAAGTCTTGGCTATTGTGAATTGTGCTGCAATAAACATTAGGGTGCAGACCGCTTTTTTGTTTGCCAGTTAAATTCCTTTGGGTAAATTCCAAGGAGTGGGATGGCTGGGTCGAATGGTAGGGTTATCTTCAGATTTCTGAGGAATCTCCAGACTGACTTCCATAGTGGCTTGACCAGTTTGCATTCCCACCAACAGTGGGTTAGTGTCCCTTTTTCCCTACATCCTCGCCAGCTTCTGTTGTTGGTAGATTTCTGAATGTGAACCATTCTAACTGGGGTGATGTCAAACCTCATTGTGGTTTTGATTTGCATTTCCCTGATTGCTAGTGATCTTGAACATTTTTTCATGTGTCTGATGGCGATTAGGATTTTGTCTTCTGAAAAATATCTGTTGAGGTCCTTGGCCCATCTCTTAAGTGGGTTGTTTGTTTTGATGTTGTGGAGTTTCTTGATCTCTTTGTAGATTCTGGTTATCAACCCTTTATCTGTTGCATAGTTTCCAAATACTTTTTCCCATTCTGTCGGTTGCCTCTTCACTTTCCTGACTGTTTCTTTTGCAGTACAGAAACTTCTCAATTTGATGCAATCCAAATGTTTATTTTGGCTTTGACTGCCTGTGCTTCTGGGGTATTTTCCAAGAAGTCTTTGCAAGTACCTATATCTTGCAGGGTTTCTCCAATGCTCTCTAAAACTTTGATGGTGTCGGGTTGTATATTTAAGTCTTTAATCCATGTTGAGTGAATTTTTGTGTAAGGTGAAAGGTAGAGGTCTTGCTTCATGATTCTGCACGTGGAAATCCAGTTTTCCCAGCACCATTTATTGAATAGACTGTCCTTGCTCCAGGAATTAGTTTTAGATCCTTGATCAAATATAAGTTGGCTGTAGATGTTTGGATTGATTTGTGCTGTTTCTATTCTGTTCCATTGGTCTATCCATCTGTTTCTGTACCAGTACCATGCTCTTTTGATAACAACTGCCCTGTAGTATGTCCTGAAATCTGGTATTGTGATGCCTCTGGCTTTGTTTTTGTTGTACAATTTTGCTATAGCTATTCGAGGTCTCTTGTGTCTCTATATGAATTTCAGCATCATTTGTTTTCCAGATCTGAGAAGAATGTCTTTGGTATCTTAATTGGTATTGCATTGAATCTATAAATTGCTTTTGGGAGAATGGACATTTTGATGATATTGATTCTTCCAATCCATGAGCATGGAAGTTTTTTCCATTTTTTGGTATCCTCTTCTATTTCATTCTTTAAGGTTTTGTAATTTTCATCATAGAGATCTTTAACGTCCTTGGTTAAATTTATTCCAAGGTATTAGATTGTTTTTGTAGCTATTGTGAATGGGATTGATCTTAGTTCTTCCTCAGCCATGGCATTGTCTGTGTATACAAAGGCTGCTGAATTTTGTGCATTGACTTTGTATCCTGCTACTTTGCCAAACTCTTCTATGAGTTCCAATAGTCTCTTAGTAGAGTTCTTTGGGTCCCCTAAATAAAGAATCATATCATCTGCAAAGAGGGATAGTTTGAGTTCTTCCTTCCCAATTTGTATCCCTTTAATTTTGTTTTCTTGCCTAATAGCTCTGGCTAAAACTTCCAGAACTATATTGAATAGCAATGGTGAGAGTGGGCATCCCTGTCTGGTACCAGATCTCAGTGGAAATGCTTCCAACTTTTCCCCATTCAATAGGATGTTGGCTGTGGGTTTTTCATAGATTGCTTTGATTGTATTGAGGAATGTTCCTTCTAAACCCAGTTTGCTTAGAGTTTTCATCAGGAAAGGGTGTTGTATTTTATCAAATGCTTTCTCGGCATCTATTGAGAGAATCATATGGTTTTTCTTCTGCAGTCTGTTAATGTGGTGTATCACATTGATTGTCTTGTGCACATTAAACCATCCCTGCATACCAGGGATAAATCCCACTTGGTCTGGGTGGATGATCTTTCTGATGTGTTGTTGCATTCTATTGGCGAGAATTTTATTGAGGATTTTTGCATATATGTTCATCAGGGATATTGGTCTGTAATTCTCTTTCAGTGCTCCGGCTTAAGAATTAATGTGATGCTGGCTTAATAGAAAGAATTTAGGATGGTTCCCTCTTTTTCAATTGTTCTGAGTAGTTTGAGAAGTTTTGAAGTCAGTTCTTCTTTAAGTGTCTGGTAGAATTCAGCAGTGAATCCATGTGGTCCTGGGCTTTTCTTTGTTGGGAGGGCCTTCATTACTATTTCAATTTCTGTCTGTTATGGGTCTGTTTAGGTTTTCTATGTCTTCCTGGTTCAATTTAAGTAGGTTGCATTAGTCCAGGAATCTAACCATTTCTGATAGGTTTCCCTGTTTGCTGGCATATAAGTCCTTGTAGTAATTTCTGATGATTCTTTTTATTTGTGTGGTGTCTGTTGTTACGTTTCCTTTTTCATCTCTGATTTTAGCGATTTGGGTCTTTTCTTTTTTTAGTTAGTTGGGCTGTGGGATTCTGATTGAGTTAACCTGAAAATAGCACTCACACTTGATTTGGAGGGAATTAATATCTTGTCCCTCAGCAAAAGGGTTCCATTTCATTTTTCAAAATACAAAAACTCCTCTTGGTCATGTTGCCTGTAGATTTCTAAGCATGAAATTCCAATTTGTTGTGTGTTTTTATTTCCTGATGGATACTCTGTCTAAACTCTTGTTTGTATTGCATCAGAATACAAAACTTGGGTAAGAAGACAGCAAAACAAGCTCAGACCCAGAAACAATTTAGGAAATTGCCGCTCAAAAATGGAAAAATTGGCTAAGGCACCCAAAACCATGACAGAAAGCCAGAATTGAAGCAAGCCAACAGTTGTGCCATGATTGAAAAAGACCATTCCTCCCATGCCCTGAACTCCATATTCCTGCCTCAAATCCAAAGCTCATATCAGAAAATTCATTACAAACCATGATAAATAAGAAAAGTGTGAAAAAATCCAAAGAAATCCAAGAGTCCTTAGTGATATTGGGCTTGAATTAGTCACAAGGAAACCGGCTGTTCCCAGATTCATCCACCCCTCCCAGCTGACTGGCTGTGGAATTCTGATTGACTTAACCTGAAAATTGCAATCACACTGGATTTGGAGGGAATTAATATCTGTCCCCTCAGCAAAAGGGTTCCATTCTGGTGGAATAGGAAAAACAATATGCCCTGGGAGTGAGAAACCCTCAAGCGGACTCCTCAGCTTGGAACAGATGTATATTTTCTAGTGCTTTTCCCACATTCCCATGTAAAAAATGAAGAGGTTAGTTAATTGCCATACTTTCTCCCAGCTCATATACACTAGTGTTTGATAGTCTGTCTCTCTTTCATGTTCCAGGCATCCTATATGAGAAAAGCAACACTAAATTAGGATAATTTCCACTTCCAAATAGGAGCTGAGGTAATGAAATCCTTTCTTTTTTGATAAAACATGAGCCCCCATTGTTTTATTGCTTCCCAAACTTATCATCCACTGGCACCAGGAAGAACATAGCCACAATCTCTTTACTGTGAAGGGAGAACTTCTGCTGGAAGCCTGGGATGTTATGACAAGAGACAGAATTTAAAACCATCTTCATCACAGAATACATTGGCCCTCCTGAAGTTCAACTAAGGGAATAAGGACAGAATTGCCACCCAGCACTAGAGATGATTAGAACTCCAAATGTCACATTTGGCAACCTGCACCAGGATCTTTGTGTCATGCAAGGAATTTCTATCCCTGAGCCAATTGGAATGACAGAGAGGGGGCACTAGAGTTTTCTACACTATTCAGCCACAGAACTTTCTTTTTTTTAAAGGTTTGTTTATTTGAAAGGCAGAGTTACAAAGAGGCAGAGGCAGAAGAAGAGAACTTCCATCCATTGGTTCACTCCCCAAATGGCCACAACAGCTCAAGCTGGGCTGATCTCCCACATGGGTACATGTTTACAAGCACTTGGGCCATCTTCTACTGCTTTCCCAGGCCATAGAAAGAGCTGAGTCAGAAGTAGAGCACCTGGGTCTAAAATGGGCACTCATAATGTATACCAGCACTGCAGGCATTGGCATTAACCACTACACCACAGCACTATCCCTAGAACTCTCTTTAAAATAATGAATGTAAGCAAAGGAAAAGCTGTTTTTGGTCCATATGGTCCTATAATACACTGAGGCTTCAAAAAGTTCATAGAAGAAAATAGATGGACTTATTTTGGTGCAAAAATTTTGAAATCCATACATAGTTTGTACTTCATTCTATTTGAGCACTACTGCTAGGTAAAATGATACTGTATCTGGTCAAAAGCCAAGAGATGCTTCCAGGTATCCCATGTGGGTGCAGTGACCCAAGCAATTGGGCAATGCTCTGCAACTTTCCCAGGCACATTAGCAGGGGGACAGATCAGAAATGGAATAACTGGGACTCAAATGGGGCACCCATATGAAATGTCAGCAATACAGGAGATGTCTTTACCTGCTACACCAAAATGTCAGCCCCACTCTTTATATGTTTTATATTTCATCTCTAAATTGTTCATTATAAGTTTAAGCATGGGGTGGCACTGTGGTGTAGCAGGTAAAGCTGCTGCCTGCAGTGCTGGCATCTCATATGGGCACCAGTTTGAGTCCTAGCTGCTCCACTTACAATCCAGTTCTTGGCTATAGCCTGGAAAATCAGTAGAGGATAGCCCAAATTCTTGGGGCCCTGTATCTATGTGAGAGACCTGGAAGAAGCTCCTGGCTCCTGGCCTTGAATAAGCACAGCTCCAGCTGTTGCAGCCAATTGGGAAGTGAACCAGCAGATGGAAGACCCCCCGCCTCTGCCTCTGCTTCTCTCTCTGTGTAACTCTGACTTCCATATAAATGAATAAATCTTTTTTTAAAAAAAAAACTAAGTTTAACCAAATGCAAAGTCCATAATTTCTAGTAAAGTAAGATTTAAATGATAAAAGTGGCTTACTACTCATAAATGCATCCTGCATGATATAAGCACCCTTGTGATTTGGTGCTTACTAATGTACGAGGAATTTTTTCCACTTTGATTAGAAGATTTCGAACTGGCTATATTGCCTATTGAGTTGAATTATTATACACATTATGTCATTAATTGAAAACTTGCAAATCTGTCAATGCTCTTTTTGTCCACAACATGTTCCACCACCAGGGATCCACTGAGATACAGCCATAGCTTGATGCTTTATTACTCTTTTAACAGAGCATTGAGTTCTCCATTCTAGTGATGTTTATGATTAGAACATGTTAATTACAGCTTGTTTTATCATCTTATAATTATTTCTGTTTTAAGCAGAAGCACTTTGCCACCAGCTATCAATTAAAAATAGAGTATTTGGGGGAAAATGTAATAAGTTTAGAGTGGAGGTTTCTTAGGAAGTTTAACACTGTTAGCACAAGTCCAGCAGAGTATGCAGTCCTAGGCAGAGTCCAGCCTAGGACTTGTTCTCTTCTAAATGAGATGAATTGCTAGAATTATATAGCATAACCCAGAATCTTGAAATTCAGATAGACATCTACACCAATGAATACTGACATATAGTTTAAGGTATATGTTAAGCACTTTCATCTATTATATATATATATATATATGTATATATATAGCACATTTTTATGATCATCTTAATTCTAGGACATAAAACACTTGATACACATTGCTATATGCAATAAAGACAAAACTGTATATTAAACTTTAATTTTTGGTTTTAAAAATTTGTTCTAAAAGTACAGAAAGCTTCCAAATGATTCAACTAGCTACAGCTGAAAAAGTTATAAAATGACTATGTTCTACAAGAGGCCCAAAGACATTCCATTTACAAAAGCAATAAAATTGGTGTTGGTGCGAAGGGCACTGTTACTGCTGAGAATCACAGAGGTGGATCTTTTCTGTGGGTCATTCCTCATGGTAAGGAATGTCATAAACACTGGGAACTCAGATAGCAACTTGAATATTAAGATTCCAAAATAATAGTGACTATGGTAAAAAACAGTGCTCTAGTCCAAGGTAAGTTTTCAAAGAGTCTATTGGTTCCCCTAGCCCAACATGGTTAACCTCTCTGCTCTCAAATTGTAAAATGGAGGGAAAATACTTGGTAATGGGAAGTACACAACATTGGTTCCGTGACCTACAATGTAAGAGCAAATACAAATGAAACCCTCTAACCATCCTTCCAACTATACCTAAGTCAGAATCTATGTTACATTTCAGAAACAATGGGTATTAGATAATATTAAATTATCAATTTTGAAAGTTGGTATACTGATACTGGATTTATGTTTTAAAGAGTATTATCTGTTTAAGTTCTTTCCTTAAAAATAAATGAGGCAAGAATCAGAGATTGTGAACTCCAACATATCCAGATTAAATCAACAGTTTAGATAGTTAAAATCAGACAGATACTGGAGATTGATATTAGACTATCACAAATTCAATGCATGCCAAGGATCAGAAATGGTAAATGAGAGGTGGGGAGGAACAATGCCAGATTTCATGAGAAAACATGGGTCCTGCATTAATAATGTTGACCATGAAATTATCCTAAGTCTGTCAGTGACCCAGCAGGGCTGATGCACTGCAATAATGAATTGAAGAGAGCATGCCCTATAATTCAGTCTCCAATCAGGCCACAATTATCTATATCATGAGCCAGTAAAAGGTGACTGTCATCCAGAGGAGTGCCTATGGGGTTTCAGACCCAGTATGCCAGTGGGCCTATCACTGGTGACTATATGGGTGGATGAGCCTCATAGTGTCAAGGAAGGTCCAGAGGAACCCATGAGATTTCCCTGAAATCCATCAACTTAGGAGCCACCTCAGCACAGCATCAAGTAGAGAGTATCCTGCTTTTGTTGTGGATGGCCAGATTGGGTACCAGCTGGTGGATAATGGATAAAGGGAAGTCAGGGAGAACATCACATGGTGGTACACTCAGTAGTGTGGCAGGAAGCTGCTGCTGTGAACGCTTCTTGGATGCTTGTGCTTGGGGATTTTCCAGTGCAGTTTGATAGTGAGAGCCTAATTCCAGGGGCTATTAGACATCAGAGCCAGGAGATTTGGTTTGACCTGAGGGTCAAATATATACTTATATTCAAAATCCAGTATTTAAATAGGTTATATTTTGAATATCCATTCTGCACAGTTGTCTCATTCAATAATAAGTGGTTTCTGTTTCCTTGTTGTGGGACAGGCATTGTTCATGGTTATGCCACTTGTGTGTAACATTAGCATTTTGTTTTGAAAAATCAGAAAGGACACTGCAGCTGTACTGATAGCGAATATCTGTGTGATTTCTCAACTGATTGTCCACCAACCGACTTTCAGGCCAGGCAGTAATTCTCAATATATTTGCAACAGTGAGACAAATACTGCAAACCAATTGGGAATTTTAGCCTTCTTTAGAGGAATGCAGCAATAACCAGGAATTAGGAGTGAAGTCAATGTGTATAAAGGAATGGAGACACAGGTGTCCTGACGTGGGCTGTATGAATCAGAGAGGTCAGCATGTGAGGGGAAGATAATGGCTTCATGTAGAGGAGCTGGAGACTCATGAGGATTGGCATAAGATACAAGCACAGTAGGAGCCACTTGAGGAAAGACATGGTGTAAACAAAAGGGATGGAGACCCTGAAGCCAGCCCTTGCTGCAGGCACAAGGATAGGCTACTAAGAGCAGGCTTGGATGTCAAAGATTTTTAAATGCAAGATTACAAGGATGAACATCAGACCCAGCCACATAAAATGGTAAAATTGCTGATAATATATGGTTTCAGGAGCAAGATCAGAGATACATAAAGTCTGGCATAGCTGGAAGGCACATAGGGCTTGAGACATCACGAGGCAAATAGTTGGCAGAGTGATGGAGGATTGGCAAACACAGAAAGAAATACAGGAGCTGTCATATAAATCAGTGCACAGATAAATTTATAGGCTCAAGATACTATGTGAGAAGACAGAGACCTAATCATTGTGACATCCTTCTTAAGATCTAAGATGAACTATACAGCAATATAGGATAGTGAAAATGGAGAACATCATCAATATAATGCCTTTAGTAAGACTGTACAACAGAAACAAATAATAAAGGAAAAGTGTTTTTAAAACATATGAGCAGACGGTTGGCACTGTGGCGTATCAGGTAAAACTGCTATCTGCAGTGTTCGCATCCAGTATGCGTGCCAGTTCAAGTCCCAACTGCTCCACTTCCAATACAGCTCTCTTCTATGGCCTGGAAAAGCAGTAGAAGATGGACCACATCCTTGGGCCCCTGCACCCACATGTGAGTACCAGAAGAGTCTCCTGACTCCTGGTTTCAGCTTTGCCCAGCTCTGGTCATTTCTGCCATTTGGGGAGTAAATCTTGGATGGAATACATCTCTCTCTCTCTGCCTCTGCTTCTCTGTAACGCTTCCTTTCAAATACATTAATATTTTTATAAAATGAGTAGAATTAATAAAGACTAGTATAATATTAAGGAAAAGTAAAAATATGCAACACAGATAACCAGTGACAGATACCAAACAGCATTGTTCTTGACCAAATTAATAAAGTTTAGCAACACAGTTAAAGAATATTCTGAAATGCATAGAAATAAGTTTTATTAAAAAACTTAAACCCAGAGCCACCACGTTATGAAATAAATTTATCAAAAATCTTCAATAACATAGGAATCTGCTATATAAACAAAATAAGTTGACTCAGTGTTTACAAAATCAAACTAACCAATGAACAAATTCGAGAAGCAAAATTTCTGGCCTAGATTTGTAGAATTTCCCTCATATTCAAGGCAGTAAAACACTCCTCAAATTCCCAGATCCATAAACAGTGGTAATAAATATGGAATATGATTTAATTTCTTTTCTGAATGCAGTATTACATTGATGCCACAGTCAGATCAAGACATGAACTAAAAAGGAACTTAAAGAACATATCTTTATAAAAAGAGGTACAAATATTTTAAGCAAAATGTTAATATAGAGCAAAATATGAAATCACAAGAGATCAATAAAAAAGCAAGATAGAGTCATAGATGCCAAGGTGTTTAACATTTCTAAATAAATCATGTGACTAATTCATGTGGAAAAGAAACACGAAAAAAATCACATGGTAACTGCAATTAAAAGATGAAAAGTTTTGAATAAAATTAAGCATCTAATCCAAAAATAAACTGTGAGTAAAGCAGTAAAAATAGTTATTACTTATTATAACTAAGATGGGCTGCAATGCACCTAGAATATGAAGCATAATTGTCATAGAACACTGAAAGTTATTTCCCTCGGAACACAGCTGTACAAGCCGCTCTCCTTGTATTTTCTGTCTTCAACAATGTCCTAGATGTGCAGTTAGGAAATTTAAAAAACAGAAAATTTTATGTAGAAGGATATGCTTTTAAGCAGCAAAACCATCAATACATGTTAATTAAACTATTATATACGGAGATAATCCCATAAAATTCAAAACAAATAAAAACTGACCAGAGAATTATGCAGGATTACTGTGTATAAGATCAATATATAAACCCAATGTGTTATGACATGCCAGTAAGAATGAAACAGACAACAATATTAAACTACAGAATACAGAACTACAGGTGAATATCTGTAATAGAAACAAGAGAAAGAGAGGTCAATCTATGTAATGTATTTTTTAGTATCTTAAAATAGTCCTGGAGTCATTTTTTTTTTAAAGTCAAGTGACCTTAAAAAAGAGCCAAGAATATAAATAATATAAAGACCCAGAATACCGGAAAGATTCAGCATTCTGTTACACGTGAGACCATTATTGAAAGTCCAAGGGTCACAAGATTGTAATAGGGTCCTGGAAAAAGGAGGGAGGGATAGTGCTCTGATGTCATGATCATCAGGGAGGTTAGAGCGGCCCCTGCTGTTGGGAGGATCAAGCTGCAAAGATGAGGCCATTTCAGACCTGAGACCAAGCAGAGTTCCTCTCTGCCCCCACCTGCCACAACCCCAAGCTATGGCCCTCATGCTAGGAGCATTTGGATTGCTGTGTGTTCTCTGATGTTATGCATGCTCATTGTTAGGGCAGACTTTAAAATCAGGTGTTCAAAGGCAACACTGCTGAACCACACAGCATCTTCTTCTCTGGCATCCCAATGTTAGGCTTTCTGGGTTTGTTCCTGAGAGAGGTCTCAGGTGTTTCACCCATTGCTGCTCTGTGAACTTCCCTCACCACACTCAGGAGCCCTCAGGAGGATGCTGGGACTCATTGGAAGCTGGAAAGTGGTGAGTGTCAGAGACCAGTATTCTATGGTCACAGGAGGTGAGCTGGGCCAGTAGCCAGGACCCTGGTGTCTTGTCCTGTGTCTAAAGGAAAATGGTTTGTGTGAACCCTGGGGCCTCACAGCTTTCCAAATTGATGGTGGTTACAGAATCCACATGGAGAAATGAACTTCCACATGTGATCTGATATCCTTTGGTTGAGAAACGAGGTCACTAGTTTACAATTCAGTCCTGTCAGCACAGCTCTTCCTAGGTTCTGAGTCAGGTTTTGTTTGATGCTAATAACAGAATAGTACAGACTCAGTAATTTAGGAAGAAATGGCATTTGTCTCATGGTATGGGTCCAAGGTCGGAGGGCAGTATCTGTTGATGGTCATCTTGTTGGCAGAGGTTTGGGTGGCACAGAGACCATATGACCGAATAATGAAATTGCCGGAGGTTCAAATATGAAGTAGTTTCTATAGCACACACCTGGGAATAAGCAGTCACTCAATAATCACATGAATTGATTTAGCCTAATCACTTCATTAGGGTCCCGCCTGTTCCCAATGATTAATCTCTCCTAATTGGGATTAAATGCCTTCACACCCTTGTGTGGAGAGTACTATCTTTGTAAAGGCCAATCACTCTTCACTCCCTAACCCCAAGCTAACTGGTGTGAGAACTGAGAATCAAATAAACTGTTGAATACACAGTAGTTTCATTATGCATCCAAATTTGGTTTAGTCAAATGATAGCTTGTAGCATTTGAGAATATCTCAGAATATCAGATTCTGCTGGCTATAAAATGGTTTATAAATTTGAGAGTTCATTTGTGACTGGTAAAAGAAAAAAAAATCTTTTCTCCTCAATGCCTGTACCTTTGATTTTAAGACTCAGATATTTCATGGGTAATATGAGTGGCTATGATCCTGTCTAATACACAAATTTCAGGCCATAGCTAAGCTCATGCAAGTAAGATAGCTTTAGAGGGGTTCTCTGGATAACTTCATAATTTTGACTGGAGCCAGAAAATCAAATACATGCTTTTCATTGGTATATGCCTGGGGTGTGTTTACGCTAAAATCTTAATTCGTTATGTCTACTAACTCTATATAATGTCAGAATTGAACTGTTGGTAAGTCATAGGTGTTATAGATGTGTTGTTTGATATTAAGCAAACAGCACACATTTGGTGTTAGTGACCACGAAAATGACTGCACAGGTCACAGACTTAAACTGATTTTAAGTGTTTGATTTCTGGTGAGAATTAAGACCTTGGAGGAGGGAGCAAATGCAAACTGTTGGGAGGGAAAAGTAAAAAGTGTGGAACTCTCATAATTAAATGTTCTGGCTGCTGAGGTGTGTCTTAGTTGCTGAGAGTGAATCCCCTTAGTCTGCATCTCCTGAGAGTGATCCCCAAAGTCTGGGAACCTGAATTAGGTGTCCCTTGATACCGTGCGATAAATAGGTTGTTTCCTTTTAATTGCACTTAGTACACCAGTTTAGAAATTATGTGCCATGATTTCATGTTAGACATGTATACTCTTGCAGAGATCCCTAATATACAGTAATAAAACCTGAAAGGAAGACAATTGTTGACATCTTTGTTTTCTGCTAAATTTGAATAAGAATGTTAACATCCATAGAACTAATATTCAGGAAAATATAGGGGCCTTGGTCAGTTCAGGTATTTTCCCAATCTCTTCTGCTTCTGCCCCCAAGAGGAAAGTTCTGGTTCTTTGATGTTTTTGTTTGCTTACTTTCTGTTTCTCTAAACCATGACTTTTGCTAGCTTTGTTTGGTATTTGTGACAATATCTTTCTTGATTTTTGTTCCTCATCTGCTAATTCTTGGCATTTTTTGTTACATTATGGCAAAATGCTGTCATGTTATAGATTGTGTATAGACTGTGCTTCTGTAGGAAATATTGATAGTTAAAATGGATTGTCTATCTTTTCTTCCATATATACTGATTTGTGTGCCTTTTCAACACTTGAAGTGACCTGATTTATTTATTTTCTCCATCTAGTGTTAGCTGATGTATCTGCACAATGACATACGGATAACTATTAATTACCCCTGGTTGGGTATTTATACCATTGTGTTTATTTGTTCTGATAAACACTGGGCAATCCTTGCAGTTTTGTAAGCATTTTTCTTAAATATTCTGATGCTCTATCTATGAACACTGATATGAAACACTGTACTATCCTCATAGAAAATGATCTGCTCATCTCACTGTGTAACCCTTTTAAATTTTCTGGCACAAATCCTGATTAACCTGAAGTGCATATTGCTTTTCCAGGCTTCAATGTAATGGTGTTATAATGGACCATGTTTCTGCATATTTTCTATTTAATCATTTTATATCTTCATTCTATTTTACTTTTGAAATCTGTACATATGTATCTTAAGTTGACAAAAATGTAATGTATTTAGCACATAAAATTGGTTTGGAACACTATTTCTTTGGAAGCTCAGATATCTTGTAAAAGAAGGCTCTAGACTCTTTACTCCTATCGTTTATATAATGTCTGTCATTATTTTTAATGATCAGAAACTGTAACAACACTGTTCATTGTTAAGTTTTTATTAAAATGATAATATTATCTGTTAGGTTACGTTGGAATAAAGAATATAAATATTTTGCTATACCTCCATTTGCTTTCAGTCTTGTCTTTACTTGGATGACTTCCAAGACTAAGTTGTCTGATGAATTATTTTCTAATTTACTTGATAGAAAACAAGAGACAATGAATGAGAGAAAGAGCTCCTATTCACAAGTTCACTTTGCAAATGCTCACATCGTCCAGGGAGGGATCAGATCTAAACCTGAGAGCAGGTAACTCACTTCAGGTTTTCCATGTGGGTGGCACAAACCACATGTCTTGAGACATCATCATGACTTCCCAGGGTCTGCTTTAATCGGAAGCTGGAGTTAGGATCAGAATCAGGAAATGCACCCAGGTCCTCAATTGTGGAATACAGCTTTATTAATCTTAACAGTTACCCTAAGCCTTTTTTTAAACTGAAATACATGGATCCAAGTTTGAACATCATGCCTGTAATTTGACAACAGTATAAAGAATGAATGAAATAGTATAAAGGGATGGGGTCATGAGCAGTGAGTTAAGCCACGACTTGGGATGCCCTCATCTCATATTTATCTTCCTCATTCAGGTCCTGGCCATTCCCCATTTCCAATCCAGATTCTTGCTAAAATGTATCTGAGGGTCATTTGATAATGTCTTAACTACTCATGTACCTTCTGCCTACATTGGAGATACAAAAGGTGTTCCTGGCTCCTAGATTAAACTGGAACCAGTCCCAGGTTTTGCAAACATTGACAAGTGAACTGGTGGATGGAAGATCTACCCACTAATGTCCCTCCTCCTTTCAAGTAAGTAAATACATATTAAAACCTTACAACTATTCTTCCATTTAGGTTCAAGTTTACCTTTGCAACAATGACATTCATAGAATATCAGAAAGTCATGCAAGGGATCAGAAGAAAGTTCAATGGGAAAGGCAAGCTTGATTTTTAAATTTTAATATTATTTAAATAATCCTTAGCAGGACTGGAGACTATTGCCTTATTACTTTCTTATGCTTTGTAAATGATGTAGTTTGGCTAATCACATATTGCAGATAGTTCATTGATAGAATATAGAGACATTTCTGATTTTTAAAATTTTTCTCAGTCTTTGATTAATACTACTTGTATATTATTACAGGATACAGTGCAACATTTGAGTATGTACACAACATAATTTAATCAATCTAGAAAATGAGGATTTTCCTTGCTTATATTGTGTTTAAGGCCTACAAGCTCCTCCATTCCAATTTCTTATACAGTGTATCTTATCATGAACTAAAGTCACAACACCATATTATGGAACACTGCAACTGGTTCGTTCTTTCTAACTCTGTTTCTATATCTGTTACCCTACCACCCAGTATCTTCAGTAATGAATCTTCCCATCCTAATTAAAACCATTTATATTTATATCCACCATTTTTTAGAAACCCATATATCAGAGAACATGTGAGATTTATTTCTTCCTATGCCAGTCTTACTTCATTTAAGGATCTCCCGTTCCACCCATTTTGAAGCAAATAATATTTCAATCCTTTTTAATCACTGAATTCGGATTGGAAAACCTGTAACGCATTGATAAATTCCTAGGTTGGTTCCAAATATTTACTACTATGAATAGTGCTGTAGTCAAAACAGAAAGCAGAGATCTCTTTTGCATGCGGATTGAATTTCCTTCTGATACATACACAATGGTTAGAGAGGTTTATCCCTTCTCATTTTTTGAGGGATGCCCATACTAAGTCTTCATAATGCTCAGGCTAACTTGCATTCTCATCAATATCTTATATTTTAAAATATTTATTTATTTGAAAGTCATAGTTACAGAGAGAGAGAGAGAGAGAGAGAGAGAGAGAGAGAGAGAGAGAGAGATCTACCCACTGGTTCACTCCCCAAATGGCTGCAATGGCTAGAGCTGGGCCAAAACAAAGCCAGGAACCAGAAGCTTCCTCCTGGGTCTCCCATGTGGGAGCAGAGGCCTAAAGACTTGGGCCACCTTCCACTGATTTCCTAGGCCACAGAAGAGAGCTAGATCAGAAGTGGAGCAACTGGGACTCAAGTCCCCATATGGGATTTTGGTACTGCAGGTGGCGGCTTTAATTGCTACACAACAGTGCAGGCTCCAATAACTTATTAAAGTTTTCTTTTCTTCATACCCCACTAGCATTTGTTAGTGAGGTGACACCTAGGGTATTTTGATTTGCATTTTCCTATATAATAATTATATTGCATGTTTTCCCATTTTTGTTGACCATGGGTATTTCTTCTCTACAGAAATGCCTGTGCAGATCCTTTCCCAATTCTTAGATATATTTGTGCATAATTTCAGCAGTTGCATATGTATTCTGAATTTCAGTTCTTCATGAAATGCAGAATTGGCAAATACTTTATCCCAGTCTACTGGGGTATTAAAATAATTTTATTCATATAAGGTAAACAAATTTCATGTAGTTCACATACACAGACTTAAGAGCATAATATTTCCCACCCTAACCTCCCTCTTGCCCATGCTCGGACCCTCTGTCCTCCATCCTCTCTTATTTTTTCTTTTTATATCTATAATTGCATATTTTCAATTTATTTTATAATCACAAGCTTAACTCTGTACCAAAGAAAGAATTGGATGGAACAAGTAGAAAAATCACTGTTTATCAAGAGTATAGACAAGGATTGTAAGCAATAACCAAAACTCAACATTGCATTTTTGTGCTTTGCTTATTTGTGCTTTGTTTATTTGTTGATTTTGTGCTGGTTTATTTGACTGAGAATAATGGCCTCCATATGCATATATTTTGTTGTAAAAGACAAGATCTTATTAATTTATATAGCTGAATAGTTTTGCATAGTGTATATATACCACATTTTCTTTAACCATTATTCAGTTGATGAATCTCTAGGTTGATGTCAGATCTTAGCTATTGATCTGCAATAAACATAAGGTGCAGACAAGTCTTCCTTATGCTGATTTCATTCCATTTGGGTAAATTTTTAGGAGTGGGGTGGCTGTGTATACGGTAGAGCAATTTTCAGACTACTGAAAAATTACCAGACTGTGTTCCATAATGGTTGTACTCTTACAATTTAACCAGCAGTGGATTATAGTTTTTCATCACCCATATATTTGCTAACATGTATTGTTTTATAATTTTTGAAAGATAGCCACTCTATTTGGGGTGAGGTTTCACCCTCATCATCCTTTTGATTTGCATTTCCTGATGGCTAATGATCCTGAGCATTTTTAAATGTTTCTGTTGACCATTTGAATGTCATCCTTCAAAAATGTCTGTTTTGTCCTTTGCTCATTGCTTGACAGGACTTTTGTTGTTTTTGTTGTTCTGGATTACTTGAACTCTTTGTAGATTCTGGATATTAGACCTTTAACCATTGCAAGATTTGCAAATATTTTCTCCTGTTCTCTTGAATGCCTCTACAATATGTTGAGCAATTGCTTCGCAGTGCATAAGCATCTTAGCTTAATGCAATCCTATTTGTTTATTTTTGCTTTGACTGCCTATCATTCTGGGGTATTTAATAAGAATTCCGTGTGTATGCCAATGTCTTGCTGAGTTTCCCAATATTTTCATCTAGTAATTTGATGTTATCAGGTTATTGTTTAATATCATTGATCCATCTATAGTTCATTTCTGTATAAATTGTAAGGTGGTGGTCTTGTTTCATACTTCCACATGCAGAATCCAAGTTTTCCAGTAACATTTGTTGAAGAGTACCTTTTTTTTTTTCAGGCATTGATTTTGGCTCCTTTGTCAAAGATCGGTTGGTTGTACATGAGTGTATTAACTTCTGGAATTTCTACTCCAGTCCATTGGTCTACATGTCTATTTTTGTGCCAGGATTAGGCTTTTTTGATAATAACTGACCTGTAGTTGTCATGAAATCTGATATTGCGATGCCTCTGGCTTTGTTTTATTCTTTAAGTTTGCTGTAGCTATTCAGGATCTCTTGGGCTTCCATATGAATTTTAGCATCATCTTTACTATCATTTTTTCAGAAGAATGTCATTACTATTTTGATTGGGATCATATTGAACATGTAAATTGCTTTCAGTAGTATGGACATTTTGATTCTATTAATTCTTCTAATC
Source organism: Oryctolagus cuniculus (assembly GCF_964237555.1). Lineage (NCBI taxonomy): Eukaryota > Metazoa > Chordata > Mammalia > Lagomorpha > Leporidae > Oryctolagus > Oryctolagus cuniculus. Next base: position 129,971,522 of record NC_091434.1, read on the forward strand.
CATGAACATGACAGATATTTCCATTTTTATGTTCTCCTATTTATTTTAAAAATGTTTTGTAATTATCATTGTAGAGATATTTGACCTCTTTATTTAAATTTAGTCCAATTTGTTTGGCTATTGTGAATTGAACTGATCTTGCATGTCCTTTCTCAGCCATAGCATTGTCTTTTTATACAAATGCTATTGAATTTTGTGTATTGATTTTTTTCTTACAAATTTACCAAACTCTCTTGAGTTCCAATAGTCTCCTGGTGGAGTCTTTTGGCTTCCCTATATATAAAATCATATCTTCTATCAACAGTAATAATTTGACTTCAACCTTTCCAATTTGTATCCCTTTGCTTGGATTTTGCTTGCTGGTGGCTCTCAGTAAGCCTTTTAGAACTATATTGAATATCAATTTTGGGGATGAGCATCCTTGTAGATTTAAGTGGAAATGCTTCCAATTTACCCACACAATTTGATGGTGCATCTGTGTTTGTCATAAACTACCTTGAATGTGTTCATGAACATTCCTTCTATTCCCAGTTTAAGGTTTATATCAAGGACATATTTTATCTAGTGCATTCCCACTTGGTCTGGGTGAATTATATTTCTAATGTGTTGTTATGTTTGATTAGCAAGTATTTTGAGGATTTTTTTGCATCTGTATTTATCAAATACATTGGTCTTAGTTTGCTTTGTACATATACCTGGTTTTAGAATTAAAGTGGTGCTGGTTTTATAGGAGTTAAGAGGGGTTTTATCTTCACTCGGATGGTTGTCTTCTTTGTTGTGAATTATCTTCTTAGTTTGATATAAGGTTTCTCTATTAGTTTTTTTTTTATTGCCTGTTCTTAGGGTATCTTATCAAGAAGCCATTGCTTATGTCAATGTCTTATAGTTTCTCTATATTTTGTAAGTTTCAGTTCTTACATTTACATCCATGACTCACTTTCAGTTGACTTTGTATAGGAAAAGAGGGGTGGTCATCTGGGTTTAGTCATGTCCATATGGATATCCTGTTGCCGCTGGACAATTTGCTGAATAGACTATACCTTTTCCAGTGTATTTTTGTTAGCTTTGTAAAAGATCCATTGTCTATATGTGCCTGTATTTCTTTTTGGGAGCCTCTATCCTCTTACACTGGTCTATTCATCAGTTTTCATGCCAGGGTTTACCATACATCTATGGTATGTATTGAACTCATATGTTGTGACCCCACAGGTGTTCTGTTTCTCAAGAGTTACTTTTCTATGTGGAACATTTTTTAATATATGTGAAGATATGAGGTTTAGGTTTATTTTTCTAGATACCTGAGGAATTCCATTGATTTTGATGGAAAGTGTATTGTATCTGTAATTTAACTTGTAAAATATGGAAATATTAGAAAGTATTTCAATCTGTGAATATGAGCGGTCTTTTTATCTCAGATTCTTTATCATGGCTTTAGGATTGTTGCTGTAGAGGCATTTTACATCACAAGTCAAATTTATCCAGGGTATTTTATTTCTTATTGTGAATTTAATTTCTTCTCTAATTTATTTTCTCAGTGGGTTCACAATAGTATAGGTATATAAAACTTATTCTGATTTTTTGTGCTTACTTTGTATCCTACAAATCTACCAGTCATTTACCAGTTCAGGTGGCCTGTTGTTGAACTCGTTGCATTTCCATATAAATAGAATGAAATCATCTGGAAAAATAAATAATTTCAATTTCTTCTTTTCTATATCTGTGCTTCTTATTTCCTTCCCTTTTCTTTTTGTTTTGCCTAGACCTTACATTGCAGTATTGAATATAAAAGTAAAAAATGTGCTTCATTTTATGGTTCCAATTATAGGAAAATGCTTTCATTTTGTTGGCATTCAATAGAATCTGGCTCAGGTTCCTCAAATGCAAGGGTTCTGTAATTGAAGTATACGCAATCTATAAGTGTTCTGCTCAATTTACTTCTCATAAGTGAATGTATAATTTTATACAAAATGCTTTCTGCATCTAGTTTATTATACTGATGTTTATTTTTGATTGATGTGAATTATTGTAGTTATGAATTACATTCACATTTTCCCTGTTCCTATATTACATCTGACTTGATTATGATATCTGGCCATTTTATTTATTTATTTATTTTGGATTCCAAACTGGATTTAATTACTATCAAATTTTGCACCTATATTCTAATATAAATTCTGTTAGGATGACAGTGTTGCATTATATTCAGCAGGGACTCTGCTTTGTAAGTTTTTATTTGAAAAAAGAGAATCAGAGATAAACTGAGATCTTGCATCTATCAGGTCACTTTAGGAAAACTGGCCTCATTATAATGAGTTTGGAAAAGTTACCTCCCTAACAATTTGTATAATACTTTTCTTTTTTTTTTTAACTTTTATTTAATGAATATAAATTTCCAAAGTACGACTCATGGGTTACAATGGCTTCCCCCACATACCGTCCCTCCCACCCACTATCCTACCCTTTCCCACTCCCTCTCCCCTTCCATTCACATCAAGATTCATTTTCGATTCTCTTAATATACAGAAGATCAGCTTAGTATACCTTAAGTAAGGATTTCAACAGTTTGCTCCCACACAGAAACATAAAGTGAAAAATAATAGATGATTTTTTTAAGTGATGATGAAATCAGATCAGACCTATTGTCATGTTTAATCCCAGTGAGAGTCAAGTTGGGAATTGATAATTTCTTTTTTTTTTTTTTTACAGAAGATCAGTTTAGTGTACATTAAGTAAAGATTTCAATCGTTTGCACCCCCATAGAAACACAAAGTGAAATATACTGTTTGAGTACTCATTATAGCATTAAATCTCAATACACAGCACATTGAGGACAGAGATCCTACATGAGGAGTAAGTGCACAGTGACTCCTGTTGTTGACTTTACCAATTGACACTCCTGTCTATGGCATCAGTAATCTCCCTATGCTCCAGTCATGAGTTTCCAAGGCTATGGAAGCCCTCTGAGTTCTCCGATTCTTATCTTGTTTAGACAAGGTCATAGTCAAAGTGGAGGTTCTCTCCTCCCTTCAGAGAAAGGTACCTCCTTCTTTGAAGACCTGTTCTTTCCACTGAGATCTCACTCACAGAGATCTTTTGCCAGAGTGTCTTGGCTTTCCATGCCTGAAATACTCTCATGGGCTTTTCAGCCAGATCCGAGTGCCTTTAGGGCTGATTCTGAGGCCAGAGTGCTATTTAGGACATCTGCCATTCTATGAGTCTGCTGAGTATCTCACTTCCCATGTTGGATCACTCTCCCCTTTATTTATTCCATCGGTTAGTGTTAGCAGGTACTAGACTTGTTTATGTGCTCCCTTTGACTCTTAGTCCTTTCATTATGATCAATTGTGAACTGAAATTGATCACTTGGACTAGTGAGATGGCATTGGTACATGCCACCCTGATGGGATTGAATTGGAATCCCCTGTTATGTTTTCAAAACATTGGTGTTTTTTTCAATTTTGTAGATTTTAGCAATGAAGACGCTTGTTGCTGATCTTTCGTTTGAACACATTATTCCTCATTTAATGTTCTTTCTCAGGATTGCTCTATTCAGAGATGTTATTATTATTATAGAAAAGTTTTTATAATTCCGTTAATTAAATTTAAGTTTATTTACTTAATTTTAACTTTTATTTCATAAATATAAATGTCCAAAGTACAACTTTTGGATTATAGCGGCTTTCCCCCCCCATAACCTCCCTCCCACCCGCAACTATCCCATCTCCCACTCCCTCTCTCATCCCATTCACATCAAGATTCATAGTGGGAAAGGGGAGGGTTGCGGGTGGGAGGGACGTTATGGGGGGGGGAAGCCATTGTAATCCATAAGCTGTACTTTGGAAATTTACATTCATTAAATAAATGTTAAAAAATAACAAAAAACATTCATTTTCTTTTATTTTTATATACAGAAGATCAATTTAGTATATGCTAAGGAAAGATTTCAACAGTTTGCACATACACAGAAACACAAAGAATAGAGCACTGTTTTAGTAGTAGTTTTACCATTAATTCACATAGTACAACACATTAAGGACAGAGATCCTACATGTGGAGTAAGTGCACAGTGACTCCTGTTGTTGACTTAACAATTGACAATCTAATTTATGACGTCAGTAATCACCTGAGGCTCTTGTCATGAGCTGTCAAGGCTATGGAAGCCTCTTGAGTTCACCACCTCCGATCTTATTTAGACAAGGCCATGGTCAAAGTGGAAATTCTCTCCTCCCTTCAGAGAAAGGTACCTCCTTCTTTGATGGCCCGCTCTTTCCACTGGGATCTCACTCGGGGAGATCTTTCATTTAGGTCTCTTTTTTGCCAGAATGTCTTGACTTTCCATGCCTGAAATACTCTCATGGGCTTTTTAGCCATATCTAAAACCTTAAGGGCTGATTCTGAGGCCAGAGTGCTGTTTAGGACATCTGCCATTCTATGAGTCACTTCCCATCTTGGGTTGTTCTCTCCTTTTTAATTCTATCAGTTAGTATTAGCAGATACTAGTCTTGTTTAGGTGATCCCTTTGACTCTCAATCCTATCATTATGATCATTTATGAATTGAAACTGATCACTTTGACTAGTGAGCTGGCATTGGTACATGCCACCTTAATGGGATTGAATTGGAATCCCCTGGCATGTTTCTAACTCTACCACTAGGGGTATGTCTGATGAGCATGGGCCATACTGTACATCTCCCCCCTCTCTTATTTCCACTCTTATATTTAACAGAGATCACTTTTCAGTTAAATTTAAACACCTAAGAATAATTGCATGTTAGTTAACGAGTTCAACCAATGGCATTAAGTAGAACAAAACATATTAAAAGGAACAAAATAGTAAGTTGTTCTTCAACAGTCCAGACACAGGCTGATCAAGTCATTTTTTCTCATAGTATACATTTCACTTCAACAGATTTCCTCTTAGGTGCTCAGTCAGTTGTCACTGATCAAGAACATATGATATTTGTCCCTTTGGGACTGGCTTATTTCCCTCAGCATGATGTATTCCAGATTCCTCCATTTTGTTGCAAATGAACAGATTTCATTTTTTACTGCTGTATAGTACTCTATAGAGTGCATATCCCATAATTTCTTTATCCAGTCTTTTTTTTTTACAGTTAGAACCTATTTATTGGTCAGAGACATTCTTAGACAGAGACTACTGTGTGTCCCAGCACACCAGTTATAATTACCTTGACCCAAAATACTTTCTAGCAAACAGATGACATGGAAGAGAACATCATTTCCTAGTCCTCTTCAACACATAGCAGAAGTATCATTGTTTTTTTTGTTTTTGTTTTCTTTTTTTATCTTTTATTTAATGAATATAAATTTCCAAAGTACGACTCATGGGTTACAATGGCTTCCCCCACATACCGTCCCTCCCACCCACAACCCTCCCATTTCCCACTCCCTCTCCCCTTCCATTCACATCAAGATTCATTTTCGATTCTCTTAATATACAGAAGATCAGCTTAGTATACCTTAAGTAAGGATTTCAACAGTTTGCTCCCACACAGAAACATAAAGTGAAAAATAATAGATGATTTTTTTAAATGATGATGAAATCAGATCAGACCTATTGTCATGTTTAATCCCAGTGAGAGTCAAGTTGGGAATTGATAATTTCTTTTTTTTTTTTTTACAGAAGATCAGTTTAGTGTACATTAAGTAAAGATTTCAATCGTTTGCACCCCCATAGAAACACAAAGTGAAATATACTGTTTGAGTACTCATTATAGCATTAAGCCTCAATGTACAGCACATTGAGGACAGAGATCCTACATTAGGAGTAAGTGCACAGTGACTCCTGTTGTTGACTTTACCAATTGACACTCCTGTCTATGGCATCAGTAATCTCCCTATGCTCCAGTCATGAGTTTCCAAGGCTATGGAAGCCCTCTGAGTTCTCCGATTCTTATCTTGTTTAGACAAGGTCATAGTCAAAGTGGAGGTTCTCTCCTCCCTTCAGAGAAAGGTACCTCCTTCTTTGAAGACCTGTTCTTTCCACTGAGATCTCACTCACAGAGATCTTTTGCCAGAGTGTCTTGGCTTTCCATGCCTGAAATACTCTCATGGGCTTTTCAGCCAGATCCGAGTGCCTTTAGGGCTGATTCTGAGGCCAGAGTGCTATTTAGGACATCTGCCATTCTATGAGTCTGCTGAGTATCTCACTTCCCATGTTGGATCACTCTCCCCTTTATTTATTCCATCGGTTAGTGTTAGCAGGTACTAGACTTGTTTATGTGCTCCCTTTGACTCTTAGTCCTTTCATTATGATCAATTGTGAACTGAAATTGATCACTTGGACTAGTGAGATGGCATTGGTACATGCCACCCTGATGGGATTGAATTGGAATCCCCTGTTATGTTTTCAAAACATTGGTGTTTTTTTCAATTTTGTAGATTTTAGCAATGAAGACGCTTGTTGCTGATCTTTCGTTTGAACACATTATTCCTCATTTAATGTTCTTTCTCAGGATTGCTCTATTCAGAGATGTTATTATTATTATAGAAAAGTTTTTATAATTCCGTTAATTAAATTTAAGTTTATTTACTTAATTTTAACTTTTATTTCATAAATATAAATGTCCAAAGTACAACTTTTGGATTATAGCGGCTTTCCCCCCCCATAACCTCCCTCCCACCCGCAACTATCCCATCTCCCACTCCCTCTCTCATCCCATTCACATCAAGATTCATAGTGGGAAAGGGGAGGGTTGCGGGTGGGAGGGACGTTATGGGGGGGGAAGCCATTGTAATCCATAAGCTGTACTTTGGAAATTTACATTCATTAAATAAATGTTAAAAAATAACAAAAAACATTCATTTTCTTTTATTTTTATATACAGAAGATCAATTTAGTATATGCTAAGGAAAGATTTCAACAGTTTGCACATACACAGAAACACAAAGAATAGAGCACTGTTTTAGTAGTAGTTTTACCATTAATTCACATAGTACAACACATTAAGGACAGAGATCCTACATGTGGAGTAAGTGCACAGTGACTCCTGTTGTTGACTTAACAATTGACAATCTAATTTATGACGTCAGTAATCACCTGAGGCTCTTGTCATGAGCTGTCAAGGCTATGGAAGCCTCTTGAGTTCACCACCTCCGATCTTATTTAGACAAGGCCATGGTCAAAGTGGAAATTCTCTCCTCCCTTCAGAGAAAGGTACCTCCTTCTTTGATGGCCCGCTCTTTCCACTGGGATCTCACTCGGGGAGATCTTTCATTTAGGTCTCTTTTTTGCCAGAATGTCTTGACTTTCCATGCCTGAAATACTCTCATGGGCTTTTTAGCCATATCTAAAACCTTAAGGGCTGATTCTGAGGCCAGAGTGCTGTTTAGGACATCTGCCATTCTATGAGTCACTTCCCATCTTGGGTTGTTCTCTCCTTTTTAATTCTATCAGTTAGTATTAGCAGATACTAGTCTTGTTTAGGTGATCCCTTTGACTCTCAATCCTATCATTATGATCATTTATGAATTGAAACTGATCACTTTGACTAGTGAGCTGGCATTGGTACATGCCACCTTAATGGGATTGAATTGGAATCCCCTGGCATGTTTCTAACTCTACCACTAGGGGTATGTCTGATGAGCATGGGCCATACTGTACATCTCCCCCCTCTCTTATTTCCACTCTTATATTTAACAGAGATCACTTTTCAGTTAAATTTAAACACCTAAGAATAATTGCATGTTAGTTAACGAGTTCAACCAATGGCATTAAGTAGAACAAAACATATTAAAAGGAACAAAATAGTAAGTTGTTCTTCAACAGTCCAGACACAGGCTGATCAAGTCATTTTTTCTCATAGTATACATTTCACTTCAACAGATTTCCTCTTAGGTGCTCAGTCAGTTGTCACTGATCAAGAACATATGATATTTGTCCCTTTGGGACTGGCTTATTTCCCTCAGCATGATGTATTCCAGATTCCTCCATTTTGTTGCAAATGAACAGATTTCATTTTTTACTGCTGTATAGTACTCTATAGAGTGCATATCCCATAATTTCTTTATCCAGTCTTTTTTTTTTACAGTTAGAACCTATTTATTGGTCAGAGACATTCTTAGACAGAGACTACTGTGTGTCCCAGCACACCAGTTATAATTACCTTGACCCAAAATACTTTCTAGCAAACAGATGACATGGAAGAGAACATCATTTCCTAGTCCTCTTCAACACATAGCAGAAGTATCATTGTTTTTTTTGTTTTTGTTTTCTTTTTTTATCTTTTATTTAATGAATATAAATTTCCAAAGTACGACTCATGGGTTACAATGGCTTCCCCCACATACCGTCCCTCCCACCCACAACCCTCCCATTTCCCACTCCCTCTCCCCTTCCATTCACATCAAGATTCATTTTCGATTCTCTTAATATACAGAAGATCAGCTTAGTATACCTTAAGTAAGGATTTCAACAGTTTGCTCCCACACAGAAACATAAAGTGAAAAATAATAGATGATTTTTTTAAATGATGATGAAATCAGATCAGACCTATTGTCATGTTTAATCCCAGTGAGAGTCAAGTTGGGAATTGATAATTTCTTTTTTTTTTTTTTACAGAAGATCAGTTTAGTGTACATTAAGTAAAGATTTCAATCGTTTGCACCCCCATAGAAACACAAAGTGAAATATACTGTTTGAGTACTCATTATAGCATTAAGCCTCAATGTACAGCACATTGAGGACAGAGATCCTACATTAGGAGTAAGTGCACAGTGACTCCTGTTGTTGACTTTACCAATTGACACTCCTGTCTATGGCATCAGTAATCTCCCTATGCTCCAGTCATGAGTTTCCAAGGCTATGGAAGCCCTCTGAGTTCTCCGATTCTTATCTTGTTTAGACAAGGTCATAGTCAAAGTGGAGGTTCTCTCCTCCCTTCAGAGAAAGGTACCTCCTTCTTTGAAGACCTGTTCTTTCCACTGAGATCTCACTCACAGTGATCTTTTGCCAGAGTGTCTTGGCTTTCCATGCCTGAAATACTCTCATGGGCTTTTCAGCCAGATCCAAGTGCCTTTAGGGCTGATTCTGAGGCCAGAGTGCTATTTAGGACATCTGCCATTCTATGAGTCTGCTGAGTATCTCACTTCCCATGTTGGATCACTCTCCCCTTTATTTATTCTATCGGTTAGTGTTAGCAGGTACTAGACTTGTTTATGTGCTCCCTTTGACTCTTAGTCCTTTCATTATGATCAATTGTGAACTGAAATTGATCACTTTGACTAGTGAGATGGCATTGGCACATGCCACCTTGATGGGATTGAACTGGAATCCCCTGGTATGTTTCCAACTCTACCATTTGGGGCAAGTCAGCCCGAGCATGCCCCAAATTATACATCTCTTCCGTCTCTTATTCCCACTCCTATGTTTAACAGGGATCACATTTCAGTTAAATTTCAACACTTAAGGATAACTGTGTGATAATTACAGAATTAAACCAGTCATATTAAGTAGAACAGACAAAAAAATACTAAGAGGGATAATGTATTAAGTTGTCCATTAACAGTCAGGGCTATGCTGATCAAGTCACCATTTCTCATAGTGTCCATTTCACTTCAGGAGGTTTCCTTTTTGGTGTTCAGTCAGTTGTCACCGATCAGGGAGAACATATGGTATTTGTCCCTTTGGGACTGGCTTACTTCACTCAGCATGATGTGTTCCAGATTCCTCCATTTTGTTGCAAATGACTGGATTTCATTGTTTCTTACTGCGGTATAGTATTCTAAAGAGTACATATCCCATAATTTCTTTATCCAGTCTACCGTTGATGGGCATTTAGGTTGGTTCCAGGTCTTGGCTATTGTGAATTGAGCTGCAATAAACATTAGGGTGCAGACCGCTTTTTTGTTTGTCAATTTAAATTCCTTTGGGTAAATTCCAAGGAGTGGGATGGCTGGGTCGAACGGTAGGGTTATATTCAGGTTTCTGAGGAATCTCCAGACTGATTTCCATAGTGGCTTGACCAGTTTGCATTCCCACCAACAGTGGGTTAGTGTCCCTTTTTCCCCACATCCTCGCCAGCATCTGTTGTTGGTACATTTCTGTATGTGAGCCATTCTAACCGGGGTGAGGTGAAACCTCATTGTGCTTTTGATTTGCATTTCCCTGATTGCTAGTGATCTTGAACATTTTTTCATGTGCCTGTTGGCCATTTGGATTTCCTCTTTTGAAAAATGTCTATTGAAGTCCTTGGCCCATCTCTTAAGTGGGTTGTTGGTTTTGTTTTTGTGGAGTTTCTTGATCTCTTTGTAGATTCTGGTTATTAACCCTTTATCTGTTGCATAGTTTGCAAATATTTTTTCCCATTCTGTTGGTTGTCTCTTCACTCTCCTGACTGTTTCTTTTGCAGTACAGAAACTTCTCAATTTGATGCAATCCCAATAGTTGATTTTGGCTTTGACTGTCTGTGCCTCCCGGGTCTTTTCCAGAAATTCTTTGCCTGTGCCAATATCTTGAAGGGTTTCTCCAATGTTCTCTAGAAACTTGATGGTGTCAGGACGTAGATTTAGGTCTTTAATCCACGTTGAGTGAATTTTTGTGTAAGGTGTAAGGTAGGGGTCTTGCTTCATGCTTCTGCACGTGGAAATCCAGTTTTCCCAGCACCATTTATTGAATAGACTGTCCTTGCTCCAGGAATTAGTTTTAGATCCTTGATCAAATATAAGTTGGCTGTAGATGTTTGGATTGATTTCTGGTGTTTCAATTCTGTTCCATTGGTCTATCCATCTGTTTCTGTACCAGTACCATGCTGTTTTGATTACAACTGCCCTGTAGTATGTCCTGAAGTCTGGTATTGTGATGCCTCCGGCTTTGTTTTTGTTGTACAAGATTGCTTTAGCTATTCGAGGTCTCTTGTGCCTCCATATGAATTTCAGCATCATTTTTTCTAGATCTGAGAAGAAGGTCTTTGGTTTCTTGATTGGTATTGCATTGAATGTATAAATTGCTTTTGGGAGAATGGACATTTTGATGATGTTGATTCTTCCAATCCATGAGCATGGAAGATTTTTCCATTTCTTGGTATCCTCTTCTATTTCTTTCTTTAAGGTTTTGTAATTTTCATCGTAGAGATCTTTAACGTCCTTGGTTAAGTTTATTCCAAGGTATTTGATTGTTTTTGTAGCTATTGTGAATGGGATTGATCTTAGCAGTTCTTTCTCAGTCATGGCATTGCTTGTGTATACAAAGGCTGTTGATTTTTGTGCATTGATTTTATATCCTGCCACTTTGCCAAACTCTTCTATGAGTTCCAATAGTCTCTTAGTAGAGTTCTTTGGATCCTCTAAGTACAGAATCATATCGTCTGCAAAGAGGGATAGTTTAACTTCTTCCTTCTTGATTTGTATTCCTTTGATTTCTTTTTCTTGTCTGATGGCTCTGGCTAAAACTTCCAGAACTATGTTAAATAGCAGTGGTGAGAGTGGGCATCCCTGCCTGGTGCCAGATTTCAGTGCAAATGCTTCCAACTTTTCCCCATTCAATAGGATGTTGGCTGTGGGTTTTTTATAAATTGCTTTGATTATATTGAGGAATGTTCCTTCTATACCCAATTTGCTTAGAGTTTTCATCATGAAAGGGTGTTGAATTTTATCAAATGCTTTCTCTGCATCAATTGAGATAATCATATGGTTTTTCTTCTGCAGTCTGTTAATGTGGTGAATCACATTGATTGATTTGTGAATGTGAACCATCCCTGCATACCAGGGATGAATCCCACTTGGTCTGGGTGGATAATTTTCCTGATGTGTTGTTGTACTCTATTGGCCAGAATTTTATTGAGGATTTTGCATCTATGTTCATCAGGGATATTGGTCTGTAATTTTCTTTCAGTGCTGCATCTTTCTCTGGCTTAGGGATTAAGGTGATGCTGGCTTCATAGAAAGAATTTGGGAGGATTCCCTCTTTTTCGATTGTTCTGAATAGTTTGAGAAGAATTGGAGTTAGTTCTTCTTTAAATGTCTGGTAGAATTCAGCAGTGAATCCATCTGGTCCTGGGCTTTTCTTTGTTGGGAGGGCCTTTATTACTGTTTCAATTTCTGTTTCACTTATGGGTCTATTTAGGTTTTCTATGTCTTCATGGTTCAATTTTGGTAGATTGCATGTGTCCAGGAATCTATCCATTTCTGATAGGTTTTCCTGTTTGCTGGCATACAGGTCCTTGTAGTAATTTCTGATGATTCTTTTTATTTCTGTGGTGTCTGTTGTTACGTTTCCTTTTTCATCTCTGATTTTCTTGATTTGGGTCTTTTCTCTTCTTTTTTTAGTTAGTTGGGCCAATGGGGTGTCAATTTTGTTTATTTTTTCAAAAAACCAGCTTCTCGCTTGGCTGATTTTTTGTAATGTTTTTCTTGATTCAATCCTATTGATTTCTTCTCTGATTTTAATTATTTCTCTTCTCCTACTAGATTTGGGTTTGGTTTGCTGCAGTTTTTCTACGTCCTTGAGGTGCGCTGAAAGCTCATTTATTTGGTACCTTTCCAATTTCTTGATATAGGCACCTATTGCTATAAATTTGCCTCTCAATACTGCTTTTGCTGTATCCCATAAGTTTTGATATGTTGTGTTGTTGTCTTCATTTACTTCCAGAAAGTTTTTGATTTCTCTTTTGATTTCTTGAATGACCCAGTGTTCATTCAGGAGCATGTTGTTCAGTCTCCATGTGTTTGCATACTTTCTGGGGTTTCCTGAGTTGCTAATTTCCAGCTTCATCCCGCTGTGGTCTGAGAAGCTGCATGGTATGATTCTAATTCTTTTAAATTTGCTGAGACTTGCTTTATGGCCTAGTATGTGATCAATCCTAGAGAAGGTTCCATGCGCTGCTGAGAAGAATGTGAAGTCTGTAGATGTAGGGTTGAAAGTTCTGTAGATATCTGTTAGATCCATTTGGGCAATAGTGTCAATTAAATCTGCTGTTTCCTTGTTGATCTTCTGTCCGGATGATCTGTCTATTTCTGAGAGTGGAGTATTGAAGTCCCCCAGTACTATTGTATTGGAATCTAAATCTCCCTTTAAGTCCCTTAACATATCTTTTAAATAGACCGGTGCCCTGTAATTAGGTGCATATACATTTATAATAGTTACAGCTTCCTGTTGAATTGAACCCTTAATCATTATATAGTGTCCCTCTTTGTCTCTCTTAACAGTTTTTGTATTAAAGTTTATTTTGTCTGATATTAATATGGCTACACCTGCTTTTTTTTTGGTTTCTGTTGGCATGGGATATCTTTTTCCAACCTTTCACTTTCAGTCTGCATGCCTCTTTGTTAGAGAGATGTGTTTCTTGTAGGCAACAAATAGTTGGGTTGTGTTCTGTGAGCCAGTCAGCCAAACGGTGTCTTTTAACTGAAGAATTCAGACCATTAATGTTCAATGTGACTATTGATACGTAGTGACTTTGCCCTGCCATTTTCCCGGAAATGTTTTCTAGTATATGCTTTGAGCTTCCCATGCTCTTTTACTGGTAGGTGTTCTTCCTTTCCCTTCTTTCATATTGATGGCCGTGTTTCTGTGTTTCTGAGTGTAGCACATCTTTAAGTATCTTTTGCAGGGCCGGACGAGTGGCCACAAAGTCTTTCAATTTCTGTTTGCTATGAAAGGTCTTTATTTCACCTTCATTCACAAATGAGAGCTTGGCAGGATATAATATTCTGGGCTGGCAATTTTTCTCTCTTAGCACCTGTGCTATGTCTCGCCATTCCCTCCTAGCCTGTAGTGTTTCTGATGAGAAGTCAGCTGTGAGCCTGATTGGAGATCCTCTGAGAGTAATCTGACGTTTCTCTCTTGCACATTTTAGGATCTTTTCTTTATGTTTCACTGTGGTAAGTTTAATTACCACGTGTCGTGGTGAGGATCTCTTTTGGTCATGTTTATTGGGGGTTCTATGAGCTTCCTGTACTAGGATATCTCTGTCCTTCTCCAAACCTGGAAAGTTCTCTGCTAGTATCTCACTAAAAAGGCCTTCCAATCCTTTCTCCCTCTCCATGCCTTCAGGAACTCCTAGAACTCGAATGTTGGTTTTTTTAATAGTATCCTGTAGATTCCCAACAATATTTTTTAGAATTCTAATTTCCTCTTCTTTTCTTTGGTTTGACTGTATGTTTTCCTGTGCTCTATCTTCTAAGTCCGATATTCTCTCTTCTGCTTCACCCATTCTGTTTTTAAGGCTTTCTAATGTGTTTGTCATTTGATCTATTGAGCTCTTCATTTCATTTTGATTTCTCTTCACTATAACACTTTCCTGTTCTACTAGTTTCTGAGTTTCATTTTGACTCTTCCTTAAAATTTCATTTTCACAAGAGAGATTTTCAATCTTGTCCATTAAGGATTTCTGTAGTTCAAGGATTTGCTTTTGAAAACTTCTAAATGTTCTTATCATAAATTTTTTGAAATCTGTATCTTGCATTTCTTCTATCTCATCATCTTCATAATCTTGGCTTTGGGTGTTTTGTTTATTTGGAGGCATCATAGTGTCATCGTTGATCTTGCTCCCTCTATTTCTGTGTTTGTTACTCGGCATAGTTAATTCTTCTTGCGTCACTGTGCGTTTTTTTTTTGTTGTTGTTGTTGTTGTTTTTTTTATACTGTGTCCCTGTTAAGTGGACTGCCTGCTGTTGGAGGAGCCTTGGAGGCTTGAGATGGGTGCGGCCTGAGAGCTCTGCCTGGTTCTTCCTGGTTAAGGGTGTGCAAAGGGACACCCTCAGGTTATGCGTGGTAAATCTCTCTCTTTTTATTTATTTATGTATTTTATTTATTCAGGGGGTAAATAACACCACATGGCATGGCCGTGCAGAATTGATGGTATTTTGCTTCCAGTCTTTGGCTCCTCTGGACTCCCACTGGGTTGCCTAGGCTACTGAATTGTAGTGACTCAGTTCCTTAGCTCTCCCCCATTGATATATGTAAATCCAGAGAGGAGGCCTGCTCTTTGTCTCTTGGGAATTCTTCAAGCCTTGCAGCCTTGTAACCTTTGCAAGGTTAGGGGGAAGAGAAACCCCGAAGCTTTTTTTTTCCTTCTTTCCAGTAGTGAGTTTGCTGCACTTTCCAGTCCCCCTCTAGATTCTGACCCCCGTTTCCCCACCAATGTCTCGGGTTATTGAGCTCACCTCCCCTTCCAGCGCTGATGTGTGGACTCGGAGCCCTGAGCGTCCCAAGTCTCCCCGCTGTTGTCTGTGTGGCATGCACTCCCCTTCGAGCACTGGCGCGCAGACCCTGGGGCTTCCGCGGCTCGGTCCTGCGACTTGGCTTCCGCGCAGTGGGTGACCTTGTTCTCCCAGTAGGTCCTCCGATTCATCCAGAAGGGTTTCCCCTGCAATATTTTCCTGGTTCTTTTTTCTGCGGCTACTGTAACTCCCCTTTTATTAAACTAAATTTTCCCGGACTATCGGTGCGCGCCCTCACTATTCCGCCATCTTGGCTCCACCCCCCCGTATCTATCCAGTCTTTTGTTGATGGGCATTTAAGTTGATTCCAGTTCTTAGCTATTGTGAATTGAGCTGCAATACACATTAAGTTATAGACAGCTCTTTTATTTGCCAACTTAATTTCCTTTGGGTAAATTCCAAGGAATGGGATGGCTGGGTTGTATGGTAGGGTTATATTCAGGTTTCTGAGGAATCTCCAAACAGACTTCCATAATGGCTTTACCAGCTGGCCTCATATGATGCGTTTGGAAAAGTTACCTCTCTAACTTTTCAAAAGATTGGTGTTATTTTTTTTTAATTTTGTAGATTTTATGAATGAAGATATTTGTTGCTGATCTTTCATTTGAACACATTATTCCTGATTTAATGTTCTTAGTCAGTATTGCTCTATTCAGATATAATTATATAAAACTTTTATTTAATAAATATAAATTTAAAAAGTACAACCATCCCATCTCCTACTCCTGCTCCTATCCCATTCTTCATTAAGATTCATTTTAAATATCTTTATATACAGAAGATCAACTCTATACTAAGTAAAGATTTCAACAGGTTGCAGCCACACAGAAAGACAAAGTATAAAGCATGGTTTGAGAACTAGTTATAGTGTTAATTCTCATAGTAAAAACATTAAGTACACAGGTCCCAATATAGGGAGCAAGTGCACAGTGACTCCTGTTGACAATTTAACAGTTCAGACTTTTATTTATGATGTCAGTAATCATCTGAGGCTCTTTTCATGAGCTGCCAAGGCTATGGAAGCCTCTTGAGTTCACAAAGTCCAACATTATTTTTACAAGGTCATAATCAAACTGGAAGTTCTCTCCTCCCTTCAGAGAAAGGTACCTCATTCTGTAATGTCTGCTTCTTTCTGCTGGAATCTCACTCACAGAGGTCTTTCTTTAAGGTCATTTTTGCCACAATGTCCTGTGTTTCCATGCCTGAACTACTCTCATGTGCTTTTTAACCAGATCCAAATGCCTTAAGGTGTGATTCTGAGGCCAGAGTTCTGTTTACGGCATTTGTCATTCTAAGAGTCTGCTCTGTGACCTGCTTCCCATCCTGGATTGTTCTCTCTTCTTTAATTCTGCAATTATTAGCAGACGCTGGTCTTATTTGTGTGCTCTCTTGACACTTAATCCTCTTTATGATCAGTTATGGACTTAAACTGATCACTTTAATTAGTAAGGTGGCATTGGTACATGCCAATTTTTAGTATTTCGAGTCCCATGGCAAGTTTTAAGCTTTACCCTTAGGGGTAAATACCTGGGAGCATGTGCCAAACTGTATATCCCCTCCATCTCTTATTCCAACTCTTATTTTTTTTATTTCAATTTGATTTAAACACCTAAGAATAATTCTGTGTTAAGTAAAAAGCTCAACCAAAGGTATTAAGTAGAAAAAGAAAATACTAAAATGAATAAAATAGTAAGCTGTTCCTTGACAGTCATCACAAGGGCTGATGAAGTCATTGCTTCTCATAGTGTCAGTTTCACTTCTACAGTTTTCCTTTTAGATGCTCAGTTGCCACATATCAGGGAGAACATATGATATTTGTCCCTTTGGAACTGGCTTATTTCACTCAGTATGATGTTTTCCAGATTCCTCCATTTTGTTGCAAATGACCAGATTTCATTCCTTTTACCACTGTGTAGTATTCTGTAGAATACGTATCACTTAATTTCTTTATCCAGTCTTCTGTTGATGGGCATTTAGGCTGATTCCATGTCTTAGCCATTCTGAATTGCACTGCAATAAACATTGAGGTGTAGACAGCTCTTTTATTTGCCAATTTAATTCTCCTTGGGTAAACTCCAAAGAATGGAATTGCTGGGTCATGTGGTAGGGATGCATTCAGATTTCTGAGGTATCTCCAAACTGTATCCATAGTGGCTTTTCCAGTCTGCATTCCCACCAACAGTGGGTTATTGTGCCTTTGCCCCCACATCCTCACCATCATCTGTTGTTAGTTGATTTCTGTATGAAAGCCATTCTAACTGGAGTGAGGTGAAACCTCATTGTGGTTTTGATTTGCATTTCCCTGATGGCTAGTGATCCTGAACATTTTTTCATGTGTCTGTTGGCCATTTGGATTTCCTCTTGAAAAATGTCTATTTAGGCTCTGGCCCATCTCTTAAGTGGGTTGTTTGTTTGCTGTTGTGAAGTTTCTTGATCTCTTTGTAGACTCTGGTTATTTTTTTTACAGGCAGAGTTAGACAGTGAGAGAGAGAGAGAGACAGAGAGAAAAGTCTTCCTTTTCCGTCGGTTCACCCCCCAAATGGCTGCTACACTGGTGCACTGTGCCGATCCAAAGCAAGGAGCCAGATGCTTCCTCCTGGCCCCCCATGTGGGTGCAGGGCCCAACCACTTGGGACATCCTTCACTGCCTTCCCAGGCCACAGCAGGGAGCTGGACTGGAAGAGGAGCAACTGGGACAGTACCTGGCACCCCAACTGGGACTATAACCCAGGGTGCCAGCTCCACAGGCGGAAAATTAGCCAAGTGAGCTGTGGCGCCTGCCAGATTTTGGTTATTAATCCTTTATCAGTTGCATAATTTTATGGTGTTGGGTCATAGATTTAGATCTTTAATCCATGTTGAGTGGATTTTTGTGTAAGGTGTAACATAGGTATCTTGATTCATACTTCTGCATGTGGAAATCCTGTTTTCCCAACAATATTTGTTTAAAAGACTCTCCTTGCTTCAGGAATTGGTTTTAGCTCCTTGATCAAATATAAATCGGTTGTAGATGTTTGGATTGATTTCTGGTGTTCCTATTCTGTTCTATTGCCTATCCATCTGTTTCTGTACAGTACCATGCTGTATTGATTATAATTGCCCTGTAGTATGTCTTGAAATCTGGTATTCTGATGCCTCCAGCTCTGTTTTTGTTGTATAAGACTCGTTTATCTATTTGAGATTTCCTGCGCCTCAATATATGTTTCTATATGGTTATCAGCATCATTTTTCTAGGTCTGATAAGAATGTGTTTGATATTTTCATTGGTATCACATTGAATCTGTAAATTGCTTTTGGAAGAATGGACGTTTTGATGATATTGATTCTTCCAATCAGTGAGCATGGAATATTTTTCCATTTTTTTGGTATCCTCTTCTAGTTCTGTGAGATTTTGTAATTCTCATTATAGAAATGTTTGACATCCTTGGTTAAGTTTTTTCCAAGGTATCTGGCTTTTTCTGGTAGCTGTTGTGAATGGGATTGACCTTAGAAGTTATTTCTCAGTTCTGGCGGTGTCTGCATACAAAGGATGTCAATTTTTATGAATTGATTTTATATCCTGCTACTTTGCCAAATTCGTCTATGAGTTCCAATAGTCTCTTAGTGGAGTTCTTTGGATCCCTTAAATAAAGAGTCACGTTGTCTGCAAAAATGGATAGTTTGACATTTTCCTTCCCTTTTGGTACCCCTTTCAATTTCTTTTTCTTGACTAATGGCTTGGCTAGAACTTCTAGTGCTATATTGAATAGCAATGGTGAGATTTGGCATCCCTGTCTGGAACTGGATCTCAGTGGAAATGCTTCCAACTATTCCCCATTCGTTGGTTGCTGGCCGTGGGTTTTTCATAAATTGCCTTAATTGTGTTGAGGAATGTTCCTTCTATACACAATTTGGTTAGAGTTTTTATCATGAAATGGTTTTGTAATTTATCAAATGCATTCTCTGCATCTATTGAGATAATATATGATTTTTCTTCTGCAGTTTGTTAATGTGGTGTATCACATTGATTGATTTGTGAATGTTGAACCATCCCTGCATACAAGGATAAATCCCACTTGGTTGGGTTGGATGATCTTTCTTATTTGTTGTTGCATTATTTTGGCTTGAATTTTGTTGAGTATTTTTGTATGTTCTTTAGAGAAATTGTTGTGTAGTTCTCTTTCTCTGCTACATCTTTTTCAGGTTTAGGAATTAAGTGATACTGGCTTTTTTAGAAAGAATTTGGGAGGATTCCCTCTCTTTCAATTGTTTTGAATAACTTGAGAAGAATTGATATTAGTTCTCTTTTAAATTTCTGTTAAAATTCAGCAGTGAAGCCATCGGGACCATGGCTTTTCTTTATTGGTCTTTATTACTGATTCAATTTTCATCTTGCAAATTTGTCTGTTTAGGTTTTCTATGTATTCATTGCTCAATGTAGCTAGGTTGTTTGTTTCCAGGAACCTGTGCATTTCATTTGTTTGTAGCTTGTTGACATGCAGCTTTTTGTATTAATTTCTTGTTATTCACTTTGTGGTGACTGTTGCTACATTTCCTTTTTCATCTCTGCTTTTATTAATTTGCATCTTTTTTTGGTTAGTTGCCCAATTATGTGTCAATTTTATTTTTTTTAAAAAAACAGATCTCTCTATTTTTTTTACAGGCAGAGTGGACAGTGAGAGAATGAGACAGAGAGAAAGGTCTTCCTTTGCCATTGGTTCGCCCTCCATTAGCCGCCACAGCCGGCGTGCTGCAGCCAGCGAACCGCGCTGACCTGAAGGCAGGAGCCAGGTGCTTATCCTGGTCTCTCATGGGGTGCAGGACCCTAGCACTTGGGCCATCCTCCACTGCACTCCCTGGCCACAGCAGAGAGCTGGCCTGGAAGAGGGGTAATGGGGACAGAATCCGGCAGCCCGACCGGGACCAGAACCTGGTGTGCTGCTGCCGCTAGGCAGAGGATTAGCCTATTGAGCCACGTCGCCGGCCACAGCTCTTTATTTTGCTGATCTTTTATATTGTTTTTTTTTTAGATTCATTTTTTAAATTTCCTCTCTAATTTTGAAATTTCTTTCTCCTATTAGTTTTGGGTTTTGATTGCTCATTTTCTAGATCCTTGAGATGCATTGATAGCTCATTTATTTTTGTATTTCCAGTTTCTTGATATAGGCACCAATTGTTACAAACTTTCCTCTTAACATTGCTTTTGCTGTATACCATAAGTTTTGATATTTTCATGTTGTTTCATTTGTTTCCAGAAATTTTTTTCAACTTTAATTTCTTCTATGACCCACTGTTTATTCTGGAGCATATTGTTCACTCTCCATATGTTTGCATATGTTTCAGAGATTGTTAAGTTGCTGATTTCCAGCATCATTCCATTGTGGTGTGAGAAGAAGTGTAGTATGATTTTGATGATTTTTTTTTTTTTTTGGAATTCGCTGTCCTTTGCTTTAGGGCCTAGAATTTGGTCAATCCTAGAAAAAGTTCCATATACTCCTGAGAATAATATGTATTCTGGAACTGTAAGATGAAAATTTCTGTATACCTATTAGATCCATTGGGTCTATAGTGTTGATTACCTCTGCTGATTCCTTGCTGAATTTCTGTCTGGTGGATCTGTCCATTCCTGAATGTGGGGTATTGAAGTCCCCCATTACTATTATGTTTGAATCTATGTCTCCCTTTTGTTCCTTTAACATTTGTTTTAAATAGTCAGGTGCCCTGTAATTAGGTGCATATGCATTTATAATAGTGATATACCCACATGGCGTGTAGGATTTCTGATGAGAAGTCCATTCTGAGTCTGGGTGGACATCCCTGAAATAAATCTAGTGTTTCTCTTGTGAAGATTTTAGAATCTTTTCTTTATGTTTTACTGTGGAAAGTTTGATTATAATCTATCATGGTGAATATATTTTCTGGTCATATCTTTTAGGAGTTCTATGTGCTCCTCATAATTAAATGTCCCTTTATTTCTCCAAATTAGGGAAGTTTTCTGTTATTATTTCACTAAAAAGGCTTTCTAATCAATCCCATCTTTCCAAAACTTCAGAAATTCCTAGAACTTTTATGCTGGGTCATTTGATAGTATCTATAATTTACCAACAGTGTATTTTAACTTTCTAATTTCTTCTTATGTTTGATCTCTCTGAATGATTTCCTTTTTTGTCTTCTAAGTCAGATATTCTTTCTTTTGATTCACAAATTCTTTTGTTAAGGCTTTCCACTGCATTTTCTAATTTGCTCTATAGACTTCTTCATTTCCAAGCTTTCATTTTGATTTTTCCTTAAGTTCTCAATTTCATGGGAGAAAATTTCTTTGATGTCATGTATAGATTTTATTAGTTCATGCATTTTCTTCTGATTACTTTTAAGCCATCCTGTGATCAATATTTTGAATTCTATTTCTGGATATTTTTTAATCTCATCATCTTCACAATCTATTATTGTAGTGTTGTGTTCTTTGGGAGCCATCATTTTGTCTTCCGTATTCTTGTTTGGTGCATTTGTTATTTAGTATTTGTGGAGATACTCATTTTTTTGCTGTAGCAGCTTTTATCTGTGCACTATGTATGTGTTCATTATCAGATTGCTTTCAGGAAATACCTAAAGGCATGTGGTGATTGTAGCCAGGGAGCTCTGTTCATTGCTTCAGAGTGAAGGATGTGTCTGAAGGGACACACCAATTTTGACATCTTAAATCTCTTTTTTTTATTAGAGGGGAAGTTTCTTCTTGTCTGTTGGTGTAGATTCATCTGAGCTCCTCTCCTCAAATGAGACCAGTGCCTGGGTGCTAGCCCCAGAGGGTATATTATTTGTTATCACTGCCACAAGGACCACACAAAGGATCTGTGCAGTTTTCAGTATAAGTTTGGATTCTCCAGCAATGACCCTTGCCTGGTAACCAGGGAATGCTGAATGTGTGGAGCCTCCCACAGTGACTTTTCAAAGTCCCGATGACACCCTGAGTGCTCCCACACAACCTCAGTATTTACACAGTCCTAGCACAGAAGCCTCACACAGTCTCAAGCAGCATACCCCCTGCCAGATCTCCCCACCAGATCAGGATTCTCTGCTTGGCTGCTTTCAAGATGCTGACACAAGCTAGCACAGCTGTCATATGTGTCAAAATGGCACTTGTTCTATATCACTTTCTTACATGTTGCAGTTGCAGGGTGCTATGGACAGAGGAAATGTGCCCCATCTTTTTTTTTCTCCTCTAGTTTGGCAGGTACATGATCCCCCAATTGGCTCCAAGTCAGATTCTCTCTAGGCTCTTTCTGCAGCTTTCTCACCCATGGATTTGGCTTATGCAGTCTGGTCTCACCACACTCTCCTCTCTGCTGTGGAGGCTCTTGGCTGCTGGAGTTCTGAGTTGTGAATCCCTCCATGTAGGTCCACTTTGTCCCTCCAATGTGTAGAGCTTCCTCTGCTTTTTTACCCAAAACTCTTGCCTGAATCTGCACTCTTTCCATTTTTTAAAAACTATCTTCCCCAAGAATAGGGCAGCAAGTGACCTCCCTACTCTGCAATCTTGCCCCTGATCCCTATTATTGTTTTCTAATGGAGGAGAGCTTACACGTATCTGTGGATGTGTTCAACATCAAATGTTAATAACCTTGATGAGAAGGGAAGAATGTAATTCCATGCAAAGTTAAATCAGAAGAAATTAACATATATGTTCAGGTATAGGACTCCATCCTTTATTAATGTGAGGGTGGTAGGAATCCAAGTGCTTATGCGCCAACTACTGCCTCATAGACATCTTAGCAGGATGCTGCCTTGAATATGCAGAATATCAATCACGCAACTGGGCATTTTTCTTTTAACATAAGGATTACTTGTGCCTTATCACTGCCAATCAGTATAATTGTTGGTGCTCTTCCTTTTTTTAACTTTTATTTATTGAATATAAATTTCCAAAGTATAGCTTATGGAGTACAATGGCTTTCCCCTATAATTTCCCTCCCACCCACAACCCTCTCCTTTCCCGCTCCCTCTCCCCTTCCATTCACATCAAGATTCATTTTCAATTCTATTAATATACAGAAGGTCAGTTTAGATATATTAAGTAAAGGTTTCAACAGTTAGCACCCACATAGAAACAAAAAGTGAAAAATACTGTTTGAGTAGTAGTTATAGCATTAAATCACACTGTACAGCACATTAAGGACAGAGATCCTACATGAGGAGTAAGGGCACAGTGACTACTGTTGTTGACTTAACAAATTGACACTCTTGTTTATGGCATCAGTAATCACCTTAGGCTCTTGTCATGAGTTGCCCAGGCTATGGCAGCCTTTTGAGTTCACTGGCTCTGATCATATTTAGAAAAGGTTGTAGTCAGAAAGGAAGTTCTCTCCTCCCTTCAGAATAAAGTACCTCCTTCTTTGATGACCTGTTCTTTCCACTGGGATCTCACTCACAGAGGTCTTTCATTTAGATCATTTTTTTTTGCCAGAGTGTCTTGGCTTTCCATGCCTGAAATACTCTCATGGGCTTTTCAGCCAGATCTGCGTGCTTTAAGGCCAGATTCTGAGGCCAGAGTGCTGTTTAGGACATCTGCCATTTTATGAGTCTGCTCATTCTATGAGTCTCATTCTATGAGTCATCTATGAGATGGCATTGGTACATGCCACCTTGATAGGATTGAATTGGAATCCCCTGGTATGTTTCTATCTATACCGTTTGGGGCAATTCAGCTTGAGTATGTCCCGAATTGCACATCTCTTTCCTCTCTTATTCCCACTCTTATATTTAACAGTGATCACTTTTCAGTTAAGTTGCAACACCTAAGAATAACTGTGTGTTGATTACAGTATTCAACCAGAAGTATTAAGTAGTACAAACAAAAAAAAATGCTAAGAGGCATAACGTATAAAGTTGTTCATCAACAGTCAGGGTAAGGGCTGATCAATCACCGTTTCTCATAGTGTTCATTTCTCTTTAACAGGTTTCCTTTTTGGTGCTCAGTTAGTTGTCGCTGATCAGGGAGAACATATGATATTTGTCCCTTTGGGCCTTGCTTAATTCATTCAGCATAATGTTTTCCAGTTTCCTCCATCTTGTTTCAAATGACCAGGTTTCGGTTTTTTTTTGACTGCTGGATAGTATTCTATAGAGTACATGTCACATAATTTCTTTATCCAGTCTACTGTTGATGGGCATTTGGGTTGGTTCCAGGTCTTAGCTATTGTTAATTGAGCTACAATAAACATTAATGTGCAGACAGCTTTTTTGTTTGCCAATTTCATGTCCTTTGGGAAAATTCCAAGGAGTGGGATGGCTGGGTTGAATGGTAGGGTTCTATTCAGCTTTCTGAGGAATCTCCAGACTGACTTCCATAGTCGCTTAACCAATTTGAAATCCCACCAACATTGGGTTAGTGTCCCTTTTTCCCCACATCATCTCCAGCATCTATTGTTGGTCGATTTCTGAATGTGAACCATTCTAACCGGGGTGAGGTGAAACCTCATTGTGGTTTTGATTTGCATTTCCCTGATTGCTAGTGATCCTGAACATTTTTTCATATGTCTGTTGGCCATTTGGATTTCCTCTTTTGAAAAATGTCTATTGAAGTCCTTGGCCCATCTCTTAAGTGGGTTGTTTGTTTTGATGTTGTGGAGTTTCTTGATTTCTATGTAGATTCTTGTTATCAACCCTTTATCTGCTGCATAGTTTCCAAATATTTTTCCCATTCTGTCGGGTGCCTCTTCACTTTTCTGACTGTTTATTTTGAAGTACAAAAACTTATCAGTTTGATGCAATCCCAAATATTAATTTTGGCTTTGACTTCCTGTGCTACTGGGGTGTTTTCCAAGAAGTCTTTGCAAGTACCTATATCTTGCAGGGTTTCTCCAATGCTCTCTAAAACTTTGATGGTGTCGGGTTGTATATTTAAATCTTTAATCCATGTTGAGTGAATTTTTGTGTAAGCTGATAGTTAGGGGTCATGCTTCATGATTCTGCATGTGGAAATCCAGTTTTCCCAGCACCATTTATTGAATAGACTGTCCTTACTCCAGGGATTGGTTTTGGATCCTTGATCAAATATGAGTTGGCTGTAGAAGTTTGGATTGATTTGTGCTGTTTCTATTCTGTTTCATTGGTCTATCCATCTGTGTCTGTACCAGTACCATGCTGTTTTGATAACAACTGCCCTGTAGTATGTCCTGAAATCTGGTATTGTGATGCCTCCAGCTTTGTTTTTGTTGTACAAGATTGTTTTAGCTATTCGAGGTCTCTTGTGCCTCCATAGGCATCTCAGCATCCATTTTTCCAGATCTGAGAAGAATGTCTTTGGTATCTTGATTGGTATTGCATTGAATTTATAAATTGCTTTTGGGAGAATGGACATTTTGATGATATTGATTCTTCCAATCCATGAGCATGGAAGATTTTTCCATTTCTTGGTATCCTCTTCTATTTCTTTCTTTAAGGTTTTATAATTTTAATCATAGAGTTCCTTAACGTCCTTGGTTAAGTTTATTCCAAGGTATTTGATAGTTTTTGTAGCTATTGTGAATGGGATTGATCTTGTAAGTTCTTCCTCAGCCATGGCATTGCCTGTGTATACAAAAGCTGTTGATTTTTGTGCATTGATTTTATATCCTGCTACTTTGCCAAACTCTTCTATGAGTTCCAATAGTCTCTTAGTAGAGTTCTTTGGGTCCCCTAAATAAACATCTGCAAAGAGGGATAGTTTGAGTTCTTCCTTCCCAATTTGTATCCCTTTAATTTCATTTTCTTGCCTAATAGCTCTGGCTAAAACTTCCAGAACTATATTGAATAGTAGTGGTGAGAGTGGGTATCCCTGTCTGGTACCAGACCTCAGTGGAAATGCTTCCAACTTTTCACCATTCACCGTGGGTGTTTCATAAATTGCTTTGATTGTATTGAGGAATGTTCCTTCCATACCCAGTTGGCTTACAGTTTTCATCATGAATTGGTGTTGTACTTTATCAAATGCTTTCTCTGCATCCATTGAAATAATCATATGGTTTTTCTTCTGCAGTCAGTTAATGTGGTGTATCACGTTGATTGTTTTCACACATTGAACCATCCCTGCATGCCAGGGATAAATCCCACTTGGTCCGGGTAGATGATCTTTCTGATGTGTTGTTGCATTCTATTGGCGAGAATTTTATTGAGGATTTTTGCATCTATGTTCATCAGGGATATTGGTCTGTAATTCTCTTTGTTCTTTTTCTTTTTTTTTGACAGGAGAGTGGACAGTGAGAGAGAGTGAGACAGAGAGAAAGGTCTTCCTTTTGCCATTGGTTCACCCTCCAAAGGCCACCGCAACCGGTGCACTGCGGCTGGTGCACTACGCTGATCCAAAGGCAGGAGGCAGGTCTTTTCCTCTTCTCCCATGGGGTGCAGGGCCCGAGCACTTGGGCCATTCTCCACTGCACTCCCTGGCCACAGCCTAGAGCTAGCTTGGAAGAGGGTTAACCTAGACAAAATGCAGTGCCCCGACTGGGACTAGAATCTGGTGTGCTGTTGCCGAATGGCAGAGGATTAGCCTAGTGAGCCATGGTGCCAGCCTGTAATTTTATTTCAATGCTGCATCTTTTTCTGGCTTAGGAATTAAGGTGATGCTGGCTTCATAGAAAGAATTTGGGAGGATTCCCTCTTTTTCAATTTTTCTGAATAGTTTGAGTAGAATTGGAGTTAGTTCTTCTTTAAATGTCTGGCAGAATTCAGCAGTGAATCCATCTGGTCCTGGGCTTTTCTTTGTTGGGAGGGCCTTTATTAATGTTTCCATTTATGTCTCAGATATGAGTCTGTTTAGGTTTTCTATGTCTTCCTGGTTCAATTTATGAAGGTTGCATGTGTCCAGGAATCTATCCATTTCTGATAGGTCTCCCTGTTTGCTGGCATACAAGTCCTTATAGTAACTTCTGATGATTCTTTTAATTTCTGTGGTGTCTGTTTTATGTTTCTGTTATCATCTCTGATTTTATTGATTTGGGTCTTTTCTCTTTTTTTTAGGTAGTTGGGCCAATGGGGTGTCAATTTTGTTTATTTTTTCAAAAAACCAGCTCCTCGTTTTGCTGATTTGTTGCAATGCTTTTTTTTGGATTCAATCCTGTTGATTTCTTCAGTGATTTTAAATATTTCTCTACTCCTACTAGATTTGGTTCTGGTTTGCTGCAGATTTTCTAGATCCTTGAGATGAACTGAAACCTCATCTATTTGGTAACTTTCCAATTTCTTGACGTAGGCACCTATTGATATAAACTTTCCTCTTACCACTGCTTTTTCTGTATTCCATAAGTTTTTCTTGGTGATATTGGGCTATATTAGACACAAGAAAACAGGCTGTTCTTGATTCATCCACCATCCCAGCTGTTTGGCTGTGGAATTCTGATTGAATTAACCTCACACTCGATTTGGAGGGAATTAATATCTGTTCCCTCAGGATAAGGGTTCCATTTCATTTTCCAAAACACAAAAACTCCTCTTGGTCATGTTGCCTGTAGATTCCTAAGTATGAAACACCCATTTGTTGTGTTTTTATTTCATGATGGCAATTCTCTCTAAACTCTTGTTTGTATTGTGTCAGAATACAAAATTTGGGAAGGAAGAAGACAAAACAAACTCAGACCCAGAAAACAATTAGGAAATTGCTGCTCAAGAAACCAAAAATAAGCTGAGGCACCCAAAACCATGACAGAAAACCAGAATTGGCGCAAGCCATCAGTGTGCCCTGAAAGAAAAACACCATAACTGCCATGCCCTGAACTAATTCTTCCAGCCTGAAAACCAAAGCTCACCTTAGAAAATTCATTACAAACCATGATAAATGAGAAAAAATGTGAAGAAAAACAAAGAAATCCAAGAGTCCTTAGTGATATTGGGCTTGATTAGGCACAAGGAAACCGGCTGTTTCCGGATTCATCCATCCCTCCCAGCTGACTGGCTGTGCAAATCTCATTGAATTAACCTGAACATCACACTAACACTTGATGTGGAGGGAATTAATATCTGTCCCTTCAGCAAAAGTGGTCCATTTCATTTTCCAAAACACAAAAACTCCTCTTGGTCATGTTGCCTGTAGATTTTTAAGCATGAAACGCCCATTTGTTGTGTTTTTATTTCATAATGGCAACTCTGTCTAAACTCTGGTTTGTATTGCATCAGAATACAAAATTTGAGAAGGCAGAAGACAAAACAAATTCAGACCCAGAAAACATTTTGGAAATTGCCACTCAAGAAACCAAAAATTGGCTGAGGCACCGAAACCATGACAGAAAGCAAGAATTGGAGCAAGCCAACAGCTGTGCCCTGATTGAAAAAGACCACACCTCCTGTGTCCTGAACTAATTCTTCCAGCCTCAAAACCAAAACTCACATTAGAAAATTCATTACAACCATGAGAAATAAGAACAGTGTGAAAAAAGCCAAAGAAATCAAGAGTCCTTAGTGATACTGGGCTTAATTAGGCACAAGGAAACCAGCTGTTCCCAGATTCATCCACCCCTCCCAGCTGACTGGCTGTGGAATTCTGATAGTATTAACCTGAACATCGCACTCACACTCGAATTGGATGGAATTAATATCTGTCCCCTCAGCAAATGGGTTCCATTTCATTTTCCAAAACACAAGAACTCCTCTTGGTCATATTGCCCTTTAGATTTCTATGCATGAAACACCAAATTGTTGTGTTTTTATTTCATAATGGCTACTCTGTCTAAACTCTTGTTCGTATTGCGCCAGAATAAAAATTTGGGAAGGAAGAAGGCAAAACAAACTCAGGCCCAGCAACAATTGAGGAAATTGCCACTCAAGAAACCAAAAATTGGCTGAGGCACCCAAAACCATGACAGAAAGCCAGAATTTGCGCAAGCCATCAGCTGAGCCCTGATTGAAAAAGACCATTCCTCCCATGCCCTGAACTCCATATTCCAGCCTGCAATCCAAAGGTCACATCAGAAAATTCATTACAAACCATGAGAAATAAGAAAAATGTGACAAAAAAAAAGAAATACAGGAGTACTTAGTGATATTGGGCTTGACTTAGTCACATGGAAACAGGTTGTTCCCGGATTCATCCACCCCTCCCAGCTGTTTGGCTGTGGAATTCTGATTGATTAACATGAAAACAGCACTCACACTGGATTTGGAGGGAATTAATATCTGTCCCCTCAGCAATCGGGTTCCATGTCATTTTCTAAAACACAAAAACTCATCTTGGTCATGTTGCCTGTAGATTTCTAAGCATGACAAGCCAATTGGTTGTGTTTATTATTTCATAATGGATCCTCTGTCTAAACTCCTGTTTGTATTGCCTCAGAATACAAAATTTGGGATGGAAGAAGGCAAAACAAAATCAGGCCCAGCAACAATTTAGGAAATTGCTCAAGAAACCAAAAATTGGCTGAGGTACCCAAAACAATGACAGAAAGCCAGAATTGGTGCAAGCCATCAGCTGCGTACTGATTCAAAAAGACCATTCTTCTCGTGCCCTGAACTCCATATTCCAGCTTCTAATCCAAAGCTCACATCAGAAAATTCATTACAAACCATGATAAATCAGAAAAATGTGAAAAAAGCCAAAGAAATCCAAGAGTGCTTAGTAATATTGGGATTGACTTAGTCACAAGGAAACCGGCTGTTCCCGGATTCATCCACCCCTCCCAGCTGACTGGCTGTGGAATTCTGATTGAATTAACATGAAAACCAAACTCACACTCTATTTGAAGGTAATTAATATCTGTAAAGGGATCCATTTCATTTTCTAAAATACAAAAACTCCTCTTGGTCATGTTGCCTGTAGATTTCTAAGCATTAAAAGCCAATTTGTTGTGTTTTTATTTCATAATGGCAACTCTGTCTAAACTCTTGTTTGTATTGCATCAAAATAAAACATTTTGAAGGAAGAAAACAAAAAAACTCAGACCTAGAAAACATTTAGGAAAATGCTGCTCAAGAAACCAAAAATTGGCTGAGGCACCCAAAAACATGACCGAAAGCCAGAATTGGAGCAAGCCAACTGTTGTGCACTGATTCAAGAAGACCATACCTCCCGTGCCCTGAACTACTTCTTCCAGCCTCAAAATGAAAGTTCACATTAGAGAATTTATTACAACCATGATAAATAAGGAAAAATGTGAAAAACGAAAAAGAAATCTAAGAGTCCTTAGTAAAACTGGGCTTGATTAGGCACAAGGAAACCAGCTGTTTCCGGATTCATCCACCCCTCCCAGCTGACTGGCTTTGGAAACTAATTGAATTCACCTGAAAATCGCCATCAAACTTGATTTGGGGGGAATTTTTTATCGGTCCCCTCTGCAAAATGGTTCCATTTCTTTTTCCAAAACACAAAAACTCATCTTGGTCATATTGCCCTTTAGATTTCTAAGCATGAAATGCCCATTTGTTGTGTTTTTATTTCATAACGGCTACTCTGTCTAAACTCTTGTTTGTATTGCACCAGAATAAAAATTTGGGATGGAAGAAGGCAAAACAAAATCAGGCCCAGCAACAATTTAGGAAATCCTCTCAAGAAACCAAAAATTGGCTGAGGCACACAAAACCATGACAGAAAGCCAGAATTGGTGCAAGCTATCAGATGTGCCCTGATTAAAAAATACCATTCCTCCCGTGCTCTGAACTCCATATTCCAGCCTTGAATCCAAAGCTCACATCAGAAAATTCATTACAAACCATGAGAAAAGAAAAATGTGAAAAAAAAAAGAAATCCAAGAGTACTTTGTGATATTGGGCTTGACTTAGTCACATGGAAACTGGCTGTTCCCGGATTCATCCAACCCTCCCAGCTATTTGGCTATGGAATTCTGATTGATTAACATGAAAACCGCACTCACACTGGATTTGGAGGGAATTAATATCTGTCCCTTCAGCAATCGGGTTCCATGTCATTTTCCAAAATACAAAAACTCCTGTTTGTCATGTTGCCCGTAGATTTCAAAGCATGAAATTCCATTTGTTGTGTTTTTATTTCATAACGGCAACTCTGTCTTAACTCTTGTTTGTATTGTGTCAGAATACAAAATTTGGGAAGGAAGAAACAAAACAAACTTAGACCCAGAAAACATTTAGGAAATTGACGCTCAAGAAACCAAAAATTGGCTGAGGCACCCAAAAACATGACCGAAAGCCAGAATTGGAGCAAGCCAACTGTTGTGCCCTGATTCAACAAGACCATACCTCCCGTACACTGAAGTAATTCTCCAGCCTAAAAACCAAAACTCACATTAGAAAATTTATTACTAACCAGGATAAATAAGAAAAATGTGAAAAAAAAAACAAAGAAATACAAGACTCCTTAGTGATACTGGGCTTGATTAGGCAAAAGGAAACCGGCTGTTCCCGGATTCATCCACACCTCCCAGCTGACTGGCTGTGGAATTCAGATTGAATTAACCTGAAAATTGCACTCACACTCGATTTGAAGGGAATTAATATCTGTCCCATAACAAGAATAGTGTCTGCAAATAATAGCTGTGAGAATAAAAAAGGGAGAGAATGATCCATCATGGGAAGTGAGACACACAGCAGACCCATAGAATGGCAGATGTCCTAAACAGCACTCTGGCCTCAGAATCAGCTCTTAAGACATGCGGATCTGGCTGAAAAGACCATGACAGTATTTCAGGCATGGAGAGGCAAGACAATCTGGGGAAAAATGAAACCCTAAATGAAAGATCTCCACGAGTGAGATCCCAGTGGAAAGAATGGCTATTCAAAGAAGGAGGTACCTTTCTCTGAAGGGAGGAGAGAACTTCCACTTTGACCATGGCCTTGTCTAAATACGATCAGACTCGGTGAACTCAAGGGGTTCCATAGCCTTGGTAGCTCAAGACAAGAGCCTAGGGTGATTACTGATGCCATAAACAAGAATATGAATTGTTAAGTCAACAACTGGAGTCACTGTACACTTACCCCTCATGTATGATCTTTGTCCTTAGTGTGCAGTACATTGAGATTTAATGCTATAACTAATACTCAAACAGTGTTTTTCACTTTATGTTTCTGTGTGGGAGCAAACTGTTGAAATCTTTACTTAATGTATGCTAAACTGATCTTCTGTGTATAAAGTGAATCAAAAAGTAATCTTGATGAGAATGGAAGGGATATTGGAGTGGGAAAGGGGAGGGTTGCGGGTGGGAGGGATGTTATGGGGGGGAAGCCATTGTAATCCATAAGCTGTACTTTGGAAATTTATATTCATTAAATAAAAGTAAAAAAAAAATCTGTCCCCTCAGCAAAAGGGTTCCATTTCATTTTCCAAAACACAAAATCTTGGTCATGTTGCCTGTAGATTTCTAAGCAAGAAACGCCCATTTGTTGTGTTTTTATTTCATAATGGCAGCTCTGTCTAAACTCTTGTTTGTATTGCATCAGAATAAAAAATTAGGAAAGGAAGAAGACAAAAAAACTCAGACCCAGAAAACATTTAGGAAATTGCCGCTCAAGAAACCAACAGTCGGCTGAAGCACCCAAAACAATGACAGAAAGCCAGAATTGGAGCAAGCAACAGTTGTACACTGCTTGAAAAAGACCATCCCTCCCATGCCCTGAACTAATTCTCCCAGCTTCAAAACCAATGCTCACTTTAGAAAATTCATTACGAACCATGATAAATAAGAAAAATGTGAAAAAAAAAAAAACAAAGAAATACAAGACTCCTTAGTGATACTGGGATTGATTAGGCACAAGGAAACTGGCTGTTCCTGGATTCATCCACCAGTCCCAGCGACTGGCTGTGGAATTCTGATTGAATTAATCTGAAAACCACACTCGCACTCCTGTTGGTCGTGTTGCCTGTAGATTTCTAAGCATGAAACCACAATTTCTTGAGTTTTTTATTTCATAATGGATACTTTATCTAAACTCTTGTTTGTATTGTGTCAGAATACACAATTTGGGAAGGAAGATGACAAAACAAATTCAGGCCCAGCTACAATTTAGGAAAATGCCACTCAAGAACCCAAAAATTGGCTTAGGCACCCAAAACCATGACTGAAAGCCAGAATTGAAGCAAGCCATCAGCTGTGCCCCGATTCAAAAAGACCATTCCTCTCGTGCCCTGAACTCCACATTAATGCCTCAAATCCAAAGCTCATATCAGAAAATACATTACAAACCATGAGAAAAAAGAAAAAAAAATTGAAAAAAGAAAGAAAATCAGGGTCCTTAGTGATATCGGGCTTTACTTAGTCACATGGATGCAGGTTGTTCCCGGATTCCTCCACCCCTCCCAGCTGACTGGCTGTGCAATTCTGATTAAATTAACCTGAACATCACACTCACACTCGATTTGGAGGCAATTGATATCTATTGCTCAGCAAGAGGGTTCCATATCATTCTGCAAAACACAAAATCTCCTATTGGTCGTGTTGCCTGTTGAGTTCTAATCCTGAAATGCCCATTTTACATTCAAAACCGAAAAGTCTGTAAATAATGTCTAGAAAACACAAAAAACACAAAGGATGTAGCAATATCTGGGAATGAGAGCCACAATACCCCGGACAATTAAGCTTTCATCCAGGCATATCCGGATAAAATGTTGTGGAATTTGGATGAAATTTAACCAAAAAATCACCGTCAAAGAGGTTTTGGAGAAAAGCACAATCTTTCTGTTCTGGAAGTGGATCCAATCTCATGTTCACAAGCAGAAATAGCATGTTTTCTCGGGTTTCTGAATCTTTCTGCCTATAAAAAATGAATGTGTGGAGGAGTTGACTCCATGTGGAACCAATCAGCGTTTGTAGGTAGAAAACAAAAAGTTACATGATAAAATGCATTCAAAACCATCATGTCCATAGAGGCGGCCCTGAAAACACAAACTAACACAGAGGCTGTAGCAAGATCTGGGATTGAGATAGCCACAACACACCGGATATTTCTGCTTTCATCCAGGCATATTCTGACAAAGTGTTGTGGAATTCTGGTGAAATTTAACCAAAAAATCACCGTCAAAGTGGTTTTGGAGAAAAGCACAATCTTTCTGTTCGGCCAGTGGATCTAATGTCGTGTTTAAAAACAGAAAGAGCATGTTCTCTCGGTTTCTGAAGCTTTCTGCTAGAAAACTTGAATTTATTCAGGAATTGACTCCACGTGGAACCAATTAGCGTTTTCTGGCAGAAAACAAAAAGTTACATGCTAAAATGCATTCAAAAATGTCAAGTCCGTAGATAAAGCCCAGAAAACACAAACAAACAGAGAGGCTGTAGCAAGATCTGGGATTGAAATAGCCACAACACACCGGATATTTCTGCATTCATCCAGGCATATTCCGACAAAGTGTTGTGGAATTCTGGTGAAATTTAACCAAAAAATCACCGTCAAAGTGGTTTTGGAGAAAAGCCCAATCTTTCTGTTCGGCAAGTGGATCCAATGTCATGTTTACAAACAGAAATAGCATGTTTTCTCTGGTTTCTGAAGCTTTCTGCTGGAAAACTTGAATTTGTTCAGGAATTGACTCCACGTGGAAAATATTAGCGTTTGCTGGCAGAAAACAAAAAGATACATGCTAAAATGTATTCAAAAGGATAAAGTCTGTAGATAAAGCCCAGAAAACACAAACAAACAGAGAGGCTGTAGCAAGATCTGGGATTGACATAGCCACAACACACTGGATATTTCTGCTTTCATCCAGGCATATTGGACAAAGTGTTGTGGAATTCTGGTGAAATTAACCAAAAAATAACCGTCAAAGTGGTTTTGGAGAAAAGCACAATCTTGCTGTTCTGGAAGTGGATCCAATGTCATGTTCACAAACAGAAAGAGCATGTTTTCTTGGGATTGTGAAGCTTTCTGCCTAGACAACTTGAATGTTTGGAGGGATTGATTCCATGTGGAACAAATCAGCGTTTGCTGGAAGAAAACAAAATGTTACTTGCTAAAATGCATTCGAAACACTCAAGTCGCTAGATAAAGCCCAGAAAACACAAACAAACAGAGAGGCTGTAGCAAGATCTGGGATTGAGATAGCCACAACACACCGGATATTTCTGCATTCATCCAGGCATACCCGGACAAAGTGTTGTGGAATTTAGGTTAAATTTAACCAAAAACTCACCGTCAAAGTGGATCCAATGTCATGTTTACAAACAGAAATAGCATGTTTTCTCGGGATTCTGAATTGTTCTGCTGGGAAAGATTGAATGGGTGGAAGAATTGACTCCATGTGGAACCAGTTAACATTTCCCTGCAGAAAAGAAAAAGTTACATGCTAAAATGCATTCAAAACCATCAGGTCCGTAGATAAAGCCCAGAAAACACAAACAAACACAGAGGCTGTAGCAAGATCTGGGATTGAGATAGCCACAACACACCAGATATTTCTGCTTTCATCCAGGCATATTGGACAAAGTGTTGTGGAATTCTGGTGAAATTAACCAAAAAATCACCGTGAAAGTGGTTTTGGAGAAAAGCACAATCTTGCTGTTCGGCAAGTGGATCCAATATCCAATGTCATGTTTACAAACAGAAATAGCATGTTTTCTGGATTTCTGAAGCTCTCTGCCTTGAAAACGCGAATGTGTGTTGGAATTGACTCCATGTAGCACCAATTAGCGTTTGCCGGTAGAAAACAAAATGTTACATGCTAAAATGCATTCAAAACGGTCAAATCCATAGATAAAGCTCAGAAAACACAAACAAACACAGAGGCTGTAGGAAGATCTGGGATTGAGATAGCCACAACACACCGGATATTTCTGCTTTCCTCCAGGCATATCCGGACAAAGTGTTGTGGAATTCTGGTGAAATTAACCAAAAAATCACCGTCAAAGTGGTTTTGGAGAAA
This sequence comes from Oryctolagus cuniculus, assembly GCF_964237555.1. NCBI lineage: Eukaryota > Metazoa > Chordata > Mammalia > Lagomorpha > Leporidae > Oryctolagus > Oryctolagus cuniculus. The sequence continues at coordinate 130,007,463 of NC_091434.1, forward strand.
AGCACAATCTTTCTGTTCGGGAAGTGGATCCAATGCCATGTTTACCAACAGAAATAGCATGTTTTCTTGGGTTTCTGAATTGTTCTGCCGAGAAAGATTGAATGGGTGGAGGTATTGACTCCATGTGGAAGCAATTAGCATTTCCCGGCAGAAAAGAAAAAGTTACATGCTGAAATGCATTCAAAACCATCAGGTCCGTAGATAAAGCCCAGAAAACACAAACAAACAGAGAGGCTGTAGCAAGATCTGGGATTGACATAGCCACAACACACCGGATATTTCTGCTTTCATCCAGGCATATTGGTCAAATGTTTGTGGAACTCAGGTGAAATTATCCAAAAAATCACCTTCAATGTGGTTTTGGAGAAAAGCACAATCTTGCTGTTCGGCAACTGGATCCAATATCCAATGTCATGTTTGCAAACAGAAAGAGCATGTTTTCTCAGGTTTCTGAAGCTCTCTGCCTAGAAAACTCGAATATGTGGAGGAATTGACTCCATGTGGAACCAATTAGCATTTGCCGGTAGAAAACAAAAAGTTACATGCTAAAATGCATTCAAAACCGTCAAGTCCGTAGATAAAGCCCAGAAAATACAAACAAACACAGAGGCTGTAGCAAGATCTGGGATTGAGATAGCCACAACACACCGGATATTTCTGATTTTATCCAGGCATATCGGACAAAGGTTTCTGGAATTCGGGTGAAATTGAACCAAAAAATCACTGTCAAAGTGGTTTTGGAGAAAAGCACAATCTTTCTGTTGGGCAAGTGGATCCAATGTCATGTTTACAAACAGAAATAGCATGTTTTCTCGTGATTCTGAATTGTTCTACCGAGAAAACTCAAATGTGTGGAGGAATTGACTCCATGTGGAAGCAATTAGCATTTCCCGGAAGAAAAGAAAAAGTTACATGATAAAATGCATTCCAAACCATCAAGTCCGTAGATAAAGCCCAGAAAACACAAACAAACACTGAGGATGTAGCAAGATCTGGACTGAGATAGCCACAACACACCGGATATTTCTGCTTTCATCCTGCAATATTGGTCAGAGGTTTGTGGAATTTGGGTGAATTTAACCAAAAAAATCACCGTCACAGTGGTTTTGGAAAAAAGCACAATCTTTTTGTTCGGCAAGTGGATCCAATATCCAATGTCATGTTTGCAAACAGAAAGAGCATGTTTTCTCAGGTTTCTGAAGCTCTCTGCCTAGAAAACTCGAATATGTGGAGGAATTGACTCCATGTGGAACCAATTAGCATTTGCCGGTAGAAAACAAAAAGTTACATGCTAAAATGCATTCAAAACCGTCAAGTCCGTAGATAAAGCCCAGAAAATACAAACAAACACAGAGGCTGTAGCAAGATCTGGGATTGAGATAGCCACAACACACCGGATATTTCTGCCCTCATCCAGGCATATGGGGACAAAGTGTTGTGGAATTCGGGTGAAATTTAACCAAAAAATCACCGCCAAAGTGGTTTTGGAGAAAAGCACAATCTTTCTGTTTGGCAATGGATCCAATATCCAATGTCATGTTTACAAACAGAAATAACATGTTTTCTCGGGGTCTGCATCTTTCTGCTTAGAAAACTCAAATGTCAGGAGGATTTGACTCCATGTAGAACCAATTAGCGTTTGCCAGCAGAAAAGTAAAAGTTACGTGCTAAAATGCATTCAAAACCATCAAGTCCGTACATAAAGCCCAGTAAACATAAACAAGCACAGAGGCTGTAGTAAGAACTGCGATTGAGATAGCCACAACACACTGGATATTTCTGCTTTCATCCAGGCATATCCGGACAAAGTGTTGTGGAATTCGGGTGAAATTTAACCAAAAAAATCACCGTCAAAGTGGTTTTGGAGAAATGCACAATCTTTCTGTTCTGCAAGTGGAACCACTGTCATGTTTACAAACAAAAATAGCATGTTTTCTTGGGATTCTGAAGCTTTCTGCCTAGAAAACGCGAATGTGTGGAAGATTTCACTCCATGTAGAACCAATTAGCTTTTTCCGGCAATAAAGTAAAAGTTACATGCTAAAATGCATTCAACCATCAGGTCCATAGATAAAGCCCAGAAAAAACAAACAAACCGAGAGGCTGTAGCAAGATCTGGGATGGAGATAGCCACAACACTCCAGATATTTCTGTTTTCATCCAGGCATATCCGAACAAAGTATTGTGGAATTCGGGTGAAATTTAACCACAAAATCACCGTCAAAGTGGTTTTGGAGAAAAGCCCAATCAATCTGTTCGGCCATGGGATTCAATGTGATGTTTACAAACAGAAATAGTATGTTTTCTCAGGTTTCTGTAGCTTTCTGCTTAGAAAACTTGAAGGTGTGGAGGATTTGACTCCATGTAGAACCAATTAGCATTTGCCGGCAGAAAAGAAAAAGTTACATGCTAAAATGCATTTAGAACCGTCAGTCCACAGATAAAGTCAGGAAGAAACAAACACAGAGTCTTTAGCAAATCTGGGATTAAAATAGCCACAACACACCAGATATTTCTGCTTTCATCCAAGCGTATCCGGACAAAATGCTGTGGAATTTGGGTGAAATTTAACCAAAAAATCACGGTCAAAGTGGTTTTGGAGAAAAGCACAATCTCTCTGTTCAGCAAGTGGATTCAATATCATGTTTAGAAAGACAAGTGTCATGTTTTCTCAGGTTTCTGAAGCATTCTGCCTAGAAAAATCGAATGTGTGGAGGATTTGACTCCATGTGGAACCAATTAGCCTTTGCCGGCAGAAAACAAAAAGTAACATTTTAAAATGCATTCAAAACCCTCAAGTCCGTAGATACAGTGCAGAAAACACAAACACACAGAAGCTGTAACAAGATCTGGGATTGAGACAGCCACAACACACCAGATATTTCTGCTTTCATCCAGGCATATCCGGACAAAGTGTTGTGAAATTTGGGTCCAAAAAATCACTGTCATAATGGTTTTGGACACAATCTTTCTTTTTGTCAATTGGGTCCAATGACATGTTTACAAACACAAATATCATGTTTTCTCAGTTTTCTGATGCTTTCTACCTAGAATACTCGCAGAACACCGGATTTCTGTAGCCTGGGTTTAGAAAGACCCAGTTTACAGGAGTTCTGTACCCTGAATGTTTGAGATGCAGCTTATGGGAATTTTGTAACCAGGGTGCAGAGAGACACAGTGTACGGAGTTTCTGTAGTCTGGGTGTGGAGACACTGTTTACATGAGATCTATAGCCTGGTTGTAGGGAGAAGCATATTACTGGAGTTCCTTAGCCTGAGAGAAGGCATACGCAGCATATGGGATTTCTGTAGCCTGGGTGTAGAGAGACACAGTGTTGGGAGATCTGTACCTTGAGTATTCAAGATGCAGCTTAGGCAAGTTTTGTAAACTGGGTGCAGACAGACGCAGTGTAAGGAATTTCTGTAGCCTGAGTGTAGTGGATGCAGTTTAGCAGAGTTCTGTAGCTTGGGAATAGAAGATGCAGTGTACAGGAATTTTGTAACCTGGGTGTAGAAAGACGCAGTTTACAGGAGAGCTGTAGCCTCACTGTAGAGACCCATTTTATGTGAGTTCTGCAGCAGGGGCCTAGTAGACACCTGAGATCTGTAGCCAAGGTGTAGAGAGAATCAGTTTACTAGAGTTCCTTAGCCTGAGAGTAGGCATATGCAGCATAGGGGATTTCTGTTGTCTGGGTGTAGTTAGATCTAGTTTACAGGAGTTCTGTACCCTGAGTGTTGGAGATGCATCTTACAGGAGTTCGGTGACCTGGTTGTAGAGAGACACAGTTTATGGGAGTTATGTAACCTGGTTGTAGAGAGACTAATTTGCAGGAGATCTGTAGCCTGGGAGTAGGGAGACATAGTATACAGGAATTCTGTATCCTGGGATTAGAGAGACGCAGTATACAGTAGTTATGCAATCTGGGTGTAGAGAGACATAGTGTACAAGAGATCTGTAGGCTCAGTGTAGAGACACAGTTTACCTGAGAACAGTAGCCTGGGTGTAGAGAGAAGCAGTATACAGGAGTTCCTTAGCCTGGGAGTAGGCATACACAGCATACGGGATTTCTGTATCCTGGTTGTAGTGAGGCCCAGTTTACAGGAGTTTTGTACCCTGAGTGTTGGAGATGCAGCTTACGGGAGTTCTGTGACCTTGGTGTAGAGAGACGCAATTTACAGGACATCTGTAGCCTGGGAGTAGCGAGATGTAGTATACAGGAGTTCTGTAGCCTGGGAGTAAGGAGACACAGTATACAGGATTTCTGTACCCTGGGAGTAAGGAGATGTAGTTTACAGGAATTCTGTAGCTTGGGAATATAAGAGGCAATATACGGGATTTCTGTGACCTGGGTGTAGAGAGATGCAGTTTACAGGATTTCTGTGGCCTAGGTGTAGAGTGACACAGTTTACAGGAGTTCTATACCCTAGGTGTTGTAGATGTAGCTTATGGGATTTCTGTGACCTGGGAGTAGAGAGACACAGTTACAGGAGATCTGTAGCCTGGGAGTAGGGAGACATAGTATATAGGATTTCTGTAGCCTGGGAGTATGGAGATGCAGTATACAGGAGTTTTGTATCCTTTGTGTAGAGAGACGCAGTTTACGGGAATAGTGTAGCCTTAGTGTAGTATTTTCAGTTTACAGTAATTCTGTAGCTCAGGAATAAGATGCACTGTATGGGAGTTCTGCAACCTGGGTGTAGAGAGACAGAGTTTACGTGAGATCTGTAGCCTGGGAGTAGGGAGATGCAGTATATGGGAGTTTTGTGACCTGGGTGTACAGACACGCAATTTCCAGAGGATCTATAACCTGGGAGTAGGGAGATGTAGTATACAGGAGTTCTGTAGCCTGGGAGTAGGGAGACACAGTATACAGGAGTTTTGTATCCTGGGTGTAGAGATACGCAGTTGACGGGAGTTCTGTCACCTGAGTGTAGTAGATGCAGTTTAGTGGAGTTCTGTAGCTGTAGTGGAGTTCTGTAGACACAGTATATGGGAGTTCTGCAACCTGGGTGTAGAGATACACAGTTTATGGGGGTTCTGTATCCTGGGTGTGGAGACCCAGTTTCCCTGAGATCTGTAGCCTGCATGAAGAGAGAAGCAGTTTGCTGAAGTTCCTTTACCTGGGAGTAGGCATACCCATCATATAGGATTTCTGTAGCCTTGGTGTAGAGAGACACAGTGTACAGGAGTTCTGTAGCCTGAGTGTAGTAGACGCAGTTTACAAGAGTTCTGTAGCTTGGGAATATAAGATGCAGTATATGGGAGTTCTGTAACCTGGGAGTAGAGAGACACAGTATATGGGAGATATGTAGCTTGAGTGTAGAGTGGCAGTATTCAGAATTTCTGTTGCCTGAGAGTAGAGATGCAGTTTATGGGATTTCTGTAGCCTGTGCCTAAGGGACACTGTTTACAGGCGTTCTGTAGTCTGGGTGTAGAGACACTGTTTATGTGAGATCTATAGCCTAGTTGTAGAGAGATTACCGGAGTTCCTTAGCCAGAAGTATGCATACGCAGCATACAGGATTTCTGTAGCCTTGGTTTTGAGAGACACAGTTTACAGGAGTTCTATTCCCTGTGTTCGAGATGCAGCTTATGGTAGTTTTGTAAACTGGGTGTAGAGAGATGCAGTTTACAGGATATCTATAGCCTGGTTGTAGAGACGCATTTTATGAGAGTTCTGTAGCATGGGCCTAGGAGACACAGTTTACGGGGGTTCTGTAGCATGGGTGTAGTGAGACCCAGTTTACAGGAATTCTGTACCCTGAGTGTTGGAGGTGCAGCTTACAGGAGTTCTGTGACCTGGGTGTAAAGAGACACAGTTTACTGGAGATCTGTAGCTTGGAAGGAGGAAGACACAGTGTCTGGGAGTTCTGTGACCTGGGTGTAAAGAGACACAGTTTCTGGGAGATCTGTAGCCTGGGTGTAGGGAGACATACAGGAACTCTGTGACCTGGGTGTAGAGAGACGCAATTTACAGGAGTTCTGTGACCTTGGTGTAGAGAGATGCAGTTTACGGGAGTTCTGTAGCCTGGGTGTAGAAAGACCCAGTTTACAGGAGTTCTTTACCCTGAGTGTTGGAGTTGCAGCTTACAGCAGTTCTGTGATCTGGGTGTAGAGAGATGCAGTTTACAGGAGATCTGTATCCTGGGAGTAAGGAGATGCAGTTTACTGGAGTTCTATACCTGGGACTAGGGAGACACAGTATACAGGAGTTTTGGAAACTGGGTGTAGAGATATGCAGTTTACAGGAGATCTGTAGCCTGGGCCTATAGATGCAGTTTACAAGGGTTCTGCAGCCTGGGTGTAGAGACACGGTTTACCTGAGATCTGTACCCTGGGTTTAGAGAAAAGAAGTTTACTGGAGTTCATTAGCCTGGGAGTAGGCATACACAACATATGAGATTTCTGTAGCCTGGGTGTAGAGAGACACATTGTACGGGAGTTCTGTATACTGAGTGTTGAAGATGCAGCTTAAGGGAGTTTTGTAAACTGGGTGTAGAGATTCACAGTGTATGGGAGTTGTGTAGCCATTGTAGTATACACAGTTTAGGGGAGTTCTGTAGCTTGAGAATAGGAGACAGAGTATACAGGAGTTTTGAAACCTGGGTGTAGAGACGGAGTTTACAGGAGATCAGTAGCCTGGAAGTAGAGACGCAGTTAATGGGAGTTCTGTAGACTTGGCCTAGGATACCCAGTTTATGGGGATTCTATAGTCTGGGTATAAGGACAAATTTTACCTGAGGTCTGTAGCCTGCGTGCAGAGAGAAGCAGTTTACAGGAGTTCCTTCGCCTAGGAGCAGGCATATGCAGCATACAGGATTTCTGTAGCCCATTTTTAGAGATAATCAGTTTGCAGATCTGTAGCCTGGGTGTAAGGTGATGCAGTGTACAGGAATTTTGTAACCTAGGTGTAGAGAGACGCAGTTTATGGGAAATCTTTAGCCTCGGTATACAGCTGCATTTTATGGGAGTTCTTAGCCTTGGCCTAGGAGACACAGTTTATGGGGGTTCTGTAGCCTGGTTGTAGAGAGACACACTGTATGGAATTTCTGTAGCCTGGCATTAGATATACGCAGTTTATCAAAGTCTGTAGCCCAGGCCTAGGAGTCAGAGTTTACAGGGGTTATGTAGCCTGAGTGTAGGACACAGTTTACTTGATACCTGTAGCCAATGTGTAGAGAGAAGCAATTTACTGGAGTTCCATATCCTTGGAGTAGACATACGCAGCATACAGGATTTCTGTAGTCTGGGTGTAGAGAGACCCAGTTTACAGGAATTCTGTACCTTGAGTGTTGGAGATGCAGCTTACGGGAGTTCTGTGAACTAGGTGTAGAGAGACACGGTTTATGGGAGAGCTGTAGCCTGGGAGTAGGGAGACACAGTATATGGGAGTTCTGTAGCCTGGGAGTAGGGAGAACCAGTATACAGGAGTTTTGTAACCTGTGTGTAGAGAGATGTAGTTTACGGGAGATCTGTAGTCTGGGTGCAGAGAGAAGCAGTTTACTGGAGTTCCTTAGGCTGGGAGTAGGCATACGCAGCATATGGCATTTCTGTAGACTGTTTTTAGAGAGACTCAGTTTTCAGGAGATCGGTAGCCTGGGAGTAGGGAGATGCTGTATACAGGAGTTCTGTGACCTGGGTGTAGAGAGACGCAGTTTTTGGGAGATTTGTTAACTGAGTGTAGAGATCTGCAATATACCGGAGTTCTGTAGCCTGGGAGTAGGGAGACGCAGTATACAGGAGTTTTGTAACCTGGGTGTAGAGAGACACAGTCTACAGGAGATCTGTATCCTCGGTGTACAGACACATTTTCTGGGAGTTCTTTAGCCTGGGCCTAGGAGACGCAGTTTACAGGGTTTTTGTAGCCTGGGTATAGAGACACAGTTTACCTGAGATCTGTAGCCTGGTTGTAGAGAGAAGCAATTTACTGGAGTTCCTTAGCCCGGGAGTACAGGATTTCTGTAGCCTGGGTGTAGATAGATGCAGTGCATGGAATTTCTGTAGCCTGGCATAGATATACGCAGTTTATGGGAGTTCTGTATCCTGGACTTAGGAGACACAGTTTAAAGTTGTTCTGGAGCCTGGGTGTCGAGACACAGTTTAGGGCTCTGTAGCCTGGGAGTAGGGAGACACAGTATATGGTAGTTCTGTTATCTGGGTGTGGAGAGATGCAATTTATAGGATTTCTGTAGCCTGGGCCTAAGGGACACTGTTTACGGGCGTTCTGTAGCCTGGATGTAGAGACACTGTTTACATGAGATCTATAGCCTGGTTGTAGAGAGAAGCAGATTACTGGTATGTCTTAGGCTGAGAATAGAAATATGCAGCATACAGGATTTCTGTAGCCTGGGTGTAGAGAGACACAATGTACGGGAGTTCTGTACCCTGTGTGTTGGAGATGCAGCTTACGGGACTTTTGTTAACTGGTTGCAGAGAGATTAGGATTCGGGTTAATGTTACTGTTTGGGTTAGATCTAATGTTAGGATTAGGGTTGGGGTTAGGATTGGTTTATGGTAAGGGTTAGTGTTAGGGTTAGGGTTAGGGTTAGGGTAAGGGGTAGGGTTAGGGTTAGGGTTAGGGCTAGTGTTATGGTTAGTACTAGGGTTAGGGTTAGGGCTAGTGTTACGTTTAGGGCTCAGCTTAGAGTTAGGGTTAAGCTTAGGATTAGATCCAGTGTTAGAATTAGGGCTAGGGTTGAGGTTAGGGCCAGTGTTAGGGTTAGGGTTAGGGTTAGGGCTAGTGTTATGATTAGGGCTAGGCTTAGGGATAGGGTTAAGGTTAGTGTCAGGCTTAGGTCTAGTGTTAGGATTAGGGCTATGGTTAGGGTTAGGTCTATTGTTAGTGTTAGAGCTAAATTAGGGTTAGAGCTTGGTAGGGTTAGGGTGAGGGTGAGGGTTAGGGCTAGGGTTAGTGTTAGTGTTAGGGTTAAGGTTAGGCCTAGTGTTATGATTAGGGCTAGGGTTACGGTTAGGGCTGAGGCTATGGGTAGGGTTAGGGTTAGGGTTAGGGCTTGGTTAGGGTTCGGGTTAGGGCGAGGATTAGGGCTAGAGTTATTGTTAGGGTTAGGGTTAGGGTTAGGGTTAAGTCTAGTGTTATGGTTAGGGTAGGGTTAGGGTTAGGATTAGGGTTACGGTTAGGGTAAGGGTTAGAGTTAGCGTTAGGTCTAGGGTTACAGTTAGGGTTAGTTCTAGGATAAGGGTTAGTGTTAGAGTTAGGGCTAGTGTTAGTGTTAGGGCTAGATATAGGGTTAGGGTTTAGGCTATGTTTAGGGTTAGGGTTAGGGCTAGGGTTAAGGTTAGGGTTCCAGTTAGGGCTAGGGTTAGTGTTAGGGCTAGTGTTATGATTAGGGTTAGGATCAGGGTTAGGGTTAGGTTTGAGGTTAGTGTTCGGGTTAGATCTAGTGTTATTATAGGGCCAGGGTTAGGGTTAGGGTTTATGATAGGTTAGGACTAGTGTTAGTGTTAGGGCTAGGTTTAGCATTTGGGTTAGGGTTAGAGCTAGGGCTAGGGTTAGGGCTAGGGTTAGTGTTAGGGTTAGGGTTAGGGCTAGGGTTAGTGTTAGGTATAGTGTTAGGGTGAAATGTTAGGTTTAAGTCTAGTGCTAGGGTTAGGTCTATGGCTAGGGTTAAGGTTCGGTTTAAGGCTAGTGTTATGATTAGGGCAAGTTTAGGATTAGGTTTAGGGTTAGGGTTAAGTCTAGATTTATGGTTAGTGTTAAGGCTAGGCCAATGTCTAAGGCTAGGGTTATGATTAGGGCTAAGCCTAGTGCTAGGGCTAGGGTTAGGGTTAGGGTTAATTTTAGGGCTAGTGTTAGGATTAGGGTTAGGCCTAGGGTTAGTCTAGGACTACACTTAGGGTTAGCTGTAGGCTAGTGTTAGTGTTAGTGCTAGGGTTTGGGATAGGGATAGGTTTAGGGATGGGGTTAGGGTTAGGGTTATTTCTTGGGTTAGGGTTTGGTCTAGGGCTAGGATTAAGGCTAGAGTTAGGGTTAGGGTTAGGTCTAGGGCTAGGATTAAGGCTAGAGTTAGGGTTAGGGTTAGGGCTAGTGCTAGTTCTAGGACTACAGTTATGGTTATGTTTAGGGCTAGTGTTAGTGTTAGTGCTAGGGTTAGGGGTAGGTATAGGGTCAGGGTTACGGTTAGGGTTAAGGCTAGATTTAGGGTAAGGTCTAGCGTTAGCACTAAGGCTAGGGTTGGGTTAGAGCTAGGGTTAGGGTTAGGGTTAATTCTTTGTTAGGATTAGGTCTAGGGCTAGGACTATGGTTAGGGTTAGGGTTAGGGCTAGGGTTAGGGCTAGGACTATGGTTAGGGTTAGGGTTAGGGCTAGGGTTAGGGTTAGGACTATGGTTAGGGTTAGGGTTAGGGTTAGGGTTAGGGCTAGGGTTAGGGTTAGGTCCAGGGCTTGTTCTAGGACTAGTGTTTGAGCGAGGGTTAATGTTAGGATTAGGGCTAGGGCTAGGGTTAGATTTAGCATTAAGGCTAGATTTAGGGTTAGGGTTAGGTCTAGGGTTAGCGTTAGTGTTAGGGTTAGGACCAGTGTTAGAGTTAGAGCTGGGTTTAGGGTTATGGTTGGGGTTATGGTTAGGGCTATGGTTAAGGTTAGGCTTAGGGCTTGGGCTAGGGTTATGGATATGGTAAGGGCTAGGGTTAGTGCTAGTGCTAGGGTTAGGATTAGGGTTGGGGTTAGGGTTAGAGTTAGGGCTAGGGCTAGGTCTATGTCTAAGGCTAGGGTTATGATTAGGGCTAAGCCCAGTGCTAGGGTTAGTGATAGACTTAGGGTTGGGGTTAGTGTTGGTTTAGGGTAAGGGTTATGGTTAGGGTTCGTTCTAGGGTTAGGGTTAGGGCTAGGGTTAGTGTAAGTTGTAGGGCTAGTGTTAGTGTTAGGGTTAAGTCTAGATTTGGGGTAAGGTCTAGCGTTAGCAATAAGTCTAGGGTTGCATTAGAACTAGGGTTAGGGTTAGGGTTAAGACTAGTGTTTGGGTTAGGTTTAGGGTTAGCTTTAGGGCTAGTTTTAGAGTTCTGGTTTGCATAGAGCTAGGGTTTGGGTTAGGGTTAGGGTTAGTGTTAGGTTTAGGGCTAGTGTCAGGGTATGGGCTAAATTACAGTTAATGTTAATGTTAGGGCTAAGGTTAAGGTTAGGATTAAAGCTAGGGTTAGGTTTAGAGTTAGGGTGAGGGTTAGGGTTAGGGTTAGCGTTAGGGCTAGGGTTACAGTTAGGGTTTGGGTTAGGGCTAGGGCTAGGGTTAGGGATACTGTTATGATGAGGGATAGGGTTAGGGTTAGAGTTAGAGTTAAGTTTAGGGTTAGGGTTAGGTCTAGTGTTAGGATTTGACTAGATTTAGGGATATGATTTGTGTTAGAGTTAGGGCTAGTGTTAGTGTTAGGGATAGGTTTAAAGTTAGGGTTAGGTCTAGGCTTATGGTTAGTGTTAGGGCTAGGGTTAGGGTTAGTGTTAGGGCTAGGGCTAGAGGTAGGGTTAGGATTAGGGCTAGGGTTAGGGTTTGTATTAGGGCTATGGTTAGGGTTATGGTTAGGGTTAGCGTTAGGGCTAGGGTTAGGGTTAGGGCTAGGGTTACGGTTAGATTTAGGGTTAGGGATAGGGCTAGTGTTATGATTAGGCATAGGTTTAGGGTTAGTGTTAGGGCTAGGGCTAATCTTAGTGTTAGGGCTAGGTTTAGGGTTATGGTTAGGGCTAAGGTTAGGTTTAGAGTTAGAGTTACAGATAGGATTATGGTTAGGATTAGGGCTTGGGCTAGTGTTGGGATTAGCGTTAGGGCTAGCGTCAGGGTTAGGGCTTTGGTTATGGTTAGCATTAGGGCTAGGTTTAGGGTTTAGGTTAGGCTAAGGCCTAGGTCTATTTCTAAGGCTAGGTTTATGATTAGGCTAAGACTAGTGCTAGGGCTAGTGATAAACTTAGGGTTGGGGTTAGGGTTGGTTTAATGTAAGGGCTAGGGTTAGGGTTAGGGTTAGGGTTAGGTTTAGGGCTAGTGTTAGGGTTAGGGTTAGAGCTATTCCTAGGGTTAGGGCTAGTGTTTTGATTAGGGCTAGGCTTAGGGTTATGGTTAAGGTTAGTGTTAGTGTTAAGTCTATTGTTAGGATTAGAGCTAGGGTTAGGGTTAGCGTTAGGGCTAGGGTTAGTGTTAGGGTTAGGTTTAAGCATAGTTTTAGGGTTAGGGTTAGTGTTAAGGTTAGGGCTAAAATAGGATTAGGGTTTGGGTTAGGGTTCAGTTTAGGTTTAGGGTTATGGTTAGGGCTAGTTTTAGGGTTAGGGTTAGGGCAAGGGTTAGGGTTAGGGCTAGGGTTAGGGCTAGGACTAGGGTTATATTTAGGCTAGTTTTAGAGTTACGGTTTGGGCTATGGCTAGGGTCAGGTTTATGGTTAGAGTTAGGGTTAGGGTTAGGGCTAGGTCTATGTCTAAGGCTAGGGTTATGATTAGGGCTAAGCCTACTCCTAGGGCTAGTGATAGACTTACAGTTGTATTTAGGGTTATTTTTACGGTTAGGTCTAGGATTAGGGCTAGGTTTAGGGATAGGGTTTGAGTTAGTGATAGGGTTAATGTTAGGATTACAGATAGGTTTAGTGTTTTGGCTAGTGTTTTTGTTGATTAGGGCTAGGCTTAGGTTTAGGCTTAAGGTTAGTGTTAGTGTTAGGTCTAGTGTTAGGATTAGTGCTAGGGTTAGGGTTATGATTAGCGTTATGGCTAGTGTTATTGTTAGGGTTAGGGTTAGTGTTATGGCTAGGGTTATGATTAGTGCTAGGGTTAGGATTAGGGTTAGGTTATGGTTAGGGCTAGGGCTAGGGTAAGGTTTAGGGTTTGGGTTAGGGTTAGGGCTAGTGTTACGATAAGGGCTAGGGTTGAGTGTAGGATTAGGGTTAAGGTTAGTGTGAAGGTTAGGGTTAGGCTTATGCTTAGGGTTAGGGCCAGGCTTAGGGTTAGCCTTAGGGGTAGGGTTAGGTTTATGGGTAGGGTTAGGGCTAGGGTTAGGTTTACAGTTAGGGTTAGGGTTAGGGCTAGGTTAGGCTTAGTGTTAGGGTTAGAGTTAGGGTTAGGGTTAGGGTTAGGGTTACGGCTAAGGTTATGTTTAGGGTTCGGGCTAGGGTCAGGTTTAGGTTTAGGGTTAGAGCTAGGGTTAGAGTTAGGTTTAGTATTAGGACTAGGGTTAGGGTTAGGGTTAGCGTTATGGTTAGGGTTATGTTTAGGGTTAGGGCTAAGGTTAGGTTTGTGTTAGGGCTAGTTTTAGAGTTACAGTTTGGGCTAGAGCTAGGGCTAGGACTGCGTTTAGTGTTAGGACTATGGCTAGGTCTCGTGCCAGGGTTAGGGTTAATGCTTGGGTGTGGGTTAGGTTAGAGCTAGTTCTAGGACCAGGGCTAGGGCCAAGGTTAATGTTAGGGTTAGGGCTAGGGTAAGTGTTATTGTTATGGTTAGTGTTAGTTAGTGTTAGGGCTTGGTTTAGGGTTATGTTTAGTGCTACGGTTAGGGTTATGGCTAGGGTTAAGGTTAGGGTTAGGGCTTGGGCTAGGTTTCGGGTTAGGGTTAGGTCTATTGTTGGGATTAGGGCTAGTGTTAGTCTAGGGTTAGGGCTAGTGTTAGGCTAGGGTTAGGGTTATGTTAGGGTTAGGGTTAGGGCTGGGGTTAGGGCTAGGTCTATGTCTAAGGCTAGGGTTATGATTAGGGCTAATCCTAGTGCTAGGGCTAGTGATAGATGTAGGGCTGCTGTTAGGGTTCTTTTAGGGTAAGGGTTAAGATTAGGTTTAGGGTTAGGGTAAGGGTTAGGGCTAGATTTAGGGTTAGAGTTAGGGTGAGTGTTAGGGTTAGGGTTAGCATGATGACTAGTGTTAGGGTTAGTATTAGTGTTAGGGCTAGGGCTAGGGTTAGGGCTAGGTTTAGGGTTAGGGTTAGGGCTAGGGTTAGGGCTAGGATTTGGGTTATGTTAGCACTAGATTTAGAGTTACAGTTTGGGCTAGAGCTAAGGCTAGGGTTATGGTTATGTTCAGGGCTAGGTCAATGTCTAAGAATAGTGTTATGGTTGGGACTCAGCCTAGTGCTAGGGCTAGTGATAGACTTATGGTTGGGGTTAGGGTTGTTTTAGGGTAGGTCTAAGATTAAGGCTAGGTCTAGGGATAGGGTTTGGGTTAGGGCTATGGATAGGATTAGGTTAGGTTTAGGTGTAATGTTATGGTTTGGTTTTGCTTTAGGTCTAGGTCTAAATCTAGGGTTATGCTTAGGGTTAAGACCAATGCTAGGGCTAGGGTTAGGTTTAGGATTGGGACAAGGTTAGTGTTAGGGTTAGGTCTAGGGCTAGGGATAAGTTTAGGGCCAGTTTTAGGGTTGGGGTGAGGGTGAGGGTTACTGTTAGGGCTAGTGTTATGATTAGGGCTAGGGTTGGGATTAGGGTTAGTGTTAGGTTTAGGTATAGGGTTAGGGCTAGGGTTAGGGTTAGGGTTAGTGTTAGGACTAGGGTCAGGGTTAGGTTAGTGTTACAGCTAGGGTTATGCTTATGGTTAGGGCTATTGTTAGGGTTAGTGTTAGGGCTAGTTTTTTAGTTATGGTTTGGGCTAGAGCTAGGGCTAGGACTTGGTTTAGGGTTAGGACTAGGTGCTCTTCTAGTGCCAGTGTTAGGGTTAATGCTAGGGTTTGGGTCAGGTCCAGGGCTAGTTCTCCGACTAGGGCTAGGTTTAGGGTTAATGTTAGGGTTAGGGCTAGGCTTAGTGTTAGGGTTAGGGGTAGGTTTAGGGTTATGGTTAAGGTTAGGGCTAGCGTTAGAGTTATGGTTATAGAGCTAGGGTGAAGGTTAATGTTGGGGGAGGGTTAGGGTTAGGGTTAGGGTTAGTTTTAGGGCTAGGGTCAGGGTTAGGTTTAGGGCTAGGGTTAGGGTTAGTGTTTGGGCTAGGTTTGGGGTTAGTGCAAGAGTTAGGGTTGGGGTTAGGGCAACGGTTAGTGTTAATGTTAGGGTTAGGGGTAGTGTAAGTGTTAGGGCTAGGTTTAAGGTTATGTTTAGAGCTAGGGTTAGGGTTATGGTTATGGCTAGGTTTAGGGTTAGGGTTAAGTCTTGGTCTAGGGTTAGGGTTAGGTCTATTGTTAGGATTAGGGCTAGGGTTAGGATTAGGGCTAGGGTTAGGGTTAGGGCTAGGGTTAGGGCTAGGGTTAAGGCTAGGGTTAGGGCTAGGTCTATATCTAAGTATAGGGTTATGATTAGGGCTAAGGCTAGTGCTAGGGTTAGTGTTAGACTTAGTGTTGCTATTAGGGTTCTTTTATGGTAAGGGTTAGGGTTAGGTTTAGCACTGGTGTTAGGCTTAGGGTTAAGGTTACCTTTAGGCTTAGTGTTAGGTTTAGGGCTAAATTAGGGTTAGGGTTAGGGTTAGGGTTAGGGTTAGGGCTAGGTTTTAGGTTTAGGGTTAGGTTTAGGGCTAGGTTTAGGGTTAGGGTTAGGGTTAGGGCAAGGGTTAGGGTTAGGGTTAGCATTATAACTAGTGTTAGGTTTAGGGTTAGTTTAGGGCAAGGTCTAGGGTTAGGGCTAGGGTTATGATTAGGGCTAGGCTTATGGTTAGGGTTAGGGCTAGGGTTAGGGTTACGTTAGGGCTAGTTTTAGAGTTACGGTTTGGGCTAAAGCTAGCACTAGGAATAGTTTTAGGGTAAGGACTTGGGCTAGGTCTAGTGTCAGGGTTAGGGTTAATGCTTGGGTTTGGGTTAGGTCCAGGGCTAGTTCTAGGACTAGAGCTAGGGTGAAGGTTAATGTTGGGGGAGGGTTAGGGTTAGGGTTAGGGTTAGTTTTAGGGCTAGGGTCAGGGTTAGGTTTAGGGCTAGGCTTAGTGTTAGTGTTAGGGTTAGGTCCAGTGTTAGTGTTAGGGCTCGGTTTAGTGTTAGGGTTAGGGCTAGGCTTAGAGTTAGCTTAGAGCTAGGTTTAGAGTTAGGGCTAATGCTAGGTTTAGAGTTAGGTTTAGGGCTAGGTTTAGGGTTAGTGTTAGGGCTAGGTTTAGGGTTAGGGTTATGGATAGGGTTAGGGTTAGGGTTAGGGTTAAGGTTAGGGCTAGTGTTATGATTAGGGCTACGGTTAGGATTAGGGTTATGGTTAGGTTTAGGATTAGGGCTAAGGATAGGTTAGGGCTAGGGTTAGGATTAGGGTTAGGGTTATGGTTAGGGCTAGGGTTAGAGTTAGGTCTAGTTTTATGATTAAGGCTAGGTTTAGGGTAAGAGTTAGGGTTAAGTTTACAGTTAGGTTAGCTCTAGTGTTAGTATTAGGGCTAGGTTTATGGTTAGGGTGTGTTTAGGGTTAGGTCTAGTGTTAGTGTTAGGGCTAGGTTTAGGGTCAGAGTTAGGGCTAGGCTTAGGTTTAGCGTTAGAGCTAGGTTTAGGGCTTCAGTTAGGGTTAGGTTTAGGTTTAAGTTTAGGGCTATGTTTAGTGTTAGTGTTAGGGCCAGGGTCAGGGTTAGCATTACGGCTAGGGTTTGGGTTAGGGTTAGGGCTAGGTTTAGGGTTAGGTTTA
Organism: Oryctolagus cuniculus; assembly: GCF_964237555.1. Taxonomy (NCBI): domain Eukaryota; kingdom Metazoa; phylum Chordata; class Mammalia; order Lagomorpha; family Leporidae; genus Oryctolagus; species Oryctolagus cuniculus. The sequence continues at coordinate 130,023,945 of NC_091434.1, forward strand.
CAGTTAGGCCTAGGGTAGGGTTAGTTTTATGGTTAGGGTTAGGGTTGGGTTAGGCTTAGGGCTACTGCTAGGGTTAATATTAGATTTAGGATTAGGGCTAAGGTTAGGGTTAGTGTTAGGCCTATGGTTAGGGTTAAGGGCTGTGGCTAGGATTAGGGTTAGTGTTAACGTTAGGGCTAGGGTTGAGTTAGGGTTAGGTCTAGTGTTAGAGTTAGGGCGAGGGTTAGGATTAGGGTTAGGGTAGGGTTAGGGCTAGGGTTAGGGTTAGGGCTAGGGCTATGTCTAAGGCTAGGGTTATGATTAGGGCTCAGAATTGTGCTAGGGCTAGTGATAGACTTAGGGTTGGGGTTAGGGTTGGTTTAGGGTTAGTGTTAGTGTTAGGACTAGGGTTAGGGCTATGGCTAGGTTTAGGGATAGTTTTAGGGCTAGGGTTAGGGTTAGGGTTAGTGTTATGGCTATGGTTAGTGTTAGGGCTAGGATTAGGGTTTGGGTTAGGGCTAGTGTTAGTGTTAGGGCTAGGTTTAGGGTTAGGTTTAGGGCTAGGTTTAGGTTTGTGGCTAGGGCTAGTTAGGCTTAGGGTTAGGGCTTGGTCTAACATTAGGATAGGGTTAGTGTTAGGTTTAGGGTTAGGGTTAGGGTTAGGTTAGTGTTAGGGCTAGGGTTAGGTATAGAGTTTTCATTAAGGCTAGCATTAGGTTTAGGGTTAGGGTGGGGTTAGGTTTAGGTTTAGGTTTAGGGTTAGGGCTAGGGTTGGGTTAAGAGTTAGGGTTAGGGCTAGTGTTAGCATTAGTGCTAGGTTTAGGGTTAGTTTTAGGGCTAGGTTTAGGGTGAGAGTTAGGGCTAGAGTTAAGGTTAGGGTTACGGCTTGGGTTAGGGTTAGCATTAGGGTTAGGGCTAGGGTTAGGGTTAGGGTAAGGGTTAGGGCTACGTCTGTGTCTATGGCTAGGGTTATGATTAGGCTAAGCCTAGCGCTAGTGCTAGTGATAGACTTAGGGTTGGTGTTAGGTTTGGTTAATGGTAAGGGTTAGGTATAGGGTTAGGGTTAGGTTTAGGGCTTATTTAAGGGTTAAGGCTAGTGTTAGGGTTCGGTCAAGGGTTAGAGGTAGGGCTAGTGTTATGGTTAGGACTAGGATTGGGTTTAGGGTTAAGGTTAGTGTTAGGATTAGGTCTAGTGTTAGGGTTAGGGCTAAATTAGGGTTAGAGTTAGGGCTAGGGTTAGGGTTAGGGCTAGTGTTAGTGTGTTAGGGCTAGGGTTAGGTTTAGCGGTAGGGTTAGGATTACGGTTAGGGTTAGGTTAAGATTAGGACTAAGGTTAGGGTTAGTGTTAGGGCTAGGATTAGGATTAGGGATAGGGCTAGGGTTAGGGTTAGGGCTAGGGTTAGGAGTAGGGTTAGCATTAGGTCTAGGTTTAGGGTTAGGGCTAGGTTTAGGGTTGGGGTAGGGTTAGTTTTAGGTTTAGGGCAAGGGTTAGTGTTAGAGTTAGGGCTAGGGTTCGGTTTAGGGCTAGGGCTAGATTTAGGGTTAGGGTTAGCATTAGGACTAGGTTTAGGGTTGGGGTAGGGTTAGGAGTAGCGTTATGGTTAGGGTTAGTGTTAGAGTTAGGGCGAGCGTTAGGGTTAGGGTTAGTGCTAGTGTTATCATTAGGGCTAGGGTTAGGATTAGGGTTAGGGCTAGGTCTATGTCTAAGGCTAGGGTTATGATAGGGCTAAGAGTAGTGCTAGGGATTATGATGGACTTAGGTTTGGGGTTAGAGTTGCTTTAGGGTTAGTGTTAGTGTTAGGACTAGGGTTAGGGTTAGGACTATGGCTGGGTTTATAGATAGTTTTTGGGCTAGGGTTAGATTAGTGTTAGCTTTAGGGCTACGGTTAGGGTTAAAGTTAGGGCTTGATTAGGGTTTGGGTTAGGGCTAGTGTTATTGTTATGGCTAGGTTTAGGGTTAGGTTTAGGGCTAGGTTTAGGTTTAAGTTGGGCTACAGTTAGGCTTAGGGTTAAGGCTAGGTCTAGCATTAAGGTAGGGTTAGGGTTAGGTTTAGGGCTAGGGTTAGGTTACTGTTAGGGCTGGGGTTAGGGATTGGGTTAGCATTATGGCTACCTTTAGGGTTAGGGTTGGGTTAGGGTTTAGTCTGGGTTTAGGGTTAGGGAAAGGGTTAGGTTTATGGTTAGGGTTAGGGCTAGTGTTAGTGTTAGTGCTAGGCTTAGGGTTAGTTTTAGGGCAAGGTATAGGTTGAGGGTTAGGGCTAGGGTTAGGGTTAGGGTTTGGGCTTGGGCTAGGGTTAGAGCTAGGGTTAGGATTAGGGTTAGGGCTAGGGCTAGGTCTATGTCTAAGGCTAGGGTTATGATTAATCTAAGCCTAGTGCTAGGGCTAGTTATAGACTTAAGGTTGGTGTTAGGGTTGGTTTATGGTAAGGGTTAGGGTTAGGGTTTGTGTTAGGTTTAGGGCTAGGGTTGGGTTAGGTCTAGTGTTAGGGTTAGGTCAAGGGTTAGAGTTAGGGCTACTGTTATGATTAGGACTAGTATTAGGGTTAGGGTTAAGATTAGTGTTAGGGTTAGTTCTAGTGTAAGGGTTAGGGCTAGTGTTAGGGTTAGGGCTAAATTAGGGTTAGGGTTAGGGTTAGAGCTAGGGTTAGGGTTAGTGTTAGGGCTAGGGTTATGTTGAGGGTTAGGCCAAGGGTTAGGGTTAGGGTTAGCGTTACCTCTATGGTAAGGATTAGGTTTCAGTCTAGGGTTAAGGTTAGCGTTAGGGTTAGTGCTAGGGCTAGGGTTAGGGCTAATGCTGTGATAGGCCTGGGGTTACCCTTAGTGTTAGGGTTAATGTTAGTGTTAGCCTTAGGTCTAGTGTTATGATTAAGGCTAAGGTAAGGGTTAGGGTTTGTCCTAGGCTTAGGGCTAGTGTTAGTGTTTGTGCTGGGTTTAGGGTTTGGGTTAGGCTTAGGGTTAGGGTTAGGGCTAGGTCTATGTATAAGGTTAGGGTTATGATTAGGCTAAGACTAGTGCTAGGGCTACTGATAGACTTAGGTTTGGTGTTATAGTTGCTTTATTGTAAGGGTTAGGTTTAGGGTTTGGGTTAGCTTTAGGGCTTCTGTTAGGGTTAGGGCTAGTGTTAGTGTTAGGTCAAGGGTTAGGTTTAGGGCTAGTGTTATGATTAGACTAGGCTTAGGTTTAGGGTTAAGGTTCTGTTAGGGTTAGGTCTAGTGTTAGGTTTAGGGCTTGTGTTAGGGTTAAGGTTAGTGTTAGGTTTAGGGCTAGTGTTAGGGTTAAGGCTAAATTAGGGTTAGGGTTAGGGTTAGGGCTAGGGTTAGCGTTACAGCTATGGTAAGGTTTAGGGTTCTGTGTAGTGTTAGGGTTAGGTTTAGGATTAGGACTAGGATTAGGGTTAGGGCTAGTGTTGTGATTAGGCCTGGGGTTAGCATTAGGGTTAGGGTTAAGGTTAGTGTTAGGCTTAGGTCTAGTGTTACAATTAAGGCTAGGGTTAGGGTTAGGGTTTGTGTTAGGCTTACGGCTAGTGTTAATGTTTGGGCTGGGTTTAGGGTTTGGGTAGGGCTAGGCTTAGGGTTAGGGTTAAGGATAGGCTAGGGTTAGGGTTAGGGCTAGGGTTAGTGTTAGTGTTAGGGCTAGGTTTAGTGTTAGTGTTAGGGCTAGGGTGAATTAGGGTTAGTGTTTTGGCTAGGGTTAGGGATAGGGTTAGTGTTACAGTTATGGTTAGTGTTAGGGTAGTTTTAGGGCTTGTGTTATGATTAGCGCTAGGGTTAGGATTAGGGTTAGGGTTTGGCCTATGGTTATGGTTAGGCCTACGTCTATGTCTAAGGCTAGGGTTATGATTAGGGCTCAGAGTTGTGTTAGGGATAGTGATAGACTTAGGGTTGGGGTTAGGGTTGTTTTACGGTTAGGTCTAGGGTTAGGGTTAGGGTTATGGCTACGTTTAGGAATAGTGTTAGGGCTAGGGTTAGGGTTATGTTAGTGTTAGTGCTATGGTTAGGGTTAAAGTTAGGGCTAGGATTAGGTTAGTGTTAGGGCTAGGTTTAGGTATAGGGTTAGCATTAAGGCAAGCATTAGGTTTCGGGTTAGGGTAGGGTTAGGGTGAGGGTTAGGACTAGGTTTAGGGTTGGGGTATGTTTAGGGTTATGGCTAGTGTTTTGTGTGTGCTATGTTTAGGTTTATTTTTAGAGCTAGATTTAGGGTGTGGGTTAGGGCTAGGGTTAGGCTTAGGGTTAGGCCATGGGCTAGGGTTATGTTTAGGGTTAGGGTTTTTTTAGGGTTAGGGCTTGGGCTAGGTCTATGTTAAGGCTAGGTTTATGATTAGGCTACGCCTGGTCTAGGACTAGTGATAGACTTAAGGTTGGTGTTAGGGTTGGTTTATGGTAAGGGTTAGGTTTAGGGTTTGGGTTTGGTTTAGGGCTTGTGTTAGGGTTAGGGCTAGTGTTAGGTTTAGGCCAAGGGTTAGGGTTAGGGCTAGTGTTATGATTAGGTCTAGGCTTAGGGTTAGGGTTAAGGTTAGTGTTAGGGTTAGGTCTAGTGTTAGGATTCGGGCTAGGGTTAGGGTTAGGGTTAGTGTTAGGGCTCGGGTTAGGGTTAGGGTTAGCGTTACAGCTATGGTAAGGGTTAGGGTTTGGTCTAGGGTTAGGATTAGAGTTAGGGTTAGGGCTAGGGCTAGGGTTAGTGCTAGTGTTGTGATTAGGCCTGGTGTTAGCTTTAGGGTTAGTGTTAAGGTTAGTGTTAGGGTTAGGTCTAGTGTTACGATTAAGGCTCGGGTAAGGTTTAGGGTTTGTGTTAGGCTTAGGGCTAGTGTTAGTGTTTGTGCTGGGTTTAGGGTTTGGGTTAGGATTAGGCTTAGGGTTAGGGTTAGAGTTAGGGTTTGGGTTAGTGCTAAGGCTAGGGGTTAGCATTAGGTTTAGGGCTACGGTTAGTGTTTGAGTTAAGGTTAGGGTTTGTGGTAGGGTTAGGGCTAGGTTTAGGGTTTGGGTTAGTGCTAGGGCTAGGGTTAGTGTTAGGTTTAGGGCTACAGTTAGTGTTTGAGTTAAGGTTAGGGTTTGTGTTAGGGTTAGGGCTAGTGTTATGATTAGGGCTAGGGTTAGGATTAGGGTTAGGGTTAGGGTTAGGGCTAGTGTTTGGGTTAGAGCTAAGTCTATGTCTAAAGCTAGGGTGATGATTAATGCTAAGAGTAGTGCTAGGGCTAGTGATAGACTTAGGGTTGGGTTTTGGGTTGGTTTAGGGTTAGTTTTAGGGTTAACTAGTGTTAGGGTTATGATTATGGCTAGGTTTAGTGATAGTGTTAGTGCTACGGTTAGGGTTAGGGTTTGGGTTAGGACTAGGTTTAGGGTTGCAGTTAGGGCTACAGTTAGGCTTAGGGTTAGAGCTAGGTTTAACGTTAGGATTAGCATTAGGGTTAGCTTCAGGTCTATGGTTAGGTTAGTGTTAGGGCTAGGGTTAGCATTAATTCTAGTGTTAGGTTTAGGGTTAGGGCTAGGGTTAGGGTTAGGGTTAGGGCTAGGGTTAGGGTTAGGGTTAGGGCTAGGGTTAGGGTTAGGGTTAGGGTTACAGTTACGGTTAGGGCTAGGTGTATGTATAAGTCTAGGGTTATGATTAGGCTAAGTCTAGTTCTAGGGCTACTGATAGGCTTCAAGTTGGTGTTAGGGTTGCTTTATGGTAAGGGTTAGTGTTAGGGTTTGGGTGTGGTTTAGGGTTAGTGTTATGTTAGGGCTAAGTTTAGGATTAGGTTTAGGGCTAAGTTTAGGTTTGTGTTAGGGCTAGGATTAGAGTTATGGTTAGAGCTAGGGATAGGGTTAGGGTTAGGGCTAGTTTAGGGATAGTGTTAGGGCTTGAGTTAGGGTTAGGATTAGCGTTAGGGCTATGTTTAGGGTTAAGTTTAGTCCTAGGATTAAGGTTAGAGTTAGAGCTAGTGTTAGTGTTAGTGCTAAGTTTATGGTTAGGGGTAGGGCTAGGTTTAGGATTGGGTTTAGGTCTAGGGTTGGGGTTAGGGTTAGGGTTAGGGTTAGGATTAGGGTTAGGGTTAGGGCTAGGGCTAGGGCTAGGGTTAGGGCTAGCGTTAGGGTTAGGGTTTGTGTTAGGGTTAGGGCTAAAGTTAGTGTTAGGGCTAAGTTTAGGTTAGGGTTAGGGTTAGCTTTAGTTTTAGTGACAGGGATAGGGTTGGGGTTTGTGTTAGGGCTAGGTCTTGTTTAGGCTTAGGGTTAGTGCTAGAGTTAGGTTTAGTGTTAGAGCTAGTTTTAGAGTTACTGTTTGGGCTATATCTAGGGCTACAAGTAGGTTTAGGGTTAGGACTAGGGCTAAGTTTTGTGTCAGGGTTAGGGTTACTTCTTGGGTTTCTCTTAGTTCCAGGGCTAGTTCTAGGACTAGGGTTAGTGGTAGGGTTAATGTTATGGGTAGGGCTAGTGTTACGGTTAGGGTTAGTGTTAGGGCTAGGTTTAGTGTTAGAGTTCGGGCTACGGTTAGGTTTTATGTTAGAGTTAGGTCTAGTGTCAGAGTTAGGGCTAGGTTTAGGTTTAGGGCTAGGTCTATATCTAATGCTAGTGTTATGATTAGGGCTAAGACTAGTGCTAGGGCTAGTGATAGACTTAGGGTTGGGGTTAGGGTTGGTTTAGGGTTAAGGTTAGGCTTAGCCAAGGGCTAGTGTTAGGGCTAGTTTAGGGTAAGGGTTGGGGCTAGGGATAGGGTTAGTGTTAGGGCTAAGGCTAGGGGTAGGGTTAGGGCTATGGCTAGAGTTAGGGCTCATGTTGTGATTAGGGCTGGGATTAGCTTTAGGGTTAGTGTTGAGGTTAGTGTTAGGGCTAGTTCTAGTGTTAGGTTTAAGGCTAGGGTTAGGGTTAGGGTTTGTGTTAGGGTATGGGTAGTGTGACTGTTAGGGCTGGGTTTAAGGCTAGGGCTAGGGCTAGGGCTAGGGTTAGGGTTAGGGTTAGGGTTAGGGTTAGGGTTAGGGTTAGGGTTAGGGCCAAGGTTACTGTTAGGGTTAGCGGTATGGCTAGGGTCATGGTTAGGGTTATTGCTAGGGTTAGGGTTAGGTTTATGGTTAGGGTTAGGGGTAATGTTTTGATTAGGGCTAGGGTGAAAGTTAGGGTCAGGGTAAAGGTTAGTTTTGGGGTTATGGTTAGGTTTAAGGTTAGGGGTAGGACTAGGCTTAGGGTTAGGGTTATGGTTAGGGTAGGGTTAGAGTTAGGTTTAGGGTTAGGGCTAGGGCTAGTGTTAGGGGTAGTGTTACGATTAGGGCTAGGGTTATGGTTAGGGTTAGGGCTAGGGTTAGAGTTAGGGTTCAGGTTAGGGCTAGGGTTAGGGTTAGGGTTAAGGCTAGGCCTATGGTTAGATTTAGGGTTAGGATTAGGTCTAGTTTTAGAGTTAAGTTTTGAGCTAGAGCTGGGCTAGGACTCGGATTAGGGTTAGAACTAGGGCTAGGTCTAGTGTCAGGATTACTGCTAACGCCTGGGTTTGGGTTAGATCCAGGAGTAGTTCTAGGACTAGGGCTAGGGCGATGGTAAATGTTAGGGTTAGAGTTAGGGTTAGGGTAACAGCATTAGGGGTAGGGTTATGGTTATGGTTATGGTTAGGAATAGGGTTAGATTTAGTGTTAGGGTTAGGGCTAGTGTTAGTGTTAGTGCTATGTTTATGGTTATGGTTAGGTTTATGGTTAGGGCTAGGGTTAGGTTAAGTGTTCGGGCTAGAGTTAGGGTTAGTGTTAGGTTTAGGATTAGGTCTAGGGTTAGGGTTAGGGCTAGTGTTAGGGTTAGGGTTAGGGTTTGTGCTAGGTATCATAAGTGTTAGGGCTAGGGCTAGGATAAGTGTTAGATTTAGGGTTAGGGCTAGGGTTAGGGTTAGGGCTAATGTTAGGGTTAGCGTTAGGATTAAGGCTAGTTTTAGAGTTCAGGTTTGGGCTAGAGCTAGGGCTAGGACTAGGTTTCGGTTATGACTATGGCTAGGTCTAGTGTCAGGGTTAGTGTTAATGTTTGGGTTTGGGATAGGTCCAGGGCAGTTCTAGGAATAGTGGTGTGTGAGGGTTAATGTTAGCTTTAGGGCTAGGGTTAGAGTGAGGGTTAGTGTTAGGGGTAGGGTTAGGGATAGGGTTAGGGATCGGGTTAGTGTTAGTGTTAAGGTTAGGGCCAGTGTTAGTGTTAGTGCTATGTTTAGGGTTATGGATAGTCATAGGTTAGGGTTATGGCTGAGTTAGGGTTAGGGTAAGGGCTTGGGCTATGGTCAGGGTTAAGGTTAGGGCCAGGTCTAGGGTTAGGGTTAGGGTTGGGGCTAGGTCTATGTCTAACGCTAGGGTTATGATTAGGGCTAAGACCAGTGCTAGGGCTAGAGATACACTTAGGATTTGGGCTAGGGTTGGTTTAGTGTTAGGGTTAGTGTTAGGGTTGGTGTTAGGGCTAGGGTTAGGGTTAAGGTTTTGGGCTGGTGTTAGGGTTATGTTAAAGCTAGGGTTAGGGTTAGGGCTAGGTCTATGTCTAAGGCTAGTGTTATGATTAGGGCTAAGACTAGTTCTAGGGCTAGTGTTAGACTTAGGGTTGTGGTTAGGGTTGGTTTAGGGTTAGTTTTAGGGCTAGGGTTAGGGTTAAGGTTTGGCTGGGTTTACGGATAGTGTTAGGGTTAGGGTTAGGGTTAAGGTTAGCGTTTAGGGCTATGTTTAGGTTTAAGGTTAGTGCTAGGATTAGGATTGGGGTTAGGGCTAGAATTAGTGTTAGGGCTAGGTTTAGGTTTTGGGATAGGGTTAGGGCTAGATTTAGAGTTGGGGTTGTTTCTAGGATTAGGGTTAGGGCTTGGTCTAGGTTTAAGTTTAGGGCTAGGGTTAGGGTTAGTGTTAGGGCTAGGGTTAGAGTTAGGGTTAACCTTAAGCCTAGGGTTAGGATTAGGGTTAATGTTATGGTTAGGGTTAGGGTAAGTCTAGGTTTATGTTAGGGCTAGGGTTATGGTTACGGTTAGGGTTAGGGCTAGTGTTATGATTAGGGCTAGGGTTAGGATTAGCGTTAGGGTTAGTGCCAGGGTTAGGGTTAGTGTTAGGGTTAAGGTTTGTGTTTGGGTTAGATCTAGTGTTATGATTATGGCTATGGTTATGGTTAGGGTTTGTGTTTGAGTTAGGGCAAATGTTAGTGTTTGGGCTAGTTTTAGAGTTACAGTTTGCGCTACATCACAGGCTTGGACCAGGTTTAAGGTTAGCACTGGGGCTAAGTCAAGTGTCAGGGTTAGAGTTAATGCTTGGGTTTCTGTTAGGTCCAGGGGTAGTTCTAGGTCTAGGGCTAGGGCGAGGGTTAATGTTAGGGTTAGGGCTAGGGCGAGGGTTAATGTTAGGGTTAGGGCTAGGTTTAGGGTTATGGTTAAGTTCGGGTTGGGGTTAGGGTTAGGGTTAGGGTTAGGGTTAGTGCTTGCGTTAGTGTTAGGGTTAGGGTTATTGCTAGGGTCAGGGTTAGGTTTAGGGTTAAGCCTACTGCTAGGGCTAGTGATAGGCTTATCTTTGGGGTTAGTGTTGGTTTACGGTAAGGGTCATGGTTAGGGTCTGTGTTAGGTTTAGGGCTAGTGTTAGGGTTAGAGCTAGGGTTATGGTTAGGGCTAGTGTTATGATTAGGGCTAGGCATAGGGTTAAGTTTAAAGTTATTGTTAGGATTGGGTCTAGTGTTAGGATTAGGGCTAGACATAGTGTTGAGGTTAGTGTTAAAGTTAGGGCTAGTGTTAGGGTTAGGGTTAAATTTGAGTTAGGGTTAGGGTTAGGGCTATGGTTAGGGTTAGGGTTGGGCTAGGGTTAGTATTAATATTAGGTCTAGGGTTAGGGTTAGAGTTAGGTGCAGTGTTAGGGTTAGGGTTAGGGCTAGGGTTAGGGTTATGATTGGGGCTAGTTTTAGAGTTAGGGTTTGGGCTAGAGCTAGGGCTAACACTAGGTTTAAGGTTAAGACTATGGCTAGATCTAGTGTCATAGTTAGTGTTAATGCTTGGGTTTGGTTTAGGTTCAGGTGTAGTTCTAGGACTATGGCTACAGCGAGTGTTAATGTTAGAGTTAGGGCTAGGATTAGGGTGAAGGTTACTGTTATGTGTAGGGTTTGACATTAGGGTTAGGGATAGGATTAGTTCGTGTTAGGGTTAGGGCTATTTTTAGGGTTATCATTAGGTCTAGGGTTAGGGTCACAGTTATGGCTAGGGTTAGGGCTTGTGCTATGGTTAGTTTTAGGGTTAGGGCTAGGTCTAGGGTTAGGGTTAGGGTTTGGGTTGGGGTTAGGGCTAGTGTTAGGTTTAGGGTTAGGGTTACAGTTACGGTTAGGGCTAGGGTTAGGGTTAGGGCTAGGTCTATGTATAAGGCTAGGGTTATGATTAGGGCTAAGACTAGTGCTAGGGCTAGTGATAGACTTAGGGTTGGTGTTAGGGTTGGTTTAGGGTTAGGACTATGGTTAGTGTTAGGGTTTGGCTGGGTTTAAGGATAGTTTTACGGTTAGGGTTAAGGTTAGCATTAGGGCAATGGTTAGGGTTAGGGTTAGTGCTAGGATTAGCATTGGGGTTAGGGCTAGGTTTAGGTTTAGGGTTAGGTTTAGGGCTAGATTTAGGGTTGGTGTTATGGCTAGGGTTAGGGTTAGTGTTAGGGCCAGGGTTAGAGTTAGGGTTAGCCTTAGGGCTAGGGTTAGGATTAGCATTTGGCCTAGTGTTAGGGTTAGGGTTAGGGTTAGGGTTAGGGTTAGGGTTAGGGTTAGTCTCAGTTTAGGGTTATGGCCAGGGTTAGGGTTATGGTTAGTTTTAGAGTTAGTGTTATGATTAGGGTTAGTGTTAGGATTAGGGTTAGGGCTAGGGCTAGAGTTAGGGTTAGGGTTAAGGTTTGTGTTAGGGTTAGATCAAGTGTTATGATACGGCTAGGGTTAGTTTTATGGTTTGTGTTAAGGTTAAGGCTAATGTTAGTGTTAGGGCTAAGTTTAGTGTTAGGGTTAGGGCTAGTTTTAGTGTTAGCATTAGGGTTAGGGCTACTGTTAGGGTTAGGGTTATTGCTATGGTTAGGGTTGGTTTAGATTTAGGGCTAGATCTAGGGATAGAGTTAGGTTTAGGGTTAGGGTTAGGGCTAGGATTAGGGTTAGTGTTAGGGGTAGGGTTGGAGTTAGGGTTAGCCTTAAGGCTATTGTTAGGATTAGGGCTAGGGCTAGGGTTAGGGTTAGTGTTAGGTCTAGGTTTCAGGTTAGGGCTAGGGTTAGGGTTATGGTTAGGGTTAAGGCTAGTGTTATGATTAGGGCTAAGGTTAGGATTAGGGTTAGGGATAGTGCTATGGTTAGGGTTAGTGTTAGGTTTTAAGTTTGTGTTAGAGTTAGATCCTGTGTTATTATTACTGCTAGGGTTAGGGTTAGGATTTGTGTTAGGGTTAGGACTAATGTTAGTGTTAGTGCTAAGTTCATGGTTACAGTTAGTTCTAGGTTTAGGGTTAGTTCTTGGTTTAGGGTTAGAGCTAGGGTTAGGGTTAGGGTTAGGTTTAGGTTTGGGCTAGTGATAGGGTTAGGATTATTTCTAGGGTTAGAGTTAGAGTTAGGGTTAACCCTAGTGCTAGTCTAGTGATAGGCTTAGGTTTGGGGTTATGTTTGGTTTACGGTCAGGGTTAAGTAGGGTTTGGGTTAGGTTTAGGGCTAGGCATAAGGTTAAGTTTAAAGTTATTGTTAGGGTTGGGTCTAGTGTTAGGATTAGGGCTAGGCATAGGGTTAGGGTTAGTGTTAGGGTTAGGTCTAGTGTTAGGATTAGGGCTAGGGTTAGTGTTAAGGTTAGGGCTAGTGTTAGAGTTAGGACTAAATTTAGGTTAGGGTTTGGGCTATGGTTAGGGTTAAGTTTGGGCTAGGGTTAGTGTTAATGTTATGTCTAGGTTTAAGATTAGGGTTAGGGTTAGCATTTTGGCTATGGTTAGAGTTAGGGTAGGGCTAGGGTTAGGGTTAGGGTTAGGGTTAGGGCTAGTTTTAGAGTTAGGGTTTGGCTAGAGCTAGGGCTAGGACTAGGTTTCAGGTTAGGAGTATGGCTAGGTCTAGTGTTAGGTTTAGTGTTAATGCTTGGGTTTGGGTTAGGTTCACGGGTAGTTCTTGGACTAGGGCTAGGGTGAGGGTTATTGTTTGGGTTAGGGCTAGGGTAAGGGTTAGGGTTAGCGTTAGGGGTAGGGTTAGGGATAGGATTAGTTTTAGTGTTAGGGTTAGGGCTAGTGTTAGTGTTAGGGCTATGCTTAGGGTTACGGTTAGGTCTAGTGTTATGATTAGGGATAGGGATAGGGTAAATTTATTGTTAGATTTAGGGTTAGGGTTAGTGTTTAGGTTTGGGCTAGTGTTAGGGTTAGGGCTACATTTGGGTTAGGGTTAGGGCTAGGGTTAGGCTTGGGCTAGGGTTAGTGTTAATATTAGGTCTAGGGTTAGGGTTAGGTTACTGTTTCGGCTATGGTTAGGGTAAGGGTTAGGTGCAGGGTTATGGTTAGTGTTAGGGTTAGGGTTAGGTTTATGGTTAGGGTTAGGGCTAGGCTTAGGGGTATTTTTAGGGCTATGGTTAGGGTTAGGGTTGGTTAGTGCTAGGGTTATCGTTAGGGTTAATGATAGTGTTATGATTAGGGCTAGGGTGAGTGTTAGGATTAAGGTTAAGTTTAGTTTTAGGGTTAGGGTTAGGTTTAGGGTTAGGGTTAGGGCAGGGATAAGGTTAGGATTAGGGTAGAGTTAGAATCTATGTTTGGTCAGGGCTAGGGTTAATTTTAGGGCTATGTTTAGGGTTAGGGTTATGGTGAGAGTTATTGTTAGGGTTAGCATTATGTCTAGTGTTAGGTTTAGCATTAATGTTAGGGCTAGTGCTAGAATTAGGGCTAGTGTTATGATTACAGCTAGGGTAAGGTTAGGTTTAGGGCTAGGGTTAGAGTTAGGGTTTGGGTTAGTGCTAGGGTTAGTGTTAGGGCTAGTGTTATGATTACAGCTTTGGCGAGGTTAGGCTTAGGGTTAATATTAGTGTTAGGGTTAGGTCTAGTGTTAGGATTAGGGTTAGGGTTTATGTTAGGGTTAGGACTAGTGTTAGTGTTAGGGCTAGGTTTAGTGTTAGTGCTAGAGCTAGGGTTAGTGTTAGAGCTAGGGTTGGGGTAAGGGTTAGGTCTAGGGTTAGGGTTAGTGTTAGGGCTAGGGTAAGTGTCAGGGTTAGTGCTATGGCTAGGGTTAGGTTCTGTATCCTGTGTGTAGAAACAGGTTACGAGAGTTCTGTAGCCTGGAAGTAAGTATAGGCAGTATATCAGATTTCGGTAGCTTGAGTGTAGGAGACACAGCTTATGGGAGTTCTGTAAGTTGGGTGTTGGGAGAAGCTGTTTACAAGAGTTCTGTAGAATGGGAGTAGACGTTCACAATATGTGAGATATCTATAGTTTTAGCATAGTAGATGCAGCTTATGGGATTTCTCTATCCATGGTCTAGAGAGAAGCAGTTTAAAAGAGTACTGTAGCCTGGATGTAGAGGGAAGCACTTTACAGAGTTCTGTAGCATGGGAGTAGCAATACGCAATATGTGGGTTTTCTATAACCTGACTGTGGGAGATGCAGCTAATGGGTGTTCTGTAACCTGGATGAATGGAAATGCAGTTACGAAGTTCTGAATCCTGGGTGTAGAGAGAAGCAGTTTACAGAGTTCTGTAGCCTGGAGTATACATTCACAATATGTGGAATATCTGTAGTCTGAGTGTAGCAGAAGCAACTTACAGGATTTCTCTACCCTGGGTTTAGAGAGAAGCAGTTTACAAAAGTTCTGCAGCCTGGGTGTAGGGAGAAGCAGTTTACAGAGTTCCGTAGCATAGGAGTAGCAACAAGTAATATGAGGGTTTTCTAGAACCTGAGTGTGGGAGACGCAGCTTATGGGCATTCTACACCCTGGGAAATGGGAAATGCAGCTTCTGGGAGTTGTGTATATTGTGTGTAGAGAGATGCCATTTACAAGAGTTATGTAGCCTGGGAGTAGGCATTCGCAATATCTGGATATCTGTAGCCTAAGTGCAGCAGACATAGCTTATGGGATTTCTCTATCCTGGGTGTAGAGAGAAGCAGTTTACAGAGTTCTTTAGCCTGGGAGTAGGCATTCACAATATATAGGATTTTGTAACCTGGGTGTAGAGAGAAGCAGCTTATGGGGTTTCTGTAACCTGGATGTAGAGAGAGGCAGTTTACATGAGTTCTTTAGCCTGGGAGCAGACATTCGCAATATGCAGGATTTCTGTAGACTGAGTATAGGAGATGCAGCTTACGTTCTTTTAGTAACTTGCGGGTAGAGTGATGCAATTTACCGGACTTCTCTATCCTGGGAATAGAGTGAAGCAGTTTTCAAGAGTTCTATATCCTGAGCGTAGGCATACATATTATATGTGATTTCTGTAGCATGAGTGTAGGAGATGCATTTTAACGAGTTCTGTAACATGGGTGTGGAGAGACACAGCTCACAAGAGTACTATAAACTGAGAGTAGTCATTCACAATATACAGGATTTCTGGAACCCAGGTGTAGAAAGAAGCAGCTTATGGGAGTTCTGTAACCTGGGTGTAGAGAGAAGCAGTTTACAGAGTTCTGTAGTATGGGAGTAGCAATACGCAATATGCGGGTTTTTTATAATCTGCGAGTGAGAGACGCAGCTAACAGGCGTTCTGTAACCTGGATTAAGGGAAATGCAGTTTACGAGAGTTCTGTAAGCTGGGTGTAGAGAGAAGCAATTTACAGAGTTTTGTAGCATGGGAGTAGCAATGCGTAATTTGCGGTTTTCTGTAGGTTGACTGTAGGATATGCAGGCTTTCAGGAGTTCTGTAAGCTGGGTGTGGAGAAATGCAGTTTTCTGGATTTGTGTATCCTATGTGTAGAGAGAAGCAGTTTATAAGAGTTCTGTAGCCTGGGAGTAGGCATTCGCAATATGTGGGATATCCGTAGTCTGAGTGTAGCAGATGCAACTTATGGTATATCTGTTTTGTGGGTACAGAGAGAAACAGTTTACAAGAGTTCTGTAGCCTGGCTGTAGAGATAAGCCCTTTATAGAGTTCTGTAGTGTGGAAATAGCAATACGCAATATGCGGGTTTTCTATAACCTGAGTGTGGGAGATGCAGCTAATGGGCATTCTGTAAGATGGATGAAGGGAAATGCAGTTTACGGGAGTTCTGTATCCTGGGTGTAGAGAGAGGCAATTTACAGAGTTCTGTAGCTTGGAAGTAGCAACACGCAATTTGCAGATTTTCTGTGGCTTCACTGTAGGACATGCAGCTTTCAGGAGTTTTGTAAGCTCGGGGTGGAGAGATGCAGTTTCTGGGAGTTGTGTATCCTATGTGTAGAGAGAAGCAGTTTACAAGAGTTCTCTAGCCTGGGAGTAGACATTTGCAATATGCGGGATTTCTGTAGCCTGAATGTCGGAGATGCAGCTTACGTGCTTTTTGTCACATGGGGGTAGAGAGATGCAGTTTAGCAGAGTTCTGTATCCTGAGAGTAGAGTGAACCAGATTCAAGAGTTCTGTATCCTGAGTGTACACATATGCAATATCTGTGATTTCTGTATCCTGAGTGTAGGAGATGCATTTTAACGGAGGTCTGTAACCTGGGTGTAGAGAGACACAGTTCACAAGCATAGCCTGGGAGTAGTCATTCACAATATGCGGGATATCTGTAGTCTAAGTGTAGCAGATGCAGCTTATGTGATTTCTCTATCCTTGGCCTAGAAAGAAGCAGTTTATAAGAGTTCTGTATCCTATGTGTAAAGAGTAGCAGTATACAGAATTCTGTAGCGTGGGAGTAGCAATACACAATATGCGGGTTTTCTAGAACCCAAGTGTGGGAGACCAGCTTATGGGCATTCTGTAAGCTTGTTGCGGAGAGACACAGTGTATGGGAGTTCTATATGCTGGGTTAAGAGATAAGCAGTATACAGAGTTCTATAGCGTGGGAGAAGCAATATGCAATATGTGGGTTTTTATAATCTCAGTGTGAGAGACGCAGCTTACAGGCATTCTGTAACCTGGGTGTAGAGAGAAGCAGTTTACAAGAGTTCTCTAGCCTGGGAGTAGACATTCGCAATATGCGGGATATCTGTAGCCTTAGTGTAGGAGATGCAGCTCACATGCTTTTTGTAACATGCAGATAGAGAGATACAGTTTACCAGAGTTCTGAATCCTGGGTGTTGAATGAAGCAGTTTACAAGAGTTCTGTAGCCTGGGAGTAGGCACAGGCAGTATACTGGTTTTCTGTAGCTTGAATGTAGGAGACAAGATGGTTGCAGAGAGATGGACTTTATGGGAGTTCTGTATCCTATGTGTAAAGAGTAGCAGTATACAGAATTCTGTAGCGTGGGAGTAGCAATACTCAATTTGAGGTTTTTCTGTAGCTTGACTGTAGGAGATGCAGCTTCCGAGAGTTCTGCAAGCTGGATGTGGAGAGAAGCAGTTTATGGAAGTTCTGTGAGTTGGGTGTAGAGAGAAGCATTTTACAGAGTTTTGTAGCATGGGAGTAGCAATACACAATATGTGGGTTTTCTATAACCTGAGTGTGAGAGACGCAGCTAACGGGCATTCTGTAACCTGGGTGAAGGGAAATGCAATTTCTTGGATTTGTGTATCCTATGTGTAGAGAGAAGCAGTTTAAAAGAGTTCTGTAGCCAGGGTATAGAGGGAAGCACTTTATAGAATTCTGTAGTGTGGCAGCAGCAATACACAATATGCAGGTTTTCTAGAACCCGAGTGAGGGAGACACAGCTTACAGGTGTTCTGTAAGCTGGGTGTGGAGAGAAGCAGTTTACGGGAATTCTAAATCCTGGGTAATGAGATAAGCAGTATACAGAGTTCTGTAGTGTGGGAGTAGCAATACGCAATTTATGGTTTTCAGTAGCTAGACTGTAGGAGACACAGCTTGTGGGAGTTCTGTAAGATGGATGTGTAATGATGCAGTTTATAGGAGTTCTGTAAGCTGGGTGTGGAAAGAAGCAGTGGGAATAGCAAAACGCAATACGTGGGTTTTCTAGAACCCAAGTGTGGGAGACGCAGCTTACAGGCATTCTGTAACCTAGGGAAGGGAAATGCAGCATCCGGGAGATGTGTATCCTGTGTGTAGACAGAAGCAGTTTACAAGAGTTCTTTAGCTTTGGTGTAGAATGAAGCAGTTTACAGAGTTCTGTAGTGTGGGAGTAGCAATGCACAATTTGCGTGTTTTCTGTAGGTTGACTATAGGATATGCACCTTTCAGGAGTTCTGTAAGCTGGGTGTGGAGAAAGCTAGTTTCCTGGAGTTGTGTGTCCTGTGTGTAGAGAGAAGCAATTATAAGAGTTCTATAGCCTGGTTTTAGAATGAAGCAGTTTACAGAGTTCTGTAGCATGGGAGTGGCAATATGTAATATGTGGGTTTTCTAGAACCCAAGTGTGGGAGATGCAGCTTACATGGGTTCTGTATCCTCAGTCAAGGAAAATGCAGTTTGCGGCAGTTTTGTATCTTGTGTGTAGAGAGAAGCAGTTTACATGAGTTCTTTAGCCTGGGAGTAGACATTCGCAATAAGCATGATTTCTGTAACCTGAGTGTAGGAGATGCAGCTTACGTGCTTTTTATAACGTGGGCGTAGAGAGATGCAGTTTAGCAGAGTTCTGTATCCTGGGAGTAGAGTGAAGCAGTTTTCAAGATTTCTGTATCTTTTTTTTTTTTAAACTTTTATTTAATGCATATAAATTTCCAAAGTACGACTTATGGATTACAATAGCTTTCCCCCCATACCGTCCCTCCCACCCACAACCCTCCCCTTTCCCACTCCCTCTCCCCTTCCATTCACATCAAGATTCATTTTCGATTATCTTAATATACAGATCAGCTTAGTATGCATTAAGTATGGATTTCAACAGTTTGCTCCCACACAGAAACATAAAGTGAAAAATAATAGATGATTTTTTTAAATGATGATGAAATCAGAGCAGACCTATTGTCATGTTTAATCCCAGTGAGAGTCAAGTTGGGAATTGATAATTTCTTTCCTTTTTTTTTTTTTTTTTTTTTTTTACAGAGGATCAGTTTAGTATGCATTAAGTAAGGATTTCAACAGTTTGCACCCCCATAGAAACACAAAGTGAAATATATTGTTTGAGTACTCGTTATAGCATTAAATCTCAATGCACAGCACATTAAGGACAGAGATCCTACATGAGGAGTAAGTGCACAGTGACTCCTGTTGTTGACTTTACCAATTGAC
This sequence comes from Oryctolagus cuniculus, assembly GCF_964237555.1. Classification (NCBI taxonomy): domain Eukaryota; kingdom Metazoa; phylum Chordata; class Mammalia; order Lagomorpha; family Leporidae; genus Oryctolagus; species Oryctolagus cuniculus. The sequence goes on from NC_091434.1 coordinate 130,042,091, forward strand.
ACTCCTGTCTATGGCATCAGTAATCTCCCTATGCTCCAGTCATGAGTTTCCAAGGCTATGGAAGCCCTCTGAGTTCTCCGATTCTTATCTTGTTTAGACAAGCTCATAGTCAAAGTGGAGGTTCTCTCCTCCCTTCAGAGAAAGGTACCTCCTTCTTTGAAGACCTGTTCTTTCCACTGGGACCTCACTCGCAGAGATCTTTTGCCAGAGTGTCTTGGCTTTCCATGCCTGAAATACTCTCATGAGCTTTTCAGCCAGCTCCGAATGCCTTTAGGGCTGATTCTGAGGCCAGAGTGCTATTTAGGACATCTGCCATTCTATGAGTCTGCTGAGTATCTCACTTCCCATGTTGGATCACTCTCCCCTTTATTTACTCCATCAGTTAGCGTTAGCAGGTACTAGACTTGTTTATGTGCTCCCTTTGACTCCCAGTCCCTTCACCATGACCAACTGTGAACTGAAACTGATCACCTGGAACAGTGAGATGGCATTGGTACATGCCACCTCGATGGGATTGAATTGGAATCCCCTGGTATGCTTCCAACTCCACCACTTGGGGCAAGTCAGCCTGAGCATGTCCCAAATTATACATCTCTTCCCTCTCCCATTCCCACCACCATGTTCAACAGGGATCACATTTCAGTTAATTTTCAACACTTAAGAATAACTGTGCATCAATTACAGATCTAAACCAGTCATATTAAGTAGAACAGACAAAAAAACTACTAAGAGGGATAATGTATTTAGTTGTTCATTAACAGTCAGGGCTATGCTGATCAAGCCACCATTTCCCATAGTGTCCACCTCACTCCAACAGGTTTCCCTCTTGGTGTTCAGTCAGTCGTCACCGATCAGGGAGAACATATGGTATTTGTCCCTTTGGGACTGGCTTATTTCACTCAGCATGATGTGTTCCAGATTCCTCCATTTTGTTGCAAATGACTGGATTTCGTTGTTTCGTACTGCGGTATAGTATTCTAAAGAGTACATATCCCATAATTTCTTTATCCAGTCTATCGTTGATGGGCATTTAGGTTGGTTCCAGGTCTTAGCTATTGTGAATTGAGCTGCAATCAAAGGAATTTAAATTGGCAAACAAAAAAGAGGTCTGCACCCTAATGTTTATTGCAGCTCAATTCACAATAGCTAAGATTTCTGTATCTTGAGCGTAAGCATATGCAATAAATGTGATTTCTGTAGCCTGATAGTAGGAGACGCATTTTATTGTAGTTCTGTAACCTGGTTGTGGACAGACAAGGTTCACAAGAGTTCTGTGTGCATTCACAATATGCGGGATATCTGTAGTTTGAGTGTAGCATATGCAGCTTATGGGTTTTCTCTATCCTTGGTCTAGAGACAAGCAGTTTACAAGAGTTCTGTAGCCTGGGTGTAGAATGAAGCAGTGTAAGAGTTCTGTATCATGGGAGTAGCGATACACAATATACGTGTTTTCTATAACCTGAGTGTGAGAGACGCAGCTAACTGGTGTTCTGTAACCTGGGTGAAGGGAAATGCAGTTTATGGGAGTTCTGTAGCCTGGTTGTAGAGGGAAGAAGTTTACAGAGTTTGTAGCGTGGGAGTAGCAATACGTAATATGTGGGTTTTCTTTTTTTTTCAACTTTTATTTAATGAATGTAAATTTCCAAAGTACAGTTTATGGATTACAATGGCTCCCCCCCCATTGCTTCCCTCCCACCTGAAGCACTTCCCTTTCCCTCTCTCTCCCCCCTTCCATTCACATCCAGATTCATTTTCAATTCTCTTTATATACAGAAGATCAGTTTAGCATATATTCAGTAAAGATTTCAACAGTTTGCACCCCCATAGAAAAAAAAGTGAAAAATATTGTTTGAGTACTAATTATAGCATCAAATCACAATGTACAGCACATTAAGGACAGAGATCCTACATGAGGAGTAAGTGCACAGAGACTCCTGTTGTTGAGTTAACAAATCGACACTCTTGTTTATGGCATCAGTAATCACCCTAGGCTCTTGGCACGAGTCGCCAAGGCTATGGAAGCCTTTTGAGTTCACTGACTCTGATCATATTTAGACAAGGTCATAGTCAAAGTGGAAGTTCTCTCCTCCATTCAGAGAAAGGTATTTCCTTTTTTTGATGACCTGTTCTTTTCACTTGGATCTCACTCACAGAGATCTCTCATGTAGGGTTTGTTTTTCTTTTTTTTTTTTCACCAGAGTGTTTTGGCTTTCCATGCCTGTAATACTCTCATGGGCTTTTCAGCCAGATCCGTGTGCCTTAAAGGCTGATTCTCAGGTCAGAGTGCTGTTTAGGACATGTGCCATTCTATGGGTCTGCTGTGTATCTTGCTTCCCATGTTGGATCATTCTCTTACTTTTTTATTCTATCAGGTAGTATTTGCAGACACTAGTCTTGTTTATGTGCTCCCTTTGGCTCTTAGTCCTATCATTATGATCAATTGTGAACACAATTGATCACCGGGACTAGTGAGATGACATTGGTACATGCCACCTTAATGGTATTGAATTGGAATCCCCTGGTATGTTTCTAACTCTACCATTTGAGGTAAGTGAACTTGAGCATGTTCCGAATTGCACATCTCTTCCCTCTCTTACTCCCACTCTTATATTTAACAGCGATCACTTTTCAGTTAAGTTTCAACACTTGAGAATAACTGTGTATTGATTACAGTATTCAACCAAAAGTATTAAGTAGAACAAATACACAAAAAAATACTAAGAGGGATAACGTATTAAGTTGTTCATCAACAGTCAGGGCAAGGGCTGATCAAGTCACCATTTCTCATAGTGTTCATTTCACTTTAATAGGTTTCCTTTTTGGCGATCAGTTAGTTGTCACCAATCAGGGAGAACATGTGGTATTTGTCCCTTTAGGACTGGCTTATTTCACTCAGCATAATGCTTTCCAGATTCCTAACAGGGATCACTTTTCAGTTAAAATTTAAAAACCTAAGAATAATTGTGTGTTAATTACAGAGCTCAACCAATAATACTAGAACAAAAAAATACTAAAATGCATTAAAAAATGCATAAAGTATTACATTGTACATCAACAGGACAAGAGCTGATCAGGTCAATGTTTTTCATAGTGTCAATTTCACTTCAACAAGTTTCCCCTTTGGTGCTCATTAGTTGTCACCGATCAGGGAGAACATATGGTATTTGTCCCTTTGGGACTGGCTTAATTCACTCAGCATGATGTGTTCCAGATTCCTCCATCTTATTGCAAATGACCGGATTTCATTGTTTTTGACTGCTGTAGAGTATTCTATGGAGTACATGTCCATAATTTCTTTACCCAGTCTATTGTTGATGGGCATTTGGGTTGGTTCCAAGTCTTAGCTACTGTGAATTGAGCTGCAATAAACATTAAGGTGCAGACAGCTTGTTTGTTTGCCAATTTCATTTCCTTTGGGTAAATTCCAAGGAGTGGCATGGCTGGGTTGAATGGTAGGGTTATATTCAGGTTTCTGAGGAATCTCCAGAATGACTTCCATAGTGGCTTGACCAGTTTACATACCCACCAACAGTGGGTTAGTGTCCCTTTTCCCCACATCCTTGCCAACATCTATTGTTGGTAGATTTCTGAATGTGAGCCATTCTAACCGGGGTGAGGTGAAACCTCATTATGGTGTTGATTTGAGTTTCCCGATGGCTAGTGATCTTGAACATTTTTTCATGTGCCTGTTGGCCATTTGGATTTCCTCTTTTGAAAAATGTCTATTGAGATCCTTGGCCCATCTCTTAAGTGGGTTGTTTGTTTTGATGTTGTGGAGTTTTGATTTCTTTGTAGATTCTGGTTATCAACCCTTTATCTGTTGCATGTTTGCAAATATTTTTTCCCATTCTGTCAGTTGCCTCTTCACTTTCCTGACTGTTTCTTTTTCAGTACAGAAACTTCTCAATTTGATGCAATCCCAAATGTTAATTTTGGTTTTGACTGCCTGTGCTTCTGGGGTATTTTCCAAGAAGTCTTTGCCCATACCTATATCTTGCAGGGTTTTTCCAATGCTCTCTAGTAATTTGCTGGTGTCAGGTCATAGATTTCAGTCTTTAATCCATTTTGAATGAATTTTTCTATAAGGTGAAAGGTAGGGGTCTTCCTTCATGCTTTCAGGCTTAGAAAGCCAAGACACTCTGGAAAAAAACAGACCTAAATGAAAGATCTCTGTGAGTGAGATCCCAGTGGAAAGAACAGGTCTTCAAAGAAGGAGGTACCAGGTATAAAGTCAATGCACAAAAATCAACAGCCTTTGTATACACAGACAATGCCATGGCTGAGGAAGAACTGCTAAGATCAATCCCATTCACAATAGCTACAAAAACAATCAAATACCTTGGAATAAACTTAACCAAGGACGTTAAAGATCTCTATGATGAAAATTACAAAACCTTAAAGAAAGAAATAGAAGAGGATACCAAGAAATGGAAAAATCTTCCATGCTCATGGATTGGAAAAATCAATATCATCAAAATGTCCATTCTCCCAAAAGCTATTTATAGATTCAATGCAATACCAATCAAGATACCGAAGACCTTCTTCTCAGACCTGGAAAAAATGGTGCTGAAATTTATATGGAGGCACAAGAGACCTTGAATAGCTAAAGCAATCTTGTACAACAAACACAAAGCTGGAGGCATCACAACACCAGATTTCAGGACATACTACAGGGCAGTTGTAATCAAAACAGCATGGTACTGGTACAGAAACAGATGGATAGACAAATGGAACAGAATAGAAACACGAGAAATCAACCCAAACATCTACAGCCAACTTATATTTGATCAAGGTTCTAAAACCAATTCCTGGAGCAAGGACAGTCTATTCAATAAATGGTGCTGGGAAAATTGGATTTCCACATGCAGAATCATGAAGCAAGACCCCTACCTTACACCTTACACAAAAATCCACTCAACATGGATTAAAGACCTAAATCTATGACCTGACACCATCAAGTTATTAGAGAACATTGGAGAAACCCTTCAAGATATTGGCACAGGCAAAGAATTTCTGGAAAAGACCCGGGAGGCACAGGCAGTCAAAGCCAAAATCAACTATTGGGATTGCATCAAATTGAGAAGTTTCTGTACTGCAAAAGAAACAGGAGAGTGAAGAGACAACCGACAGAATGGGAAAAAATATTTGCAAACTATGCAACAGATAAAGGGTTAATAACCAGAATCTACAAAGAGATCAAGAAACTCCACAAAAACAAAACCAACAACCCAATTAAGAGATGGGCCAAGGACCTCAATAGACATTTTTCAAAAGAGGAAATCCAAATGGCCAACAGGCACATGAAAAAATGTTCAAGGTCACTAGCCATCAGGGAAACTCAAATCAAAACCATAATGAGGTTTCACCTCACCCCGGTTAGAATGGCTCACATTCAGAAATCTACCAACAATAGATGTTGGCGAGGATGTGGGGAAAAAGGGACACTAACCCACTGTTGGTGGGTATGTAAACTGGTCAAGCCACTATGGAAGTCATTCTGGAGATTCCTCAGAAACCTGAATATAACCCTACCATTCAACCCAGCCATGCCACTCCTTGGAATTTACCCAAAGGAAATGAAATTGGCAAACAAACAAGCTGTCTGCACCTTAATGTTTATTGCAGCTCAATTCACAATAGCCAAGACCTGGAACCAACCTAAATGCCCATCAATGGTAGACTGGATAAAGAAATTATGGGATATGTACTCTTTAGAATACTATACCGCAGTAAGAAACAACGAAATCCAGTCATTTGCAACAAAATGGAGGAATCTGGAACACATCATGCTGAGTGAAATAAGCCAGTCCCAAAGGGACAAATACCATATGTTCTCCCTGATCGGTGACAACTGACTGAACACCAAAAAGGAAACCTGCTGAAGTGAAATGGGAACTATGGGAAACGGTGACTTGATCAGCATAGCCCTGACTGTTAATGAACAACTTAATACATTATCCCTCTTAGTAGTTTTTTTGTCTGTTCTACTTAATATGACTGGTTTAATTCTGTAATTAATACACAGTTATTCTTAAGTGTTGAAATTTAACTGAAATGTGATCCCTGTTAAACATAAGAGTGGGAATAAGAGAGGGAAGAGATGTACAATTTGGGACATGCTCAAGCTGACTTCCCCAAATGGTAGAGTTAGAAACATACCAGGGGACTCCAATTTAATCCCATCAAGGTAGCATGTACCAAGGCCATTTCACTAGTCCAAGAGATCAATTTCAGTTCACAATTGATCATAATGAAAGGACTAAGAGTCAAAGGGAGCACATAAACAAGTCTAGTACCTGCTAATACTAACCGATAGAATAAATAAAGGGGAGAGTGAACCAACATGGGAAGCGAGATACTCAGCAGACTCATAGAATGGCGGATGTCCTAAACAGTACTCTGACGTCAAAATCAGCCCTAAAGGCATTCGGATCTGGCTGAAAAGCCCATGAGAGTATTTCAGGCATGGAAAGCCAAGACACTCTGGAAAAAAAAAAAAAAAACACCTAAATGAAAGATCTCTGTGAGTGAGATCCCAGTGGAAAGAACAGGTCTTCAAAGAAGGAGGTACCTTTCTCTGAAGGGAGGAGAGAACCTCCACTTTGACTAGGACCTTGTCTAAACAAGATAAGAGTCAGAGAACTCAGAGGGCTTCCGTAGCCTTGGAAACTCATGACTGGTGCATAGGGAGATTACTGATGCCATAAACAGGAGTATCAATTTGTAAAGTCAACAACAGGAGTCACTGTGCACTTACTCCTCATGTAGGATCTCTGTCCTTAATGTGCTGTACATTGAGACTTAATGCTATAACGAGTACTCAAACAGTATATTTCACTTTGTGTTTCTATGCGGGTGCAAACTGTTGAAATCTTTACTTAATGCATACTAAACTGATATTCTGTAAAAAAAAAAAAAAAGAAATTATCAATTCCCAACTTGACTCTCACTGGGATTAAACATGACAATAGGTCTGATCTGATTTCATCATCATTTAAAAAATCATCTATTATTTTTCACTTTATGTTTCTGTGTGGGAGCAAACTGTTGAAATCCTTACTTAATGTATACTAAACTGATCTTCTGTATATAAAGAGAATCGAAAATAAATCCTCATGTGAATGGAAGGGGAGAGGGAGTGGGAAAGGGGAGGGTTGTGGGTGGGAGGGACGTTATGGGGGGGATGCTATTGTAATCCATAAGCCGTACTTTGGAAATTTATATTCATTAAATAAAGGTAAAAAAAAAAAAAACAAAGTAGGAGGTACCTTTTGCTGAAGGGAAGAGAGATCCTCCACTTTGACTATGACCTTGTCTAAACAAGATAAGAGTCGGAGAACTCAAAAGGCTTCCATAGCCTTGGAAACTCATGACTGGAGCATAGGGAGATTACTGATGCCATAGACGGGAGTGTCAATTGGTAAAGTCAACAACAGGAGTCACTGTGCACTTACTCCTCATGTAGCATCTCTGTCCTTAATGTGCTGTACATTGAGACTTAATGCTATAACGAGTACTCAAACAGTACATTTCACTTTGTGTTTCTTTTTCTGGGCTGGCAGTTTTTCTCTCTGAGCACCTGTGCTATGCCTTGCCATTCCCTCCTAGCCTGGAGTGTTTCTGATGAAAAGTCTGCTGTGAGTCTAATTGGAGATCCTCTGAGAGTAATCTGACGTTTCTTTCTTGCACATTTTAGGATCTTTTCTTTATGTTTCACTGTGGTGAGTTTAATTACAACATGTCATGGTGAGGATCTCTTTTGGTCATGTTTACTGGGGGTTCTATGAGCTTCCTGTACTAGGATGTCTCTGTTCTTCTCCAAACCTGGAAAGTTCTCTGCTAGTATCTTACTAAAAAGGCCTTCTAATCCTTTCTCTCCATGCCTTCAGGAACTCCTAGAACTCGAATGTTGGTTTTTTTAATAGTATCCTGTAGATTCCCAACAATATTTTTTAGAATTCTAATTTCCTCTTCTTTTTTTGGTTTGACTGTATGTTTTCCTGTGCTCTATCTTCTAAGTCCGATATTCTCTCTTCTGCTTCACCCATTCTGTTTTTAAGGCTTTCTAATGTGTTTCTCATTTGATCTATTGAGCTCTTCATTTCATTTTGATTTCTGTTCACTATCACACATTCCTGTTCTACTAGTTTCTGCGTTTCATTTTGATTCTTCCTTAAAATTACATTTTCACGAGAGAGATTTTCAATCCTGTCCAATAAGGATTTCTGTAGTTCAAGGATTTGCTTTTGAAAACCTCTAAATGATCTTATCATAAATTTTTTGAAACCCGTATCTTGCATTTCATCAATCTCATCATCTTCATAATCTTGCTTGGGGTATTTTGTTTATTTGGAGGCAACATAGTGTCATCATTGATATTGTTCCCTCAATTTCTGTGTTTGTTGCTTGGCATAGTTAATTCTTCTTTGGTCACTGTGTGTTTTTTTTTTTTTTAATTTTATACTATGTCTGTGTTAAGTGGACTGCCTGCTGTTGGAGGAGCCTTACAGGCTTGAGATGGGTGTGGCCTCAGAGCTGGTAGTAGCAATATGTAGTATGCAAGTTTTCCATAACCGGAGAGTGGGAGAAACAGATTACGGGTGTTCTGTTTTCAGGGTGAAGAGAAATGCATTTTTCAGGAGTTGTGTATCTCCTGTGTGGAAAAAAGCGGTTTACATGAGTATGTGGGATTTCTGTAGCGTGAATGTAGGAGATGAGGCTTACGTGCTTTTTGTAACGTAGCTGTAGAGAGAAGCAGTCTACAAGAGTTCTCTAGCCTGGCAGTAAGCATAGGCCATATACTGGATTTCTGCAGCCTGAGTTTGAGAGACACAGCTTACGGTTGTTCTGTAAGCTGGGTGAAGGGAAATACAGTTTCCAGGAGCTGTGTATCCTGTGTGTAGGGAAAAGCAGTTTACAAGAGTTCTGTAGCCTGAGTGTAGAAGGAAGCACTTTCCAGAGGTCTGGAGTGAGGGAGTAGCAATACACAATATGAGGGTTTTTTTTAACCTGAGTGTGAGAGACACAGCTAATGGGCATTCTGTAACATGGAAGTAAAATGCAATTTATGGAAGTTCTGTAGCCTGGGTGTAGAGGGAAGCCATTTGCAGAGTTCTGTAACTTAAGAGAACCAATACGCAACATGGGAGTTTTCTAAAACCGGAGTGTGGGAGCACAGCTCACGGGCATTCTGTAAGCTGGGTGAAGGGAAATGCAGTTTCCGGGAGTTGTGTATCCTGTGTGTAGAGAGAAGCAGTTTACAAGAGTTCTGTAGTCTTGATCTCTTTGTAGATTCTGGTTATTAACCCTTTATCTGTTGCATAGTTTGCAAATATTTTTTTCCCATTCTGTCGGTTGTCTCTTCACTCTCCTGTTTCTTTTGCAGTACAGAAACTTCTCAATTTGATGCAATCCCAATAGTTGATTTTGGCTTTGACTGCCTGTGCCTCCCGGGTCTTTTCCAGAAATTCTTTGCCTGTGCCAATATCTTGAAGGGTTTCTCCAATGTTCTCTAATAACTTGATGGTGTCAGGTCGTAGATTTAGGTCTTTAATCCATGTTGAGTGGATTTTTGTGTAAGGTGTAAGGTAGGGGTCTTGCTTCATGATTCTGCACGTGGAAATCCAATTTTCCCAGCACCATTTATTGAATAGGCTGTCCTTGCTCCAGGAATTAGTTTTAGATCCTTGATCAAATATAAGTTGGCTGTAGATGTTTGGGTTGATTTCTGGTATTTCAATTCTGTTCCATTGGTCTATCCATCTGTTTCTGTACCAGTACCATGCTCTTTTGATAACAACTGCCCTGTAGTATGTCCTGAAATCTGGTATTGTGATGCCTCTGACTTTGTGTTTGTTGTACAAGATTGCTTTAGCTATTTGAGGTCTCTTGTGCCTCCATATAAATTTCAGCACCATTTTTTCCAGGTCTGAGAAGAAGGTCTTCGGTATCTTGATTGGTATTGCATTGAATTTATAAATTGCTTTTGGGAGAATGGACATTTTGATGATATTGATTCTTCCAATCCATGAGCATGGAAGATTTTTCCATTTCTTGGTATCCTCTTCTATTTCTTTCTTTAAGGTTTTGTAATTTTCATCGTAGAGATCTTTAACGTCCTTGGTTAAGTTTATTCCAAGGTATTTGATTGTTTTTGATTGATCTTAGCAGTTCTTCCTCAGCCATGGCATTGTCTGTGTATACAAAGGCTGTTGATTTTTGTGCATTGATTTTATACCCTGCTACTTTGCCAAACTCTTCTATGAGTTCCAACAGTCTCTTAGTAGAGTTCTTTGGGTCCCCTAAATAAAGAATCATGTCATCTGCAAAGAGGGATAGTTTGAGTTCTTCCTTCCCAATTTGTATCCCTTTAATTTCTTTTTCTAGCCTAATAGCTCTGGCTAGAACCTCCAGAACTATATTGAATAGCAGTGGTGAGAGTGGACATCCCTGTCTGGTACCAGATCTCAGTGGAAATGCTTCCAACATTTCCCCATTCAAAAAGCGGTCTGCACCCTAATGTTTATTGCAGCTCAATTCACAATAGCCAAGACCTGGAACCAACCTAAATGCCCATCAATGGTAGACTGGATAAAAAAATTATGGGATATGTACTCTTTAGAATACTATACCGCAGTACGAAACAACGAAATCCAGTCATTTGCAACAAAATGGAGGAATCTGGAACACATCATGCTGAGTGAAATAAGCCAGTCCCAAAGGGACAAATACCATATGTTCTCCCTGATCGGTGACAACTGACTGAACACCAAAAAGGAAACCTGTTGAAGTGAAATGGACACTATGGGAAACGGTGACTTGATCAGCATAGCCCTGACTGTTAATGAACAACTTAATACATTATCACTCTTAGTAGTTTTTTTGTCTGTTCTACTTAATATGACTGGTTTAATTCTGTAATCAATACACAGTTATTCTTGGGTGTTGAAAGTTGACTGAAATGTGATCCCTGTTAAACATAGGAGTGGGAATGGGAGAGGGAAGAGATGTGTAGTTTGGGACATGCTCAAGCTGACTTGCCCCAAATGGTAGAGTTAGAAACATACCAGGGGATTCCAATTCAATCCCATCAAGGTAGCATGTACCAATGCCATCTCGCTAGTCCAAGTGATCAATTTCAGTTCACAATTGATCATAATGAAAGGACTAAGAGTCAAAGGGAACACATAAACAAGTCTAGTACCTGCTAACACTAACCAATAGAATAAAGGGGAGAGTGATCCAACATGGGAAGTGAGATACTCAGCAGACTCATAGATTGGCAGATGTCCTAAATAGCACTCTGGCCTCAGAATCAGCCCTAAAGGCATTCGGATCTGGCTGAAAAGCCCATGAGAGTATTTCAGGCATGGAAAGCCAAGACACTCTGGCAAAAGATCTCTGCGAGTGAGGTCCCAGTGGAAAGAACAGGTCTTCAAAGAGGGAGGTGCCTTTCTCTGAAGGGAGGAGAGAACCTCCACTTTGACTATGACCTTGTCTAAACAAGATAAGAATTGGAGAACTCAGAGGGCTTCCATAGCCTTGGAAACTCATGACTGGAGCATAGGGAGATTACTGATGCCATAGACGGGAGTGTCAATTGGTAAAGTCAACAACAGGAGTCACTGTGCACTTACTCCTCATGTAGCATCTCTGTCCTTAATGTGCTGTACATTGAGACTTAATGCTATAACGAGTACTCAAACAGTATATTTCACTTTGTGTTTCTATGTGGGTGCAAACTGTTGAAATCTTTACTTAATGCATACTAAATTGATCCTCTGTAAAAAAAAAAAAAAAGAGAGAGAAATTATCAATTCCCAACTTGACTCTCACTGGGATTAAACATGACAATAGGTCTGATCTGATTTCATCATCATTTAAAAAATCATCTATTATTTTTCACTTTATGTTTCTGTGTGGGAGCAAACTGTTGAAATCCTTACTTAATGTATACTAAACTGATCTTCTGTATATAAAGAGAATCGAAAATAAATCCTCATGTGAATGGAAGGGGAGAGGGAGTGGGAAAGGGGAGGGTTGTGGGTGGGAGGGACGTTATGGGGGGGATGCTATTGTAATCCATAAGCCGTACTTTGGAAATTTATATTCATTAAATAAAGGTAAAAAAAAAAAACAAAGTAGGAGGTACCTTTTGCTGAAGGGAAGAGAGATCCTCCACTTTGACTATGACCTTGTCTAAACAAGATAAGAGTCGGAGAACTCAAAAGGCTTCCATAGCCTTGGAAACTCATGACTAGAGCATAGGGAGATTACTGATGCCATAAACAGGAGTGTCAATTTGTAAAGTCAACAACAGGAGTCACTGTGCACTTACTCCTCATGTAGCATCTCTGTCCTTAATGTGTTATACATTGAGATTTAATGCTATAACGAGTACTCAAACAGTACATTTCACTTTGTGTTTCTTTTTCTGGGCTGGCAGTTTTTCTCTCTGAGCACCTGTGCTATGCCTTGCCATTCCCTCCTAGCCTGGAGTGTTTCTGATGAAAAGTCTGCTGTGAGTCTAATTGGAGATCCTCTGAGAGTAATCTGACGTTTCTTTCTTGCACATTTTAGGATCTTTTCTTTATGTTTCACTGTGGTGAGTTTAATTACAACATGTCATGGTGAGGATCTCTTTTGGTCATGTTTACTGGGGGTTCTATGAGCTTCCTGTACTAGGATGTCTCTGTTCTTCTCCAAACCTGGAAAGTTCTCTGCTAGTATCTTACTAAAAAGGCCTTCTAATCCTTTCTCTCCATGCCTTCAGGAACTCCTAGAACTCGAATGTTGGTTTTTTTAATAGTATCCTGTAGATTCCCAACAATATTTTTTAGAATTCTAATTTCCTCTTCTTTTTTTGGTTTGACTGTATGTTTTCCTGTGCTCTATCTTCTAAGTCCGATATTCTCTCTTCTGCTTCACCCATTCTGTTTTTAAGGCTTTCTAATGTGTTTCTCATTTGATCTATTGAGCTCTTCGTTTCATTTTGATTTCTGTTCACTATCACACATTCCTGTTCTACTAGTTTCTGCGTTTCATTTTGATTCTTCCTTAAAATTACATTTTCACGAGAGAGATTTTCAATCCTGTCCAATAAGGATTTCTGTAGTTCAAGGATTTGCTTTTGAAAACCTCTAAATGATCTTATCATAAATTTTTTGAAACCCGTATCTTGCATTTCATCAATCTCATCATCTTCATAATCTTGCTTGGGGTATTTTGTTTATTTGGAGGCAACATAGTGTCATCATTGATATTGTTCCCTCAATTTCTGTGTTTGTTGCTTGGCATAGTTAATTCTTCTTTGGTCACTGTGTGTTTTTTTTTATTTTTTTTAATTTTATACTATGTCTGTGTTAAGTGGACTGCCTGCTGTTGGAGGAGCCTTACAGGCTTGAGATGGGTGTGGCCTCAGAGCTGGTAGTAGCAATATGTAGTATGCAAGTTTTCTATAACCGGAGAGTGGGAGAAACAGATTACGGGTGTTCTGTTTTCAGGGTGAAGAGAAATGCATTTTTCAGGAGTTGTGTATCTCCTGTGTGGAAAAAAGCGGTTTACATGAGTATGTGGGATTTCTGTAGCGTGAATGTAGGAGATGAGGCTTACGTGCTTTTTGTAACGTAGCTGTAGAGAGAAGCAGTCTACAAGAGTTCTCTAGCCTGGCAGTAAGCATAGGCCATATACAGGATTTCTGCAGCCTGAGTTTGAGAGACACAGCTTACGGTTGTTCTGTAAGCTGGGTGAAGGGAAATACAGTTTCCAGGAGCTGTGTATCCTGTGTGTAGGGAAAAGCAGTTTACAAGAGTTCTGTAGCCTGAGTGTAGAAGGAAACACTTTCCAGAGGTCTGGAGCGAGGGAGTAGCAATACACAATATGAGGGTTTTTTTTAACCTGAGTGTGAGAGACACAGCTAATGGGCATTCTGTAACATGGAAGTAAAATGCAATTTATGGAAGTTCTGTAGCCTGGGTGTAGAGGGAAGCCATTTGCAGAGTTCTGTAACTTAAGAGAACCAATACGCAACATGGGAGTTTTCTAAAACCGGAGTGTGGGAGCACAGCTCACGGGCATTCTGTAAGCTGGGTGAAGGGAAATGCAGTTTCCGGGAGTTGTGTATCCTGTGTGTAGAGAGAAGCAGTTTACAAGAGTTCTGTAGTCTTGATCTCTTTGTAGATTCTGGTTATTAACCCTTTATCTGTTGCATAGTTTGCAAATATTTTTTTCCCATTCTGTCGGTTGTCTCTTCACTCTCCTGTTTCTTTTGCAGTACAGAAACTTCTCAATTTGATGCAATCCCAATAGTTGATTTTGGCTTTGACTGCCTGTGCCTCCCGGGTCTTTTCCAGAAATTCTTTGCCTGTGCCAATATCTTGAAGGGTTTCTCCAATGTTCTCTAATAACTTGATGGTGTCAGGTCGTAGATTTAGGTCTTTAATCCATGTTGAGTGGATTTTTGTGTAAGGTGTAAGGTAGGGGTCTTGCTTCATGATTCTGCACGTGGAAATCCAATTTTCCCAGCACCATTTATTGAATAGACTGTCCTTGCTCCAGGAATTAGTTTTAGATCCTTGATCAAATATAAGTTGGCTGTAGATGTTTGGGTTGATTTCTGGTATTTCAATTCTGTTCCATTGGTCTATCCATCTGTTTCTGTACCAGTACCATGCTCTTTTGATAACAACTGCCCTGTAGTATGTCCTGAAATCTGGTATTGTGATGCCTCTGACTTTGTGTTTGTTGTACAAGATTGCTTTAGCTATTTGAGGTCTCTTGTGCCTCCATATAAATTTCAGCACCATTTTTTCCAGGTCTGAGAAGAAGGTCTTCGGTATCTTGATTGGTATTGCATTGAATTTATAAATTGCTTTTGGGAGAATGGACATTTTGATGATATTGATTCTTCCAATCCATGAGCATGGAAGATTTTTCCATTTCTTGGTATCCTCTTCTATTTCTTTCTTTAAGGTTTTGTAATTTTCATCGTAGAGATCTTTAACGTCCTTGGTTAAGTTTATTCCAAGGTATTTGATTGGGATTGATCTTAGCAGTTCTTCCTCAGCCATGGCATTGTCTGTGTATACAAAGGCTGTTGATTTTTGTGCATTGATTTTATACCCTGCTACTTTGCCAAACTCTTCTATGAGTTCCAATAGTCTCTTAGTAGAGTTCTTTGGGTCCCCTAAATAAAGAATCACGTCATCTGCAAAGAGGGATAGTTTGAGTTCTTCCTTCCCAATTTGTATCCCTTTAATTTCTTTTTCTAGCCTAATAGCTCTGGCTAGAACCTCCAGAACTATATTGAATAGCAGTGGTGAGAGTGGACATCCCTGTCTGGTACCAGATCTCAGTGGAAATGCTTCCAACATTTCCCCATTCAAAAAGCGGTCTGCACCCTAATGTTTATTGCAGCTCAATTCACAATAGCCAAGACCTGGAACCAACCTAAATGCCCATCAATGGTAGACTGGATAAAGAAATTATGGGATATGTACTCTTTAGAATACTATACCGCAGTACGAAACAACGAAATCCAGTCATTTGCAACAAAATGGAGGAATCTGGAACACATCATGCTGAGTGAAATAAGCCAGTCCCAAAGGGACAAATACCATATGTTCTCCCTGATCGGTGACAACTGACTGAACACCAAAAAGGAAACCTGTTGAAGTGAAATGGACACTATGGGAAACGGTGACTTGATCAGCATAGCCCTGACTGTTAATGAACAACTTAATACATTATCACTCTTAGTAGTTTTTTTGTCTGTTCTACTTAATATGACTGGTTTAATTCTGTAATCAATACACAGTTATTCTTGGGTGTTGAAAGTTGACTGAAATGTGATCCCTGTTAAACATAGGAGTGGGAATGGGAGAGGGAAGAGATGTGTAGTTTGGGACATGCTCAAGCTGACTTGCCCCAAATGGTAGAGTTAGAAACATACCAGGGGATTCCAATTCAATCCCATCAAGGTAGCATGTACCAATGCCATCTCGCTAGTCCAAGTGATCAATTTCAGTTCACAATTGATCATAATGAAAGGACTAAGAGTCAAAGGGAACACATAAACAAGTCTAGTACCTGCTAACACTAACCAATAGAATAAAGGGGAGAGTGATCCAACATGGGAAGTGAGATACTCAGCAGACTCATAGAATGGCAGATGTCCAAAATAGCACTCTGGCCTCAGAATCAGCCCTAAAGGCATTCGGATCTGGCTGAAAAGCCCATGAGAGTATTTCAGGCATGGAAAGCCAAGACACTCTGGCAAAAGATCTCTGTCAGTGAGATCCCAGTGGAAAGAACAGGTCTTCAAAGAGGGAGGTGCCTTTCTCTGAAGGGAGGAGAGAACCTCCACTTTGACTATGACCTTGTCTAAACAAGATTAGAATTGGAGAACTCAGAGGGCTTCCATAGCCTTGGAAACTCATGACTGGAGCATAGGGAGATTACTGATGCCATAGACGGGAGTGTCAATTGGTAAAGTCAACAACAGGAGTCACTGTGCACTTACTCCTCATGTAGCATCTCTGTCCTTAATGTGCTGTACATTGAGACTTAATGCTATAACGAGTACTCAAACAGTACATTTCACTTTGTGTTTCTTTTTCTGGGCTGGCAGTTTTTCTCTCTGAGCACCTGTGCTATGCCTTGCCATTCCCTCCTAGCCTGGAGTGTTTCTGATGAAAAGTCTGCTGTGAGTCTAATTGGAGATCCTCTGAGAGTAATCTGACGTTTCTTTCTTGCACATTTTAGGATCTTTTCTTTATGTTTCACTGTGGTGAGTTTAATTACAACATGTCATGGTGAGGATCTCTTTTGGTCATGTTTACTGGGGGTTCTATGAGCTTCCTGTACTAGGATGTCTCTGTTCTTCTCCAAACCTGGAAAGTTCTCTGCTAGTATCTTACTAAAAAGGCCTTCTAATCCTTTCTCTCCATGCCTTCAGGAACTCCTAGAACTCGAATGTTGGTTTTTTTAATAGTATCCTGTAGATTCCCAACAATATTTTTTAGAATTCTAATTTCCTCTTCTTTTTTTGGTTTGACTGTATGTTTTCCTGTGCTCTATCTTCTAAGTCCGATATTCTCTCTTCTGCTTCACCCATTCTGTTTTTAAGGCTTTCTAATGTGTTTCTCATTTGATCTATTGAGCTCTTCGTTTCATTTTGATTTCTGTTCACTATCACACATTCCTGTTCTACTAGTTTCTGCGTTTCATTTTGATTCTTCCTTAAAATTACATTTTCACGAGAGAGATTTTCAATCCTGTCCAATAAGGATTTCTGTAGTTCAAGGATTTGCTTTTGAAAACCTCTAAATGATCTTATCATAAATTTTTTGAAACCCGTATCTTGCATTTCATCAATCTCATCATCTTCATAATCTTGCTTGGGGTATTTTGTTTATTTGGAGGCAACATAGTGTCATCATTGATATTGTTCCCTCAATTTCTGTGTTTGTTGCTTGGCATAGTTAATTCTTCTTTGGTCACTGTGTGTTTTTTTTTATTTTTTTTAATTTTATACTATGTCTGTGTTAAGTGGACTGCCTGCTGTTGGAGGAGCCTTACAGGCTTGAGATGGGTGTGGCCTCAGAGCTGGTAGTAGCAATATGTAGTATGCAAGTTTTCTATAACCGGAGAGTGGGAGAAACAGATTACGGGTGTTCTGTTTTCAGGGTGAAGAGAAATGCATTTTTCAGGAGTTGTGTATCTCCTGTGTGGAAAAAAGCGGTTTACATGAGTATGTGGGATTTCTGTAGCGTGAATGTAGGAGATGAGGCTTACGTGCTTTTTGTAACGTAGCTGTAGAGAGAAGCAGTCTACAAGAGTTCTCTAGCCTGGCAGTAAGCATAGGCCATATACAGGATTTCTGCAGCCTGAGTTTGAGAGACACAGCTTACGGTTGTTCTGTAAGCTGGGTGAAGGGAAATACAGTTTCCAGGAGCTGTGTATCCTGTGTGTAGGGAAAAGCAGTTTACAAGAGTTCTGTAGCCTGAGTGTAGAAGGAAACACTTTCCAGAGGTCTGGAGCGAGGGAGTAGCAATACACAATATGAGGGTTTTTTTTAACCTGAGTGTGAGAGACACAGCTAATGGGCATTCTGTAACATGGAAGTAAAATGCAATTTATGGAAGTTCTGTAGCCTGGGTGTAGAGGGAAGCCATTTACAGAGTTCTGTAACTTAAGAGTACCAATAGGCAATATGGGAGTTTTCTAAAACCAGAGTGTGGGAGACACAGCTCACTGGCTGAAGGGAAATGCAGTTTCCGGGAGTTGTGTATCCTGTGTGTAGAGAGAAGCAGTTTACAAGAGTTCTGTAGTCAGAGTGTAGAGGGTAGCACTTTACAGAGTTCTGTAACTTGGGAGTAGCAATACGCAATATGCGGGTTCTAAAACCAGAGTCTGGGAGACACAGCTTACGGGCGTTCTGTAAGCTGGGTGAAGGGAAATGCAGTTTCAGGGAGTTGTGTATCCTGTGTGTAGAGAGAAGCAGTTTACAAGAGTTCTGTAGTCAGGGTGTAGAGGGTAGCACTTTACAGAGTTCTGTAACTTGGGAGTAGCAATACGCAATATGCGGGTTTTCTAAAACCAGAGTCTGGGAGACACAGCTTACGGGCGTTCTGTAAGCAGGGTGAAGGGAAATGCAGTTTCCAGGAGTTGTGTATCTTGGGTGTAGAGAGTAGCAGTTTACACAAGTGCTTAAGCCTGGGAGTAGATATTCACAATATGCGGGATTTCTGTAGCCTGAGTGTAGGAGATGCAGCTTACATGCTTTTCATAACGTGGGCATAGAGAGATGTAGTTTAGCAGAGTTCTGTATCCTGGGAGTAGAGTGAACCAGATTCAAGAGTTCTGTATCCTGAGCGTACACATACGCAATATCTGTGATTTCTGTAGCCTAAGTGTAGGAGACACATTTTAACGGAGTTCTGTAACCTGGTTGTGGACAGACATGGTTCACAAGAGTTCTGAGTGCATTCATTAAATAAAAGTTAAAAAAAATATTCAAAGGAAAAAAAAGAAAAAAGATTCAAATAATTAAAATATAGAATAAAAAGGGATGCAAAAGTACACACAACAAAGAATATATTTAAAATATAAATAGTATTAAAGAGTATTAGGAATAGTTATTATGCTAATAAATCTGAACAGATAAATTCTCACTAAATTATGCCAAAATTGGCACAAGAAGAAATAGCGAACTTGAACAGTCCAATTAATATGAAAGAGATTAAAACAGCAAAGTTCTTGCCCCCTGAAAAACAGCAGGTGCAGATAATTTTACAATGAGGTCTACCAAATTTTAAAGAACAGTTAATTCCCATTTTATACAAGCTGTTTCAGAAAAATAGGAAACAGTCAAAAACTGACCAGAACATTTTATGAAGCTGTTACAAACTTGATTATTTAAAAAATTGGATGAGGGGCCGGTGTTGTGGTGTAATAGGTTACACCTCTGCCTGCACTGCTGGCATTCCATGTGGGTGCCAGTTCTAGTCCCGGCTGCTCCACTTCTGACCTTCCTCCCTGCTAATGCACCTGTAAAAGCAGTAGACAATGGCCCAAGTGTTTGGGACACTGCACCCGTGTGGGAGACTGGAAAGAATCTCCAAGCTCCTGATTTCCGCCTGACCCAGCCCCAGCTGTTTCAGCCATTTGAGGAGTGAACCAGTAGATGGAAGCTCTCTCTCTCTCTCTCTCTCTCTCTCTCCTCTTCTCTAACTCTGCCTTTTAAGTAAGTAAAAAATAAATGTTTCCAAAAAATTGGATAATAACAAGAAAATCACAGATCCATTTTAATGTGATATAAAAATTCTACACTAAATATTAAGTGAATCCAAGTGTATTTTAAAAATAAAAACATACCAAGATTAAATAATATTTATCCTAGGAATTCAAGGATGGCTCAATATCAGAAAAAGAGAAGCCAGATGATAATCTCAATCAATGAAGAATGAGAGGCACAAAGTTCAGCAAAAGGCAAAACTGCAGACAAAATAAAAGACTACAAGGAAGAATATCTGTGGGAGCTAACAATAGGGAAAAAATTGAACCCATAAAACATGTGATTAACTTATCACATCAAAATTAAAGATTTTTCTTTAATGGAAGACACCACAGACAAAATAATAGTGAAAAGACTGCAAGAATGGGAGATTGTAATGGCTAAATTGGAAAGGTATTAAAACAGAGAACAGGTAAGACATTCCTACAAAGCAACAAGAATGTTAATTTTATGAAAAGGCAATTGACAGAACTCAACCTAGACTACAGAAATTAGAAAGCTGGATATTCCTAACTGCTGGCAAGGACGCAAAGGCATAAAAATGCCCACCACAGTTACACCAGTCACAATTTGGGCTAGGACCAAAGCCTCAATTGATAAAGAACAGTTCTTCTAAGAAAAAAAAAAGAAAAATGTGAAAAAAGCAAAAGAAATGCGAGAGTACTTTGTGATATTGGGCTTGATTTCATCACAAGGAAACCGGCTGTTCCCGGATTCATCCACCCTCCCAGCTGACTGGCTTTGGAAACTAATTGAATTCACCTGAAAATCTCCGTCAAACTTGATTGGAGGCCGGCGCCGCGTCTCACTAGGCAAATCCTCCGCCTAGCGGCGCCGGCACACCAGGTTCTAGTCCCGGTCGGGGCGCTGGATTCTGTCCCGGTTGCCTCCATTCCAGGCCAGCCCTCTGCTGTGGCCAGGGAGTGCAGTGGAGGATGGCCCAGGTGCTTGGGCCCTGCACCCCATGGGAGACCAGGAGAACCACCTGGCTCCTGCCACCGGATCGGCGCGGTGCGCCGGCCGCGGCGGCCATTGGAGGGTGAACCAACGGCAAAGGAAGACCTTTCTCTCTGTCTCTCTCTCTCACTGTCCACTCTGCCTGTCAAAAAAAAAAAAAAAAACTTGATTGGAGGGGAATTCATTATCGGTCCCCTCTGCAAAAGGGTTCCATTGCTTTTTCCAAAACACAAAAGCTCATCTTGGTCGTGCTCCCTGGAGATTTCTAAGCATGACACGCCAATTGCTTGTGTTTTTTAATTCATAAAGGATCCTCTGTCTAAACTCTTGTTTGTATTGTGTCAGAATACAAACTTTGAGAGGGAAGAAGGCAAAACCAACTCAGACCCAGGAATCATTTAGGAAATTGCCGCTCAGGGAACCAAAAGTCGGCTGAAGCACCCAAAACAATGACAGAAAGCCAGAATTGGAGCAAGCCAACAGCTGTGCCCTGATTGAAAAGGACCATTCCTTCCGTGTCTTGAACTCCATATTCCAGCCTCAAAGTCAAAGCTCACATCAGAAAATTCATTACCAACCATGATCAATAAGAAAAATGTGAACAAAGCCAAAGAAATGCGAGAGTACTTTGAGATATTGGGATTGGTTTCGTCACAAGGAAACCGGCTGTTTCCGGATTCATCCACCCCTCCCAGCTGACTGGCTTGGGAAACTCATTGAATTCACCTGAAAATCTCCGTCAAACTTGATTGGAGGGGAATTCATTATCGGTCCCCTCTGCAAAAGGGTTCCATTGCTTTTTCCAAAACACAAAAGCTCATCTTGGTCGTGCTGCCTGGAGAGTTCTAAGCATGACATGCCAATTGGTTGTGTTTTTTAATTCAAAATGGATCCTCTGTCTAAACTCTTGTTTGTATTGCATCAGAATACAAAATCTGGGAGGGAAGAAGGCAAAACCAACTCAGACCCAGAAACCATTTAGGAAATTGCCGCTCAGGGAACCAAAAGTCGGCTGAAGCACCCAAAACAATGACAGAAAGCCAGAATTGGAGCAAGCCATCAGCTGTGCCCTGATTGAAAAGGACCATTCCTTCCGTGTCTTGAACTCCATATTCCAGCCTCAAAGTCAAAGCTCACATCAGAAAATTCATTACCAACCATGATCAATAAGAAAAATGGGAAAAAAGCCAAAGAAATGCAAGAGTCCTTTGTGATATTGGACTAGATTTAGTCACAAGGAAACTGGCTGTTTCCCGATTCATCCACACCTCCCAGCTGAATGGCTTTCAAAACTCCTTGAATTCACCTGAAAATCTCCATCAAACTTGATTGGAGGGGAATTAATTATCAGTCCCCACTGCAAAAGGTTTCCATTGCTTTTTCCAAAACACAAAAGCTCATCTTGGTCGTGCTGCCTGGAGATTTCTAAGCATGACATGCCAATTGGTTGTGTTTTTTATTTCAAAATGGATCCTCTGTCTAAACTCTTATTTGTATTGCGTCAGAATGCAAAGTTTGGGAGGGAAGAAGGCAAAACCCACTCAGACCCAGAAACCATTTAGGAAATTGCCGCTCAGGGAACCAAAAGTCGGCTGAAGCACCCAAAACAATGACAGAAAGCCAGAATTGGAGCAAGCCAACAGCTGTGCCCTGATTGAAAAGGACCATTCCTTCCGTGTCTTGAACTCCATATTCCAGCCTCAAAGTCAAAGCTCACATCAGGAAATTCATTACCAACCATGATCAATAAGAAAAATGTGAACAAAGCCAAAGAAATGCAAGAGTCCTTTGTGATACTGGGCTTGGTTTAGTCACAAGGAAACCGGCTGTTTCTGCATTCATCCATTCCTCCCAGCTGACTGGCTTTGGAAACTCATTGAATTCACCAGAAAATCTCCATCAAACTTGATTGGAGGGGAATTAATTATCAGTCCCCTCTGCAAAAGGGTTCCATTGCTTTTTCCAAAACACAAAAGCTCATCTTGGTCGTGCTGCCTGGAGAGTTCTAAGCATGACACGCCAATTGCTTGTGTTTTTTATTTCATAATGGATCCTCTGTCTAAACTCTTATTTGTATTGCATCAGAATGCAAAATTTGGGAGGGAAGAAGGCAAAACCAACTCAGACCCAGAAACCATTTAGGAAATTGCCGCTCAGGGAACCAAAAGTCGGCTGAAGCACCCAAAACAATGACAGAAAGCCAGAATTGGAGCAAGCCAACAGCTGTGCCCTGATTGAAAAGGACCATTCCTTCCGTGTCTTGAACTCCATATTCCAGCCTCAAAGTCAAAGCTCACATCAGGAAATTCATTACCAACCATGATCAATAAGAAAAATGTGAACAAAGCCAAAGAAATGCAAGAGTCCTTTGTGATACTGGGCTAGATTTAGTCACAAGGAAACCGGCTGTTTCCGGATTCATCCACCCCTCCCAGCTGACTGGCTTGGGAAACTCATTGAATTCACCTGAAAATCTCCGTCAAACTTGATTGGAGGGGAATTCATTATCGGTCCCCTCTGCAAAAGGGTTCCATTGCTTTTTCCAAAACACAAAAGCTCATCTTGGTCGTGCTGCCTGGAGATTTCTAAGCATGACACGCCAATTGGTTGTGTTTTTTAATTCAAAATGGATCCTCTGTCTAAACTCTTGTTTGTATTGCGTCAGAATGCAAAATTTGGGAGGGAAGAAGGCAAAACCAACTCAGACCCAGAAACCATTTAGGAAATTGCCGCTCAGGGAACCAAAAGTCGGCTGAAGCACCCAAAACAATGACAGAAAGCCAGAATTGGAGCAAGCCATCAGCTGTGCCCTGATTGAAAAGGACCATTCCTTCCGTGTCTTGAACTCCATATTCCAGCCTCAAAGTCAAAGCTCACATCAGAAAATTCATTACCAACCATGATCAATAAGAAAAATGTGAACAAAGCCAAAGAAATGCAAGAGTCCTTTGTGATACTGGGCTTGATTTAGTCACAAGGAAACCGGCTGTTTCCGGATTCATCCACCCCTCCCAGCTGACTGGCTTGGGAAACTCATTGAATTCACCTGAAAATCTCCGTCAAACTTGATTGGAGGGGAATTCATTATCGGTCCCCTCTGCAAAAGGGTTCCATTGCTTTTTCCAAAACACAAAAGCTCATCTTGGTCGTGCTGCCTGGAGATTTCTAAGCATGACATGCCAATTGGTTGTGTTTTTTATTTCATAATGGATCCTCTGTCTAAACTCTTGTTTGTATTGCATCAGAATACAAAATCTGGGAGGGAAGAAGGCAAAACCAACTCAGACCCAGAAACCATTTAGGAAATTGCCGCTCAGGGAACCAAAAGTCGGCTGAAGCACCCAAAACAATGACAGAAAGCCAGAATTGGAGCAAGCCATCAGCTGTGCCCTGATTGAAAAGGACCATTCCTTCCGTGTCTTGAACTCCATATTCCAGCCTCAAAGTCAAAGCTCACATCAGGAAATTCATTGCCAACCATGATCAATAAGAAAAATGTGAACAAAGCCAAAGAAATGCAAGAGTCCTTTGTGATACTGGGCTAGATTTAGTCACAAGGAAACCGGCTGTTTCCGGATTCATCCACCCCTCCCAGCTGACTGGCTTGGGAAACTCATTGAATTCACCTGAAAATCTCCGTCAAACTTGATTGGAGGGGAATTCATTATCGGTCCCCTCTGCAAAAGGGTTCCATTGCTTTTTCCAAAACACAAAAGCTCATCTTGGTCGTGCTGCCTGGAGATTTCTAAGCATGACACGCCAATTGGTTGTGTTTTTTAATTCAAAATGGATCCTCTGTCTAAACTCTTGTTTGTATTGCGTCAGAATGCAAAATTTGGGAGGGAAGAAGGCAAAACCAACTCAGACCCAGAAACCATTTAGGAAATTGCCGCTCAGGGAACCAAAAGTCGGCTGAAGCACCCAAAACAATGACAGAAAGCCAGAATTGGAGCAAGCCATCAGCTGTGCCCTGATTGAAAAGGACCATTCCTTCCGTGTCTTGAACTCCATATTCCAGCCTCAAAGTCAAAGCTCACATCAGAAAATTCATTACCAACCATGATCAATAAGAAAAATGTGAACAAAGCCAAAGAAATGCAAGAGTCCTTTGTGATACTGGGCTTGATTTAGTCACAAGGAAACCGGCTGTTTCCGGATTCATCCACCCCTCCCAGCTGACTGGCTTGGGAAACTCATTGAATTCACCTGAAAATCTCCGTCAAACTTGATTGGAGGGGAATTCATTATCGGTCCCCTCTGCAAAAGGGTTCCATTGCTTTTTCCAAAACACAAAAGCTCATCTTGGTCGTGCTGCCTGGAGATTTCTAAGCATGACACGCCAATTGGTTGTGTTTTTTAATTCAAAATGGATCCTCTGTCTAAACTCTTATTTGTATTGCATCAGAATGCAAAATTTGGGAGGGAAGAAGGCAAAACCCACTCAGACCCAGGAACCATTTAGGAAATTGCTCAGGGAACCAAAACTCGGCTGAAGCACCCAAAGCAATGACAGAAAGCCAGAATTGGAGCAAGCCATCAGCTGTGCCCTGATTGAAAAGGACCATTCCTTCCGTGTCTTGAACTCCATATTCCAGCCTCAAAGTCAAAGCTCACATCAGAAAATTCATTACCAACCATGATCAATAAGAAAAATGTGAACAAAGCCAAAGAAATGCAAGAGTCCTTTATGATACTGGGCTTGATTTAGTCACAAGGAAACTGGCTGTTTCCGGATTCATCCACCCCTCCAGCTGACTGGCTTTGGAAACTCATTGAATTCACCTGAAAATCTCCGTCAAACTTGATTGGAGGGGAATTCATTTTCGGTCCCCTCTGCAAAAGGGTTCCATTGCTCTTTCCAAAACACAAAAGCTCATCTTGGTCGTGCTGCCTGGAGAGTTCTAAGCATGACACGCCAATTGGTTGTGTTTTTTAATTCAAAAAGGATCCTCTGTCTAAACTCTTATTTGTATTGCGTCAGAGTACAAACTTTGGGAGGGAAGAAGGCAAAACCAACTCAGACCCAGAAACCATTTAGGAAATTGCCGCTCAGGGAACCAAAAGTCGGCTGAAGCACCCAAAACAATGACAGAAAGCCAGAATTGCAGCAAGCCAACAACTGTGCCCTGATTGAAAAGGACCATTCCTTCTGTGTCTTGAACTCCATATTCCAGCCTCAAAGTCAAAGCTCACATCAGAAAATTCATTACCAACCATGATCAATAAGAAAAATGTGAACAAAGCCAAAGAAATGCAAGAGTCCTTTGTGATACTGGGCTTGGTTTAGTCACAAGGAAACTGGCTGTTTCCGGATTCATCCACCCCTCCCAGCTGACTGGCTTTGGAAACTCATTGAATTCACCTGAAAATCTCCGTCAAACTTGATTGGAGGGGAATTCATTATCGGTCCCCTCTGCAAAAGGGTTCCATTGCTCTTTCCAAAACACAAAAGCTCATCTTGGTCGTGCTGCCTGGAGAGTTCTAAGCATGACACGCCAATTGCTTGTGTTTTTTATTTCATAATGGATCCTCTGTCTAAATTCTTGTTTGTATTGCGTCAGAATGCAAAATTTGGGAGGGAAGAAGGCAAAACCAACTCAGACCCAGAAACCATTTAGGAAATTGCCACTCAGGGAACCAAAAGTCGGCTGAAGCACCCAAAACAATGACAGAAAGCCAGAATTGGTGTGCTGTACTTTGAGATCTAATGCTAGAACTAGTACTCAAAAACTATTTTTCTCTTATGTTTCTGTGTGGGAACAAACTGTTGAAATCTTTACTTAATGTATGCTAAGCTGATCTTATGTATTTAAAGAGAATCGAAAATGAATCTTGATATGATTGGAAGGGGAGAGGGAGTGGATAAAGTGAGGGTTGTGGGTTGGAGGGACTTTATGGGGGGGAAGCCATTGTAATCAATATTCTGTACTCCCGGAAATGTCTTCCAAACTCAGGCTACCGAAATCCTGCATATTGTGAATGTCTATTCCCAGGCTACAGAACTCTTGTAAACTGCTTCTTACACACTGGATACACAACTCCCAGAAACTGCATTTCTCTAATCCTGGCTTACCGAACCACTGAAAGCTGCATATCCTACATTCTAGCTACACAAAACCTGCAAATTTCGCATCTCTACTGCCATAAAGAACTCTATAAACTCAGATTATAAAACTATGCATATTGCGTATTCCTTCTCCAATGCTACACACTCAGCATACTGGTTATCTCTATACCCAGGATATACAAACTGTGTCTCTCCACACCCAGCTTACAGAACACCCGTTAGCTGTGTCTCACACACTTGGGTTATAGAAAACCTGCATATTGCATACTGTTCCTCCTATGCTACAGAACCTGTAAACTGCTTGTCTCTGCACCAAGCTTACAGAACTCTCATAAGCTGTGGCTCCTACAATCATGCTACAGAAAAACTGCAAATTGCATATTGCTACTCTTGTGCTACAGAACACTGTATACTGCTTCTCTCTTTACCTGGGATACAGAACTCCTGTAAACTGTGACTTTCCACACCCAGCTTAAAGAACTCCAATAGCTGCATCTCCTACATTAAGTATACTGCCTATGCCTACTCCCAGGCTACAGAACTCTTGTAAATTGCTTTTCTCAACACCCAGGATACAGAACTACCATAAACTGCTTCTCTCTACACCCAGCTTACAGAAATCCTGTGTATTGAGAAAGCCTACTCCCATGATACAGAACTCTTGTAAACTGCTTCTGTCTACAAACAGGATACACAACTCCCGCAAACTGCATTTCCCTTCACACAGGTTACTGAACGCCCGTAAACAGTGTCTCCCACACTTGTGTTCTAGAAAACCCGCATATTAGGTATTACTGCTCCCACACTACAAAACTCTGTAAAGGGCTTCTCTCTACAACCAGAGTACAGAACTCTTGTAAACTGCTTCTCTCTTGACCAAGGATAAAGAAATCCCGTAAGATGTGTCTACAACACTCAGGCTACAGATATGCCGCATATTGCAAAAGTCTAAACCCAGGATACAGAATTGTAAAGTGCTTCTCTCTACACCAAGACTACCGAATTCCTGTAAACTGCATTTGCCTTCATCCATCTTACAGAACACCCGTTAGCTGCTTCTACCACACTCAGGTTATAGAAAACCTGCATATTGCGTATTGTAACTCCCACACTACAGAACTCTGTGAAGTGCTTCATTCTACACCCAGGCTAGAGAACTCTTGAAAACTGTTTAATCTACTCCCAGGATACCGAAATCCGCCAAACTGCATCTCTCTACCCCCACATTACTAAAAGCACGTAAGCTGAATTTCCTAATCTCAGGCTACAGAAATCCCACATATTGCGAATGCCTACTCCAAGGCTACTGAACTCTTGTAAACTGCTTCTCTACACATAGAATACAGAACTCCCATAAACTGCATCTCTCCACACCAAGCTTACAAAACTCATGTTAGCTGCGTCTCTCATACGCAGGTTACAAAAAACCCTCATATTGCATATTACTACTCCCAAGCCACAGAACTCTGTAAATTGCTTCTCTCGACACCCAGCATACAGATACTCTGTGAAGTGCTTCCCTCTACAATCCGGTTACTGAAATCCTGTATATTGCGAGTGCCTACTCCCAGGCTACAGAACTCTTGGAAACTGCTTCCCTCTAGACCAAGGAGAGAGAAATCCTGTAAGCTGCGTCTGCTACACTCAGGCTACAGATATCCCGAATATTGCGACTGTCTACTCCCAGGCTGCACAACTCTTGTAAAGTGCTTCTCTCCGCACACAGAATATAGAACTTCCCTAACTGCATTTGCCTTCATCCAGCTTACAGAACGCCCGTTCGCTACTTCTCCTAAACTCAGGTTATAAAAAGCACTCATATTGTGTCTTGTTACTCCCACTCTACAGAAATCTCTAAAGTGCTTCACTCTACACCCAGCCTACAGAACTCTTGTGAACTGCTTCTCTCTACACACAAGTTACACAACTCCCGGAAAATGCTTTTCCATTCACCCATGTAACAGATCGTCCATAAGCTGCGACTCCCACACTCGGGTTCTGGATATCCCTCGTGTTGCATATTGCTACTCCCATGCTACAGAACTCTGTATGCTGCTTATTTCTACACTCAGGCTACAGAACTCTTGTACACTGCTTCCCTCTAGACCAAGGAGAGAGAAATCTTGTAAGCTGCGTCTGCTACACTCAGGCTACAGATATCCCGAATATTGCGATTGTCTACTCCCAGGCTGCACAACTCTTGTAAAGTGCTTCTCTCCGCACACAGAATATAGAACTTCCCTAAACTGCATTTGCCTTCATCCAGCTTACAGAACGCCCGTTAGCTGCTTCTCCCAAACTCAGCTTATAGAAAACCTGCATATTGCGTAATGTAACTCCCACTCTACAGAAATCTCTAAAGTGCTTCGCTCTACACACAGCCTACAGAACTCTTGTAAACTGCTTCTCTCTAGAGCAGGGATAGAGAAATACTGTAAGCTACGACTGCTACGCTCAGATTACAGGTTTCCTTCATATTGCGAAGGCATTCTCCCGGGCTACAGATGTTTCTAAACTGCTTCTCTCTACACCCAGGCTACAGAACTCCTGTAAACTGCATTTCCCTTCACCCAGCTTACAGAATGCCAATAAGCTGCGTCTCCCATACTCAGGTTATAAAAGAACCCTCATATTGCGTGTTGCTACTCCCACACTGCAAAACACTGTAAACTGCTTCATTCTACACCCAGGCTACAGAACTCTTGGAAACTGGTTCTCTCTGCACACCGGATACACAGCTCCCAGAAACTGCATTTCTCCACACCCAGCTTACAGAACTCCCGAACACTGTGTGTCCTACAGTGAAGATACAGACAACACGCATTGCGCATTTCTACTCCCATGCTACAGAACTCTGTAAATTGCTTCTCTCGACACCCAGCATACAGATACTCTGTGAACTGCTTCCCTCTACAACCTGGTTACTGAAATCCTGTATTTGGCGAGTGCCTATTCCCAGGCTACAGAACTCTTGATACTGCTTCTCTCTACACACAAGTAACACAACTCCCGGTAAATGCATTTCCCTTCACGCATGTAACAGATAGTCAGTCCATAAGCTGCGACTCCCACACTCGGGTTCTGGACATCCCTCGTGTTGTATATTGCTACTCCTATGCTACAGAACTCTCTATACTGCTTATTTCTACACTCAGGCTACAGAACTCTTGGAAACTGCTTCCCTCTAGACCAAGGAGAGAGAAATCCTGTAAGCTGCGTCTGCTACACTCAGGCTACAGATATCCCGAATATTGCGACTGTCTACTCCCAGGCTGCACAACTCTTGTAAAGTGCTTCTCTCCGCACACAGAATATAGAACTTCCCTAACTGCATTTGCCTTCATCCAGCTTACAGAACGCCCGTTCGCTACTTCTCCTAAACTCAGGTTATAAAAAACACTCATATTGTGTGTTGTTACTCCCACTCTACAGAAATCTCTAAAGTGCTTCACTCTACACCCAGCCTACAGAACTCTTGTGAACTGCTTCTCTCTACACACCAGTTACACAACTCCCGGAAAATGCTTTTCCATTCACCCATGTAACAGATCGTCCGTAAGCTGCGACTCCCACACTCGGGGTCTGGACATCCCTCGTGTTGCATATTGCTACTCCCATGCTACAGAACTCTGTATGCTGCTTATTTCTACACTCAGGCTACAGAACTCTTGTACACTGCTTCCCTCTAGACCAAGGAGAGAGAAATCTTGTAAGCTGCGTCTGCTACACTCAGGCTACAGATATCCCGAATATTGCGATTGTCTACTCCCAGGCTGCACGACTCTTGTAAAGTGCTTCTCTCCGCACACAGAATATAGAACTTCCCTAAACTGCATTTGCCTTCATCCAGCTTACAGAACGCCCGTTAGCTGCTTCTCCCAAACTCAGCTTATAGAAAACCTGCATATT
Source organism: Oryctolagus cuniculus (assembly GCF_964237555.1). Lineage (NCBI taxonomy): Eukaryota > Metazoa > Chordata > Mammalia > Lagomorpha > Leporidae > Oryctolagus > Oryctolagus cuniculus. The sequence continues at coordinate 130,072,819 of NC_091434.1, forward strand.
GCCTAATGTAACTCCCACTCTACAGAAATCTCTAAAGTGCTTCGCTCTACACACAGCCTACAGAACTCTTGTAAACTGCTTCTCTCTAGAGCAGGGATAGAGAAATACTGTAAGCTACGACTGCTACGCTCAGATTACAGGTTTCCTGCATATTGCGAAGGCATTCTCCCGGGCTACAGATGTTTCTAAACTGCTTCTCTCTACACCCAGGCTACAGAACTCCTGTAAACTGCATTTCCCTTCACCCAGCTTACAGAATGACAATAAGCTGCGTCTCCCACACTCAGGTTATAAAAAAACCCTCATATTGCGTGTTGCTACTCCCACACTGCAAAACTCTGTAAACTGCTTCATTCTACACCCAGGCTACAGAACTCTTGGAAACTGGTTCTCTCTGCACACCGGATACACAGCTCCCAGAAACTGCATTTCTCCACACCCAGCTTACAGAACTCCCGAACACTGCGTGTCCTACAGTGAAGATACAGACAACACGCATTGCGCATTTCTACTCCCATGCTACAGAACTCTGTAAATTGCTTCTCTCGACACCCAGCATACAGATACTCTGTGAAGTGCTTCCCTCTACAACCTGGTTACTGAAATCCTGTATATTGCGAGTGCCTATTCCCAGGCTACAGAACTCTTGATACTGCTTCTCTCTACACACAAGTAACACAACTCCCGGTAAATGCATTTCCCTTCACGCATGTAACAGATAGTCAGTCCATAAGCTGCGACTCCCACACTCGGGTTCTGGACATCCCTCGTGTTGCATATTGCTACTCCCATGCTACAGAACTCTCTATACTGCTTATTTCTACACTCAGGCTACAGAACTCTTGGAAACTGCTTCCCTCTAGACCAAGGAGAGAGAAATCCTGTAAGCTGCGTCTGCTACACTCAGGCTACAGATATCCCGAATATTGCGACTGTCTACTCCCAGGCTGCACGACTCTTGTAAAGTGCTTCTCTCCGCACACAGAATATAGAACTTCCCTAACTGCATTTGCCTTCATCCAGCTTACAGAACGCCCGTTCGCTACTTCTCCTAAACTCAGGTTATAAAAAGCACTCATATTGTGTGTTGTTACTCCCACTCTACAGAAATCTCTAAAGTGCTTCACTCTACACCCCGCCTACAGAACTCTTGTGAACTGCTTCTCTCTACACACCAGTTACACAACTCCCGGAAAATGCTTTTCCATTCACCCATGTAACAGATTGTCCGTAAGCTGCGACTCCCACAATCGGGTTCTGGATATCCCTCGTGTTGCATATTGCTACTCCCGTGCTACAGAACTCTGTATGCTGCTTATTTCTACACTCAGGCTACAGAACTCTTGTACACTGCTTCCCTCTAGACCAAGGAGAGAGAAATCTTGTAAGCTGCGTCTGCTACACTCAGGCTACAGATATCCCGAATATTGCGATTGTCTACTCCCAGGCTGCACAACTCTTGTAAAGTGCTTCTCTCCGCACACAGAATATAGAACTTCCCTAAACTGCATTTGCCTTCATCCAGCTTACAGAACGCCCGTTAGCTGCTTCTCCCAAACTCAGCTTATAGAAAACCTGCATATTGCGTAATGTAACTCCCACTCTACAGAAATCTCTAAAGTGCTTCGCTCTACACACAGCCTACAGAACTCTTGTAAACTGCTTCTCTCTAGAGCAGGGATAGAGAAATACTGTAAGCTACGACTGCTACGCTCAGATTACAGGTTTCCTTCATATTGCGAAGGCATTCTCCCGGGCTACAGATGTTTCTAAACTGCTTCTCTCTACACCCAGGCTACAGAACTCCTGTAAACTGCATTTCCCTTCACCCAGCTTACAGAATGCCAATAAGCTGCGTCTCCCACACTCAGGTTATAAAAAAACCCTCATATTGCGTGTTGCTACTCCCACACTACAAAACTCTGTAAACTGCTTCATTCTACACCCAGGCTACAGAACTCTTGGAAACTGGTTCTCTCTGCACACCGGATACACAGCTCCCAGAAACTGCATTTCTCCACACCCAGCTTACAGAACTCCCGAACACTGCGTGTCCTACAGTGAAGATACAGACAACACGCATTGCGCATTTCTACTCCCATGCTACAGAACTCTGTAAATTGCTTCTCTCGACACCCAGCATACAGATACTCTGTGAAGTGCTTCCCTCTACAACCTGGTTACTGAAATCCTGTATATTGCGAGTGCCTATTCCCAGGCTACAGAACTCTTGATACTGCTTCTCTCTACACACAAGTTACACAACTCCCGGTAAATGCATTTCCCTTCACGCATGTAACAGATAGTCAGTCCATAAGCTGCGACTCCCACACTCGGGTTCTGGACATCCTTCGTGTTGCATATTGCTACTCCTATGCTACAGAACTCTCTATCCTGCTTATTTCTACACTCAGGCCACAGAACTCTTGTACACTGCTTCCCTCTAGACCAAGGAGAGAGAAATCCTGTAAGCTGCGTCTGCTACACTCAGGCTACAGATATCCCGAATATTGCGACTGTCTACTCCCAGGCTGCACAACTCTTGTAAAGTGCTTCTCTCCGCACACAGAATATAGAACTTCCCTAACTGCATTTGCCTTCATCCAGCTTACAGAACGCCCGTTCGCTACTTCTCCTAAACTCAGCTTATAAAAAACACTCATATTGTGTGTTGTTACTCCCACTCTACAGAAATCTCTAAAGTGCTTCACTCTACACCCCGCCTACAGAACTCTTGTGAACTGCTTCTCTCTACACACCAGTTACACAACTCCCGGAAAATGCTTTTCCATTCACCCATGTAACAGATCGTCCGTAAGCTGCGACTCCCACAATCGGGTTCTGGATATCCCTCGTGTTGCATATTGCTACTCCCATGCTACAGAACTCTGTATGCTGCTTATTTCTACACTCAGGCTACAGAACTCTTGTACACTGCTTCCCTCTAGACCAAGGAGAGAAAAATCTTGTAAGCTGCGTCTGCTACACTCAGGCTACAGATATCCCGAATATTGCGATTGTCTACTCCCAGGCTGCACAACTCTTGTAAAGTGCTTCTCTCCGCACACAGAATATAGAACTTCCCTAAACTGCATTTGCCTTCATCCAGCTTACAGAACGCCCGTTAGCTGCTTCTCCCAAACTCAGGTTATAGAAAACCTGCATATTGCGTAATGTAACTCCCACTCTACAGAAATCTCTAAAGTGCTTCGCTCTACACACAGCCTACAGAACTCTTGTAAACTGCTTCTCTCTAGAGCAGGGATAGAGAAATACTGTAAGCTACGACTGCTACGCTCAGATTACAGGTTTCCTTCATATTGCGAAGGCATTCTCCCGGGCTACAGATGTTTCTAAACTGCTTCTCTCTACACCCAGGCTACAGAACTCCTGTAAACTGCATTTCCCTTCACCCAGCTTACAGAATGCCAATAAGCTGCGTCTCCCACACTCAGGTTATAAAAAAAACCCTCATATTGCGTGTTGCTACTCCCACACTACAAAACTCTGTAAACTGCTTCATTCTACACCCAGGCTACAGAACTCTTGGAAACTGGTTCTCTCTGCACACCGGATACACAGCTCCCAGAAACTGCATTTCTCCACACCCAGCTTACAGAACTCCCGAACACTGCGTGTCCTACAGTGAAGATACAGACAACACGCATTGCGCATTTCTACTCCCATGCTACAGAACTCTGTAAATTGCTTCTCTCGACACCCAGCATACAGATACTCTGTGAAGTGCTTCCCTCTACAACCTGGTTACTGAAATCCTGTATATTGCGAGTGCCTATTCCCAGGCTACAGAATTCTTGATACTGCTTCTCTCTACACACAAGTAACACAACTCCCGGTAAATGCATTTCCCTTCACGCATGTAACAGATAGTCAGTCCATAAGCTGCGACTCCCACACTCGGGTTCTGGACATCCCTCGTGTTGCATATTGCTACTCCTATGCTACAGAACTCTCTATCCTGCTTATTTCTACACTCAGGCCACAGAACTCTTGTACACTGCTTCCCTCTAGACCAAGGAGAGAGAAATCCTGTAAGCTGCGTCTGCTACACTCAGGCTACAGATATCCCGAATATTGCGACTGTCTACTCCCAGGCTGCACAACTCTTGTAAAGTGCTTCTCTCCGCACACAGAATATAGAACTTCCCTAACTGCATTTGCCTTCATCCAGCTTACAGAACGCCCGTTCGCTACTTCTCCTAAACTCAGGTTATAAAAAGCACTCATATTGTGTCTTGTTACTCCCACTCTACAGAAATCTCTAAAGTGCTTCACTCTACACCCCGCCTACAGAACTCTTGTGAACTGCTTCTCTCTACACACAAGTTACACAACTCCCGGAAAATGCTTTTCCATTCACCCATGTAACAGATCGTCCGTAAGCTGCGACTCCCACAATCGGGTTCTGGATATCCCTCGTGTTGCATATTGCTACTCCCATGCTACAGAACTCTGTATGCTGCTTATTTCTACACTCAGGCTACAGAACTCTTGTACACTGCTTCCCTCTAGACCAAGGAGAGAGAAATCTTGTAAGCTGCGTCTGCTACACTCAGGCTACAGATATCCCGAATATTGCGAGTGTCTACTCCCAGGCTGCACAACTCTTGTAAAGTGCTTCTCTCCGCACACAGAATATAGAACTTCCCTAAACTGCATTTGCCTTCATCCAGCTTACAGAACGCCCGTTAGCTGCTTCTCCCAAACTCAGGTTATAGAAAACCTGCATATTGCGTAATGTAACTCCCACTCTACAGAAATCTCTAAAGTGCTTCGCTCTACACACAGCCTACAGAACTCTTGTAAACTGCTTCTCTCTAGAGCAGGGATAGAGAAATACTGTAAGCTACGACTGCTACGCTCAGATTACAGGTTTCCTTCATATTGCGAAGGCATTCTCCCGGGCTACAGATGTTTCTAAACTGCTTCTCTCTACACCCAGGCTACAGAACTCCTGTAAACTGCATTTCCCTTCACCCAGCTTACAGAATGCCAATAAGCTGCGTCTCCCACACTCAGGTTATAAAAAAACCCTCATATTGCGTGTTGCTACTCCCACACTGCAAAACTCTGTAAACTGCTTCATTCTACACCCAGGCTACAGAACTCTTGGAAACTGGTTCTCTCTGCACACCGGATACACAGCTCCCAGAAACTGCATTTCTCCACACCCAGCTTACAGAACTCCCGAAAACTGCGTGTCCTACAGTGAAGATACAGACAACACGCATTGCGCATTTCTACTCCCATGCTACAGAACTCTGTAAATTGCTTCTCTCGACACCCAGCATGCAGATACTCTGTGAAGTGCTTCCCTCTACAACCTGGTTACTGAAATCCTGTATATTGCGAGTGCCTATTCCCAGGCTACAGAACTCTTGATACTGCTTCTCTCTACACACAAGTAACACAACTCCCGGTAAATGCATTTCCCTTCACGCATGTAACAGATAGTCAGTCCATAAGCTGCGACTCCCACACTCGGGTTCTGGACATCCCTCGTGTTGCATATTGCTACTCCTATGCTACAGAACTCTCTATACTGCTTATTTCTACACTCAGGCTACAGAACTCTTGTACACTGCTTCCCTCTAGACCAAGGAGAGAGAAATCCTGTAAGCTGCGTCTGCTACACTCAGGCTACAGATATCCCGAATATTGCGACTGTCTACTCCCAGGCTGCACAACTCTTGTAAAGTGCTTCTCTCCGCACACAGAATATAGAACTTCCCTAACTGCATTTGCCTTCATCCAGCTTACAGAACGCCCGTTCGCTACTTCTCCTAAACTCAGGTTATAAAAAGCACTCATATTGTGTGTTGTTACTCCCACTCTACAGAAATCTCTAAAGTGCTTCACTCTACACCCCGCCTACAGAACTCTTGTAAACTGCTTCTCTCTACACACAAGTTACACAACTCCCGGAAAATGCTTTTCCATTCACCCATGTAACAGATCGTCCATAAACTGCGACTCCCACAATCAGGTTTTGGATATCCCTCGTGTTGCATATTGCTACTCCCATGTTACAGAACTCTGTATGCTGCTTATTTCTACACTCATGCTACAGAACTCTTGTACACTGCTTCCCTCTAGACCAAGGAGAGAGAAATCCTGTAAGCTGCGTCTGCTACACTCAGGCTACAGATATCCCGAATATTGCGACTGTCTACTCCCAGGCTGCACAACTCTTGTAAAGTGCTTCTCTCCGCACACAGAATATAGAACTTCCCTAACTGCATTTGCCTTCATCCAGCTTACAGAACGCCCGTTCGCTACTTCTCCTAAACTCAGGTTATAAAAAGCACTCATATTGCGTAATGTAACTCCCACTCTACAGAAATCTCTAAAGTGCTTCACTCTACACACCGCCTACAGAACTCTTGTAAACTGCTTCTCTCTACACACAAGTTACACAACTCCCGGTAAATGCATTTCCCTTCACGCATGTAACAGATAGTCAGTCCATAAGCTGCGACTCCCACACTCGGGTTCTGGACATCCCTCGTGTTGTATATTGCTACTCCTATGCTACAGAACTCTCTATACTGCTTATTTCTACACTCAGGCTACAGAACTCTTGGAAACTGCTTCCCTCTAGACCAAGGAGAGAGAAATCTTGTAAGCTGCGTCTGCTACACTCAGGCTACAGATATCCCGAATATTGCGAGTGTCTACTCCCAGGCTGCACAACTCTTGTAAAGTGCTTCTCTCCGCACACAGAATATAGAACTTCCCTAAACTGCATTTGCCTTCATCCAGCTTACAGAACGCCCGTTAGCTGCTTCTCCCAAACTCAGGTTATAGAAAACCTGCATATTGCGTAATGTAACTCCCACTCTACAGAAATCTCTAAAGTGCTTCGCTCTACACACAGCCTACAGAACTCTTGTAAACTGCTTCTCTCTAGAGCAGGGATAGAGAAATACTGTAAGCTACGACTGCTACGCTCAGATTACAGGTTTCCTTCATATTGCGAAGGCATTCTCCCGGGCTACAGATGTTTCTAAACTGCTTCTCTCTACACCCAGGCTACAGAACTCCTGTAAACTGCATTTCCCTTCACCCAGCTTACAGAATGCCAATAAGCTGCGTCTCCCACACTCAGGTTATAAAAAAACCCTCATATTGCGTGTTGCTACTCCCACACTGCAAAACTCTGTAAACTGCTTCATTCTACACCCAGGCTACAGAACTCTTGGAAACTGGTTCTCTCTGCACACCGGATACACAGCTCCCAGAAACTGCATTTCTCCACACCCAGCTTACAGAACTCCCGAACACTGCGTGTCCTACAGTGAAGATACAGACAACACGCATTGCGCATTTCTACTCCCATGCTACAGAACTCTGTAAATTGCTTCTCTCGACACCCAGCATACAGATACTCTGTGAAGTGCTTCCCTCTACAACCTGGTTACTGAAATCCTGTATATTGCGAGTGCCTATTCCCAGGCTACAGAACTCTTGATACTGCTTCTCTCTACACACAAGTAACACAACTCCCGGTAAATGCATTTCCCTTCACGCATGTAACAGATAGTCAGTCCATAAGCTGCGACTCCCACACTCGGGTTCTGGACATCCCTCGTGTTGCATATTGCTACTCCCATGCTACAGAACTCTCTATACTGCTTATTTCTACACTCAGGCTACAGAACTCTTGGAAACTGCTTCCCTCTAGACCAAGGAGAGAGAAATCCTGTAAGCTGCATCTGCTACACTCAGGCTACAGATATCCCGAATATTGCGACTGTCTACTCCCAGGCTGCACAACTCTTGTAAAGTGCTTCTCTCCGCACACAGAATATAGAACTTCCCTAACTGCATTTGCCTTCATCCAGCTTACAGAACGCCCGTTCGCTACTTCTCCTAAACTCAGGTTATAAAAAACACTCACATTGTGTCTTGTTACTCCCACTCTACAGAAATCTCTAAAGTGCTTCACTCTACACCCCGCCTACAGAACTCTTGTAAACTGCTTCTCTCTACACACCAGTTACACAACTCCCGGAAAATGCTTTTCCATTCACCCATGTAACAGATCGTCCGTAAGCTGCGACTCCCACAATCGGGTTCTGGATATCCCTCGTGTTGCATATTGCTTCTCCCATGCTACAGAACTCTGTATGCTGCTTATTTCTACACTCAGGCTACAGAACTCTTGTACACTGCTTCCCTCTAGACCAAGGAGAGAGAAATCTTGTAAGCTGCGTCTGCTACACTCAGGCTACAGATATCCCGAATATTGCGATTGTCTACTCCCAGGCTGCACAACTCTTGTAAAGTGCTTCTCTCCGCACACAGAATATAGAACTTCCCTAAACTGCATTTGCCTTCATCCAGCTTACAGAACGCCCGTTAGCTGCTTCTCCCAAACTCAGCTTATAGAAAACCTGCATATTGCGTAATGTAACTCCCACTCTACAGAAATCTCTAAAGTGCTTCGCTCTACACCCAGCCTACAGAACTCTTGTAAACTGCTTCTCTCTAGAGCAGCGATAGAGAAATACTGTAAGCTACGACTGCTACGCTCAGATTACAGGTTTCCTTCATATTGCGAAGGCATTCTCCCGGGCTACAGATGTTTCTAAACTGCTTCTCTCTACACCCAGGCTACAGAACTCCTGTAAACTGCATTTCCCTTCACCCAGCTTACAGAATGCCAATAAGCTGCGTCTCCCACACTCAGGTTATAAAAAAACCCTCATATTGCGTGTTGCTACTCCCACACTACAAAACTCTGTAAACTGCTTCATTCTACACCCAGGCTACAGAACTCTTGGAAACTGGTTCTCTCTGCACACCGGATACACAGCTCCCAGAAACTGCATTTCTCCACACCCAGCTTACAGAACTCCCGAACACTTCGTGTCCTACAGTGAAGATACAGACAACACGCATTGCGCATTTCTACTCCCATGCTACAGAACTCTGTAAATTGCTTCTCTCGACACCCAGCATACAGATACTCTGTGAAGTGCTTCCCTCTACAACCTGGTTACTGAAATCCTGTATATTGCGAGTGCCTATTCCCAGGCTACAGAACTCTTGATACTGCTTCTCTCTACACACAAGTAACACAACTCCCGGTAAATGCATTTCCCTTCACGCATGTAACAGATAGTCAGTCCATAAGCTGCGACTCCCACACTCGGGTTCTGGACATCCCTCGTGTTGCATATTGCTACTCCCATGCTACAGAACTCTCTATACTGCTTATTTCTACACTCAGGCTACAGAACTCTTGGAAACTGCTTCCCTCTAGACCAAGGAGAGAGAAATCCTGTAAGCTGCGTCTGCTACACTCAGGCTACAGATATCCCGAATATTGCGACTGTCTACTCCCAGGCTGCACGACTCTTGTAAAGTGCTTCTCTCCGCACACAGAATATAGAACTTCCCTAACTGCATTTGCCTTCATCCAGCTTACAGAACGCCCGTTCGCTACTTCTCCTAAACTCAGGTTATAAAAAACACTCATATTGTGTATTGTTACTCCCACTCTACAGAAATCTCTAAAGTGCTTCACTCTACACCCCGCCTACAGAACTCTTGTAAACTGCTTCTCTCTACACACAAGTTACACAACTCCCGGAAAATGCTTTTCCATTCACCCATGTAACAGATCGTCCGTAAGCTGCGACTCCCACAATCGGGTTCTGGATATCCCTCGTGTTGCATATTGCTACTCCCATGCTACAGAACTCTGTATGCTGCTTATTTCTACACTCAGGCTACAGAACTCTTGTACACTGCTTCCCTCTAGACCAAGGAGAGAGAAATCTTGTAAGCTGCGTCTGCTACACTCAGGCTACAGATATCCCGAATATTGCGATTGTCTACTCCCAGGCTGCACAACTCTTGTAAAGTGCTTCTCTCCGCACACAGAATATAGAACTTCCCTAAACTGCATTTGCCTTCATCCAGCTTACAGAACGCCCGTTAGCTGCTTCTCCCAAACTCAGGTTATAGAAAACCTGCATATTGCGTAATGTAACTCCCACTCTACAGAAATCTCTAAAGTGCTTCGCTCTACACACAGCCTACAGAACTCTTGTAAACTGCTTCTCTCTAGAGCAGGGATAGAGAAATACTGTAAGCTACGACTGCTACGCTCAGATTGCAGGTATCCTTCATATTGCGAAGGCATTCTCCCGGGCTACAGATGTTTCTAAACTGCTTCTCTCTACACCCAGGCTACAGAACTCCTGTAAACTGCATTTCCCTTCACCCAGCTTACAGAATGCCAATAAGCTGCGTCTCCCACACTCAGGTTATAAAAAAACCCTCATATTGCGTGTTGCTACTCCCACACTGCAAAACTCTGTAAACTGCTTCATTCTACACCCAGGCTACAGAACTCTTGGAAACTGGTTCTCTCTGCACACCGGATACACAGCGCCCAGAAACTGCATTTCTCCACACCCAGCTTACAGAGCTCCCGAACACTGCGTGTCCTACAGTGAAGATACAGACAACACGCATTGCGCATTTCTACTCCCATGCTACAGAACTCTGTAAATTGCTTCTCTCGACACCTAGCATACAGATACTCTGTGAAGTGCTTCCCTCTACAACCTGGTTACTGAAATCCTGTATATTGCGAGTGCCTATTCTCAGGCTACAGAACTCTTGATACTGCTTCTCTCTACACACAAGTAACACAACTCCCGGTAAATGCATTTCCCTTCACGCATGTAACAGATAGTCAGTCCATAAGCTGCGACTCCCACACTCGGGTTCTGGACATCCCTCGTGTTGCATATTGCTACTCCCATGCTACAGAACTCTCTATACTGCTTATTTCTACACTCAGGCTACAGAACTCTTGGAAACTGCTTCCCTCTAGACCAAGGAGAGAGAAATCCTGTAAGCTGCGTCTGCTACACTCAGGCTACAGATATCCCGAATATTGCGACTGTCTACTCCCAGGCTGCACGACTCTTGTAAAGTGCTTCTCTCCGCACACAGAATATAGAACTTCCCTAACTGCATTTGCCTTCATCCAGCTTACAGAACGCCCGTTCGCTACTTCTCCTAAACTCAGGTTATAAAAAGCACTCATATTGTGTCTTGTTACTCCCACTCTACAGAAATCTCTAAAGTGCTTCACTCTACACCCCGCCTACAGAACTCTTGTAAACTGCTTCTCTCTACACACAAGTTACACAACTCCCGGAAAATGCTTTTCCATTCACCCATGTAACAGACCGTCCGTAAGCTGTGACTCCCACAATCGGGTTCTGGATATCCCTCGTGTTGCATATTGCTACTCCCATGCTACAGAACTCTGTATGCTGCTTATTTCTACACTCAGGCTACAGAACTCTTGTACACTGCTTCCCTCTAGACCAAGGAGAGAGAAATCTTGTAAGCTGCGTCTGCTACACTCAGGCTACAGATATCCCGAATATTGCGATTGTCTACTCCCAGGCTGCACAACTCTTGTAAAGTGCTTCTCTCCGCACACAGAATATAGAACTTCCCTAAACTGCATTTGCCTTCATCCAGCTTACAGAACGCCCGTTAGCTGCTTCTCCCAAACTCAGCTTATAGAAAACCTGCATATTGCGTAATGTAACTCCCACTCTACAGAAATCTCTAAAGTGCTTCGCTCTACACACAGCCTACAGAACTCTTGTAAACTGCTTCTCTCTAGAGCAGGGATAGAGAAATACTGTAAGCTACGACTGCTACGCTCAGATTACAGGTTTCCTTCATATTGCGAAGGCATTCTCCCGGGCTACAGATGTTTCTAAACTGCTTCTCTCTACACCCAGGCTACAGAACTCCTGTAAACTGCATTTCCCTTCACCCAGCTTACAGAATGCCAATAAGCTGCGTCTCCCACACTCAGGTTATAAAAAAACCCTCATATTGCGTGTTGCTACTCCCACACTACAAAACTCTGTAAACTGCTTCATTCTACACCCAGGCTACAGAACTCTTGGAAACTGGTTCTCTCTGCACACCGGATACACAGCTCCCAGAAACTGCATTTCTCCACACCCAGCTTACAGAACTCCCGAACACTGCGTGTCCTACAGTGAAGATACAGACAACACGCATTGCGCATTTCTACTCCCATGCTACAGAACTCTGTAAATTGCTTCTCTCGACACCCAGCATACAGATACTCTGTGAAGTGCTTCCCTCTACAACCTGGTTACTGAAATCCTGTATATTGCGAGTGCCTATTCCCAGGCTACAGAACTCTTGATACTGCTTCTCTCTACACACAAGTAACACAACTCCCGGTAAATGCATTTCCCTTCACGCATGTAACAGATAGTCAGTCCATAAGCTGCGACTCCCACACTCGGGTTCTGGACATCCCTCGTGTTGCATATTGCTACTCCCATGCTACAGAACTCTCTATACTGCTTATTTCTACACTCAGGCTACAGAACTCTTGGAAACTGCTTCCCTCTAGACCAAGGAGAGAGAAATCCTGTAAGCTGCGTCTGCTACACTCAGGCTACAGATATCCCGAATATTGCGACTGTCTACTCCCAGGCTGCACGACTCTTGTAAAGTGCTTCTCTCCGCACACAGAATATAGAACTTCCCTAACTGCATTTGCCTTCATCCAGCTTACAGAACGCCCGTTCGCTACTTCTCCTAAACTCAGGTTATAAAAAGCACTCATATTGTGTGTTGTTACTCCCACTCTACAGAAATCTCTAAAGTGCTTCGCTCTACACCCCGCCTACAGAACTCTTGTAAACTGCTTCTCTCTACACACAAGTTACACAACTCCCGGAAAATGCTTTTCCATTCACCCATGTAACAGATCGTCCGTAAGCTGCGACTCCCACAATCGGGTTCTGGATATCCCTCGTGTTGCATATTGCTACTCCCATGCTACAGAACTCTGTATGCTGCTTATTTCTACACTCAGGCTACAGAACTCTTGTACACTGCTTCCCTCTAGACCAAGGAGAGAGAAATCTTGTAAGCTGCGTCTGCTACACTCAGGCTACAGATATCCCGAATATTGCGATTGTCTACTCCCAGGCTGCACAACTCTTGTAAAGTGCTTCTCTCCGCACACAGAATATAGAACTTCCTTAAACTGCATTTGCCTTCATCCAGCTTACAGAACGCCCGTTAGCTGCTTCTCCCAAACTCAGCTTATAGAAAACCTGCATATTGCGTAATGTAACTCCCACTCTACAGAAATCTCTAAAGTGCTTCGCTCTACACACAGCCTACAGAACTCTTGTAAACTGCTTCTCTCTAGAGCAGCGATAGAGAAATACTGTAAGCTACGACTGCTACGCTCAGATTACAGGTTTCCTTCATATTGCGAAGGCATTCTCCCGGGCTACAGATGTTTCTAAACTGCTTCTCTCTACATCCAGGCTACAGAACTCCTGTAAACTGCATTTCCCTTCACCCAGCTTACAGAATGCCAATAAGCTGCGTCTCCCACACTCAGGTTATAAAAAAACCCTCATATTGCGTGTTGCTACTCCCACACTGCAAAACTCTGTAAACTGCTTCATTCTACACCCAGGCTACAGAACTCTTGGAAACTGGTTCTCTCTGCACACCGGATACACAGCTCCCAGAAACTGCATTTCTCCACACCCAGCTTACAGAACTCCCGAACACTGCGTGTCCTACAGTGAAGATACAGACAACACGCATTGCGCATTTCTACTCCCATGCTACAGAACTCTGTAAATTGCTTCTCTCGACACCCAGCATACAGATACTCTGTGAAGTGCTTCCCTCTACAACCTGGTTACTGAAATCCTGTATATTGCGAGTGCCTATTCCCAGGCTACAGAACTCTTGATACTGCTTCTCTCTACACACAAGTAACACAACTCCCGGTAAATGCATTTCCCTTCACGCATGTAACAGATAGTCAGTCCATAAGCTGCGACTCCCACACTCGGGTTCTGGACATCCCTCGTGTTGCATATTGCTACTCCCATGCTACAGAACTCTCTATACTGCTTATTTCTACACTCAGGCTACAGAACTCTTGGAAACTGCTTCCCTCTAGACCAAGGAGAGAGAAATCCTGTAAGCTGCGTCTGCTACACTCAGGCTACAGATATCCCGAATATTGCGACTGTCTACTCCCAGGCTGCACGACTCTTGTAAAGTGCTTCTCTCCGCACACAGAATATAGAACTTCCCTAACTGCATTTGCCTTCATCCAGCTTACAGAACGCCCGTTCGCTACTTCTCCTAAACTCAGGTTATAAAAAGCACTCATGTTGTGTGTTGTTACTCCCACTCTACAGAAATCTCTAAAGTGCTTCACTCTACACCCCGCCTACAGAACTCTTGTAAACTGCTTCTCTCTACACACCAGTTACACAACTCCCGGAAAATGCTTTTCCATTCACCCATGTAACAGATCGTCCGTAAGCTGTGACTCCCACAATCGGGTTCTGGATATCCCTCGTGTTGCATATTGCTACTCCCGTGCTACAGAACTCTGTATGCTGCTTATTTCTACACTCAGGCTACAGAACTCTTGTACACTGCTTCCCTCTAGACCAAGGAGAGAGAAATCTTGTAAGCTGCGTCTGCTACACTCAGGCTACAGATATCCCGAATATTGCGATTGTCTACTCCCAGGCTGCACAACTCTTGTAAAGTGCTTCTCTCCGCACACAGAATATAGAACTTCCCTAAACTGCATTTGCCTTCATCCAGCTTACAGAACGCCCGTTAGCTGCTTCTCCCAAACTCAGCTTATAGAAAACCTGCATATTGCGTAATGTAACTCCCACTCTACAGAAATCTCTAAAGTGCTTCGCTCTACACACAGCCTACAGAACTCTTGTAAACTGCTTCTCTCTAGAGCAGCGATAGAGAAATACTGTAAGCTACGACTGCTACGCTCAGATTACAGGTTTCCTTCATATTGCGAAGGCATTCTCCCGGGCTACAGATGTTTCTAAACTGCTTCTCTCTACACTCAGGCTACAGAACTCCTGTAAACTGCATTTCCCTTCACCCAGCTTACAGAATGCCAATAAGCCGCGTCTCCCACACTCAGGTTATAAAAAAAACCCTCATTTGCGTGTTGCTACTCCCACACTACAAAACTCTGTAAACTGCTTCATTCTACACCCAGGCTACAGAACTCTTGGAAACTGGTTCTCTCTGCACACCGGATACACAGCTCCCAGAAACTGCATTTCTCCACACCCAGCTTACAGAACTCCCGAACACTGCGTGTCCTACAGTGAAGATACAGACAACACGCATTGCGCATTTCTACTCCCATGCTACAGAACTCTGTAAATTGCTTCTCTCGACACCCAGCATACAGATACTCTGTGAAGTGCTTCCCTCTACAACCTGGTTACTGAAATCCTGTATATTGCGAGTGCCTATTCCCAGGCTACAGAACTCTTGATACTGCTTCTCTCTACACACAAGTAACACAACTCCCGGTAAATGCATTTCCCTTCACGCATGTAACAGATAGTCAGTCCATAAGCTGCGACTCCCACACTCGGGTTCTGGACATCCCTCGTGTTGCATATTGCTACTCCCATGCTACAGAACTCTCTATACTGCTTATTTCTACACTCAGGCTACAGAACTCTTGGAAACTGCTTCCCTCTAGACCAAGGAGAGAGAAATCCTGTAAGCTGCGTCTGCTACACTCAGGCTACAGATATCCCGAATATTGCGATTGTCTACTCCCAGGCTGCACGACTCTTGTAAAGTGCTTCTCTCCGCACACAGAATATAGAACTTCCCTAACTGCATTTGCCTTCATCCAGCTTACAGAACGCCCGTTCGCTACTTCTCCTAAACTCAGGTTATAAAAAGCACTCATATTGTGTGTTGTTACTCCCACTCTACAGAAATCTCTAAAGTGCTTCGCTCTACACCCCGCCTACAGAACTCTTGTAAACTGCTTCTCTCTACACACAAGTTACACAACTCCCGGAAAATGCTTTTCCATTCACCCATGTAACAGATCGTCCGTAAGCTGCGACTCCCACAATCGGGTTCTGGATATCCCTCGTGTTGCATATTGCTTCTCCCATACTACAGAACTCTGTATGCTGCTTATTTCTACACTCAGGCTACAGAACTCTTGTACACTGCTTCCCTCTAGACCAAGGAGAGAGAAATCTTGTAAGCTGCGTCTGCTACACTCAGGCTACAGATATCCCGAATATTGCGATTGTCTACTCCCAGGCTGCACAACTCTTGTAAAGTGCTTCTCTCCGCACACAGAATATAGAACTTCCTTAAACTGCATTTGCCTTCATCCAGCTTACAGAACGCCCGTTAGCTGCTTCTCCCAAACTCAGCTTATAGAAAACCTGCATATTGCGTAATGTAACTCCCACTCTACAGAAATCTCTAAAGTGCTTCGCTCTACACACAGCCTACAGAACTCTTGTAAACTGCTTCTCTCTAGAGCAGCGATAGAGAAATACTGTAAGCTACGACTGCTACGCTCAGATTACAGGTTTCCTTCATATTGCGAAGGCATTCTCCCGGGCTACAGATGTTTCTAAACTGCTTCTCTCTACACCCAGGCTACAGAACTCCTGTAAACTGCATTTCCCTTCACCTAGCTTACAGAATGCCAATAAGCTGCGTCTCCCACACTCAGGTTATAAAAAAACCCTCATATTGCGTGTTGCTACTCCCACACTACAAAACTCTGTAAACTGCTTCATTCTACACCCAGGCTACAGAACTCTTGGAAACTGGTTCTCTCTGCACACCGGATACACAGCTCCCAGAAACTGCATTTCTCCACACCCAGCTTACAGAACTCCCGAACACTGCGTGTCCTACAGTGAAGATACAGACAACACGCATTGCGCATTTCTACTCCCATGCTACAGAACTCTGTAAATTGCTTCTCTCGACACCCAGCATACAGATACTCTGTGAAGTGCTTCCCTCTACAACCTGGTTACTGAAATCCTGTATATTGCGAGTGCCTATTCCCAGGCTACAGAACTCTTGATACTGCTTCTCTCTACACACAAGTAACACAACTCCCGGTAAATGCATTTCCCTTCACGCATGTAACAGATAGTCAGTCCATAAGCTGCGACTCCCACACTCGGGTTCTGGACATCCCTCGTGTTGCATATTGCTACTCCCATGCTACAGAACTCTCTATACTGCTTATTTCTACACTCAGGCTACAGAACTCTTGGAAACTGCTTCCCTCTAGACCAAGGAGAGAGAAATCCTGTAAGCTGCGTCTGCTACACTCAGGCTACAGATATCCCGAATATTGCGACTGTCTACTCCCAGGCTGCACGACTCTTGTAAAGTGCTTCTCTCCGCACACAGAATATAGAACTTCCCTAACTGCATTTGCCTTCATCCAGCTTACAGAACGCCCGTTCGCTACTTCTCCTAAACTCAGGTTATAAAAAGCACTCATATTGTGTGTTGTTACTCCCACTCTACAGAAATCTCTAAAGTGCTTCACTCTACACCCCGCCTACAGAACTCTTGTAAACTGCTTCTCTCTACACACCAGTTACACAACTCCCGGAAAATGCTTTTCCATTCACCCATGTAACAGATCGTCCGTAAGCTGTGACTCCCACAATCGGGTTCTGGATATCCCTCGTGTTGCATATTGCTACTCCCGTGCTACAGAACTCTGTATGCTGCTTATTTCTACACTCAGGCTACAGAACTCTTGTACACTGCTTCCCTCTAGACCAAGGAGAGAGAAATCTTGTAAGCTGCGTCTGCTACACTCAGGCTACAGATATCCCGAATATTGCGATTGTCTACTCCCAGGCTGCACAACTCTTGTAAAGTGCTTCTCTCCGCACACAGAATATAGAACTTCCCTAACTGCATTTGCCTTCATCCAGCTTACAGAACGCCCGTTAGCTGCTTCTCCCAAACTCAGGTTATAGAAAACCTGCATATTGCGTAATGTAACTCCCACTCTACAGAAATCTCTAAAGTGCTTCACTCTACACACAGCCTACAGAACTCTTGTAAACTGCTTCTCTCTAGAGCAGCGATAGAGAAATACTGTAAGCTACGACTGCTACGCTCAGATTACAGGTTTCCTTCATATTGCGAAGGCATTCTCCCGGGCTACAGATGTTTCTAAACTGCTTCTCTCTACACCCAGGCTACAGAACTCCTGTAAACTGCATTTCCCTTCACCCAGCTTACAGAATGCCAATAAGCTGCGTCTCCCACACTCAGGTTATAAAAAAAACCCTCATATTGCGTGTTGCTACTCCCACACTACAAAACTCTGTAAACTGCTTCATTCTACACCCAGGCTACAGAACTCTTGGAAACTGGTTCTCTCTGCACACCGGATACACAGCTCCCAGAAACTGCATTTCTCCACACCCAGCTTACAGAACTCCCGAACACTGCGTGTCCTACAGTGAAGATACAGACAACACGCATTGCGCATTTCTACTCCCATGCTACAGAACTCTGTAAATTGCTTCTCTCGACACCCAGCATACAGATACTCTGTGAAGTGCTTCCCTCTACAACCTGGTTACTGAAATCCTGTATATTGCGAGTGCCTATTCCCAGGCTACAGAACTCTTGATACTGCTTCTCTCTACACACAAGTAACACAACTCCCGGTAAATGCATTTCCCTTCACGCATGTAACAGATAGTCAGTCCATAAGCTGCGACTCCCACACTCGGGTTCTGGACATCCCTCGTGTTGCATATTGCTACTCCCATGCTACAGAACTCTCTATACTGCTTATTTCTACACTCAGGCTACAGAACTCTTGGAAACTGCTTCCCTCTAGACCAAGGAGAGAGAAATCCTGTAAGCTGCGTCTGCTACACTCAGGCTACAGATATCCCGAATATTGCGATTGTCTACTCCCAGGCTGCACGACTCTTGTAAAGTGCTTCTCTCCGCACACAGAATATAGAACTTCCCTAACTGCATTTGCCTTCATCCAGCTAACAGAACGCCCGTTCGCTACTTCTCCTAAACTCAGGTTATAAAAAGCACTCATGTTGTGTGTTGTTACTCCCACTCTACAGAAATCTCTAAAGTGCTTCGCACTACACCCCGCCTACAGAACTCTTGTAAACTGCTTCTCTCTACACACAAGTTACACAACTCCCGGAAAATGCTTTTCCATTCACCCATGTAACAGATCGTCCGTAAGCTGCGACTCCCACAATCGGGTTCTGGATATCCCTCGTGTTGCATATTGCTTCTCCCATGCTACAGAACTCTGTATGCTGCTTATTTCTACACTCAGGCTACAGAACTCTTGTACACTGCTTCCCTCTAGACCAAGGAGAGAGAAATCTTGTAAGCTGCGTCTGCTACACTCAGGCTACAGATATCCCGAATATTGCGATTGTCTACTCCCAGGCTGCACAACTCTTGTAAAGTGCTTCTCTCCGCACACAGAATATAGAACTTCCTTAAACTGCATTTGCCTTCATCCAGCTTACAGAACGCCCGTTAGCTGCTTCTCCCAAACTCAGCTTATAGAAAACCTGCATATTGCGTAATGTAACTCCCACTCTACAGAAATCTCTAAAGTGCTTCGCTCTACACACAGCCTACAGAACTCTTGTAAACTGCTTCTCTCTAGAGCAGCGATAGAGAAATACTGTAAGCTACGACTGCTACGCTCAGATTACAGGTTTCCTTCATATTGCGAAGGCATTCTCCCGGGCTACAGATGTTTCTAAACTGCTTCTCTCTACACCCAGGCTACAGAACTCCTGTAAACTGCATTTCCCTTCACCCAGCTTACAGAATGCCAATAAGCTGCGTCTCCCACACTCAGGTTATAAAAAAAACCCTCATATTGCGTGTTGCTACTCCCACACTACAAAACTCTGTAAACTGCTTCATTCTACACCCAGGCTACAGAACTCTTGGAAACTGGTTCTCTCTGCACACCGGATACACAGCTCCCAGAAACTGCATTTCTCCACACCCAGCTTACAGAACTCCCGAACACTGCGTGTCCTACAGTGAAGATACAGACAACACGCATTGCGCATTTCTACTCCCATGCTACAGAACTCTGTAAATTGCTTCTCTCGACACCCAGCATACAGATACTCTGTGAAGTGCTTCCCTCTACAACCTGGTTACTGAAATCCTGTATATTGCGAGTGCCTATTCCCAGGCTACAGAACTCTTGATACTGCTTCTCTCTACACACAAGTAACACAACTCCCGGTAAATGCATTTCCCTTCACGCATGTAACAGATAGTCAGTCCATAAGCTGCGACTCCCACACTCGGGTTCTGGACATCCCTCGTGTTGCATATTGCTACTCCCATGCTACAGAACTCTCTATACTGCTTATTTCTACACTCAGGCTACAGAACTCTTGGAAACTGCTTCCCTCTAGACCAAGGAGAGAGAAATCCTGTAAGCTGCGTCTGCTACACTCAGGCTACAGATATCCCGAATATTGCGACTGTCTACTCCCAGGCTGCACAACTCTTGTAAAGTGCTTCTCTCCGCACACAGAATATAGAACTTCCCTAACTGCATTTGCCTTCATCCAGCTTACAGAACGCCCGTTCGCTACTTCTCCTAAACTCAGGTTATAAAAAGCACTCATATTGTGTGTTGTTACTCCCACTCTACAGAAATCTCTAAAGTGCTTCGCTCTACACCCCGCCTACAGAACTCTTGTAAACTGCTTCTCTCTACACACCAGTTACACAACTCCCGGAAAATGCTTTTCCATTCACCCATGTAACAGATCGTCCGTAAGCTGCGACTCCCACAATCGGGTTCTGGATATCCCTCGTGTTGCATATTGCTTCTCCCATACTACAGAACTCTGTATGCTGCTTATTTCTACACTCAGGCTACAGAACTCTTGTACACTGCTTCCCTCTAGACCAAGGAGAGAGAAATCTTGTAAGCTGCGTCTGCTACACTCAGGCTACAGATATCCCGAATATTGCGATTGTCTACTCCCAGGCTGCACAACTCTTGTAAAGTGCTTCTCTCCGCACACAGAATATAGAACTTCCTTAAACTGCATTTGCCTTCATCCAGCTTACAGAACGCCCGTTAGCTGCTTCTCCCAAACTCAGGTTATAGAAAACCTGCATATTGCGTAATGTAACTCCCACTCTACAGAAATCTCTAAAGTGCTTCGCTCTACACACAGCCTACAGAACTCTTGTAAACTGCTTCTCTCTAGAGCAGCGATAGAGAAATACTGTAAGCTACGACTGCTACGCTCAGATTACAGGTTTCCTTCATATTGCGAAGGCATTCTCCCGGGCTACAGATGTTTCTAAACTGCTTCTCTCTACACCCAGGCTACAGAACTCCTGTAAACTGCATTTCCCTTCACCCAGCTTACAGAATGCCAATAAGCTGCGTCTCCCACACTCAGGTTATAAAAAAAACCCTCATATTGCGTGTTGCTACTCCCACACTACAAAACTCTGTAAACTGCTTCATTCTACACCCAGGCTACAGAACTCTTGGAAACTGGTTCTCTCTGCACACCGGATACACAGCTCCCAGAAACTGCATTTCTCCACACCCAGCTTACAGAACTCCCGAACACTGCGTGTCCTACAGTGAAGATACAGACAACACGCATTGCGCATTTCTACTCCCATGCTACAGAACTCTGTAAATTGCTTCTCTCGACACCCAGCATACAGATACTCTGTGAAGTGCTTCCCTCTACAACCTGGTTACTGAAATCCTGTATATTGCGAGTGCCTATTCCCAGGCTACAGAACTCTTGATACTGCTTCTCTCTACACACAAGTAACACAACTCCCGGTAAATGCATTTCCCTTCACGCATGTAACAGATAGTCAGTCCATAAGCTGCGACTCCCACACTCGGGTTCTGGACATCCCTCGTGTTGCATATTGCTACTCCCATGCTACAGAACTCTCTATACTGCTTATTTCTACACTCAGGCTACAGAACTCTTGGAAACTGCTTCCCTCTAGACCAAGGAGAGAGAAATCCTGTAAGCTGCGTCTGCTACACTCAGGCTACAGATATCCCGAATATTGCGACTGTCTACTCCCAGGCTGCACGACTCTTGTAAAGTGCTTCTCTCCGCACACAGAATATAGAACTTCCCTAACTGCATTTGCCTTCATCCAGCTTACAGAACGCCCGTTCGCTACTTCTCCTAAACTCAGGTTATAAAAAGCACTCATATTGTGTGTTGTTACTCCCACTCTACAGAAATCTCTAAAGTGCTTCGCTCTACACCCCGCCTACAGAACTCTTGTAAACTGTTTCTCTCTACACACAAGTTACACAACTCCCGGAAAATGCTTTTCCATTCACCCATGTAACAGATCGTCCGTAAGCTGCGACTCCCACAATCGGGTTCTGGATATCCCTCGTGTTGCATATTGCTTCTCCCATGCTACAGAACTCTGTATGCTGCTTATTTCTACACTCAGGCTACAGAACTCTTGTACACTGCTTCCCTCTAGACCAAGGAGAGAGAAATCTTGTAAGCTGCGTCTGCTACACTCAGGCTACAGATATCCCGAATATTGCGACTGTCTACTCCCAGGCTGCACAACTCTTGTAAAGTGCTTCTCTCCGCACACAGAATATAGAACTTCCTTAAACTGCATTTGCCTTCATCCAGCTTACAGAACGCCCGTTAGCTGCTTCTCCCAAACTCAGCTTATAGAAAACCTGCATATTGCGTAATGTAACTCCCACTCTACAGAAATCTCTAAAGTGCTTCGCTCTACACACAGCCTACAGAACTCTTGTAAACTGCTTCTCTCTAGAGCAGCGATAGAGAAATACTGTAAGCTACGACTGCTACGCTCAGATTACAGGTTTCCTTCATATTGCGAAGGCATTCTCCCGGGCTACAGATGTTTCTAAACTGCTTCTCTCTACACCCAGGCTACAGAACTCCTGTAAACTGCATTTCCCTTCACCCAGCTTACAGAATGCCAATAAGCTGCGTCTCCCACACTCAGGTTATAAAAAAACCCTCATATTGCGTGTTGCTACTTCCACACTACAAAACTCTGTAAACTGCTTCATTCTACACCCAGGCTACAGAACTCTTGGAAACTGGTTCTCTCTGCACACCGGATACACAGCTCCCAGAAACTGCATTTCTCCACACCCAGCTTACAGAACTCCCGAACACTGCGTGTCCTACAGTGAAGATACAGACAACACGCATTGCGCATTTCTACTCCCATGCTACAGAACTCTGTAAATTGCTTCTCTCGACACCCAGCATACAGATACTCTGTGAAGTGCTTCCCTCTACAACCTGGTTACTGAAATCCTGTATATTGCGAGTGCCTATTCCCAGGCTACAGAACTCTTGATACTGCTTCTCTCTACACACAAGTAACACAACTCCCGGTAAATGCATTTCCCTTCACGCATGTAACAGATAGTCAGTCCATAAGCTGCGACTCCCACACTCGGGTTCTGGACATCCCTCGTGTTGCATATTGCTACTCCCATGCTACAGAACTCTCTATACTGCTTATTTCTACACTCAGGCTACAGAACTCTTGGAAACTGCTTCCCTCTAGACCAAGGAGAGAGAAATCCTGTAAGCTGCGTCTGCTACACTCAGGCTACAGATATCCCGAATATTGCGACTGTCTACTCCCAGGCTGCACAACTCTTGTAAAGTGCTTCTCTCCGCACACAGAATATAGAACTTCCCTAACTGCATTTGCCTTCATCCAGCTTACAGAACGCCCGTTCGCTACTTCTCCTAAACTCAGGTTATAAAAAGCACTCATATTGTGTGTTGTTACTCCCACTCTACAGAAATCTCTAAAGTGCTTCGCTCTACACCCCGCCTACAGAACTCTTGTAAACTGCTTCTCTCTACACACCAGTTACACAACTCCCGGAAAATGCTTTTCCATTCACCCATGTAACAGATCGTCCGTAAGCTGCGACTCCCACAATCGGGTTCTGGATATCCCTCGTGTTGCATATTGCTTCTCCCATACTACAGAACTCTGTATGCTGCTTATTTCTACACTCAGGCTACAGAACTCTTGTACACTGCTTCCCTCTAGACCAAGGAGAGAGAAATCTTGTAAGCTGTGTCTGCTACACTCAGGCTACAGATATCCCGAATATTGCGATTGTCTACTCCCAGGCTGCACAACTCTTGTAAAGTGCTTCTCTCCGCACACAGAATATAGAACTTCCTTAAACTGCATTTGCCTTCATCCAGCTTACAGAACGCCCGTTAGCTGCTTCTCCCAAACTCAGCTTATAGAAAACCTGCATATTGCGTAATGTAACTCCCACTCTACAGAAATCTCTAAAGTGCTTCGCTCTACACACAGCCTACAGAACTCTTGTAAACTGCTTCTCTCTAGAGCAGCGATAGAGAAATACTGTAAGCTACGACTGCTACGCTCAGATTACAGGTTTCCTTCATATTGCGAAGGCATTCTCCCGGGCTACAGATGTTTCTAAACTGCTTCTCTCTACACCCAGGCTACAGAACTCCTGTAAACTGCATTTCCCTTCACCCAGCTTACAGAATGCCAATAAGCTGCGTCTCCCACACTCAGGTTATAAAAAAACCCTCATATTGCGTGTTGCTACTCCCACACTACAAAACTCTGTAAACTGCTTCATTCTACACCCAGGCTACAGAACTCTTGGAAACTGGTTCTCTCTGCACACCGGATACACAGCTCCCAGAAACTGCATTTCTCCACACCCAGCTTACAGAACTCCCGAACACTTCGTGTCCTACAGTGAAGATACAGACAACACGCATTGCGCATTTCTACTCCCATGCTACAGAACTCTGTAAATTGCTTCTCTCGACACCCAGCATACAGATACTCTGTGAAGTGCTTCCCTCTACAACCTGATTACTGAAATCCTGTATATTGCGAGTGCCTATTCTCAGGCTACAGAACTCTTGATACTGCTTCTCTCTACACACAAGTAACACAACTCCCGGTAAATGCATTTCCCTTCACGCATGTAACAGATAGTCAGTCCATAAGCTGCGACTCCCACACTCGGGTTCTGGACATCCCTCGTGTTGCATATTGCTACTCCCATGCTACAGAACTCTCTATACTGCTTATTTCTACACTCAGGCTACAGAACTCTTGTACACTGCTTCCCTCTAGACCAAGGAGAGAGAAATCCTGTAAGCTGCGTCTGCTACACTCAGGCTACAGATATCCCGAATATTGCGACTGTCTACTCCCAGGCTGCACGACTCTTGTAAAGTGCTTCTCTCCGCACACAGAATATAGAACTTCCCTAACTGCATTTGCCTTCATCCAGTTTACAGAACGCCCGTTCGCTACTTCTCCTAAACTCAGGTTATAAAAAGCACTCATATTGTGTGTTGTTACTCCCACTCTACAGAAATCTCTAAAGTGCTTCACTCTACACCCCGCCTACAGAACTCTTGTAAACTGCTTCTCTCTACACACAAGTTACACAACTCCCGGAAAATGCTTTTCCATTCACCCATGTAACAGACCGTCCGTAAGCTGTGACTCCCACAATCGGGTTCTGGATATCCCTCGTGTTGCATATTGCTACTCCCATGCTACAGAACTCTGTATGCTGCTTATTTCTACACTCAGGCTACAGAACTCTTGTACACTGCTTCCCTCTAGACCAAGGAGAGAGAAATCTTGTAAGCTGCGTCTGCTACACTCAGGCTACAGATATCCCGAATATTGCGAGTGTCTACTCCCAGGCTGCACAACTCTTGTAAAGTGCTTCTCTCCACACACAGAATATAGAACTTCCCTAAACTGCATTTGCCTTCATCCAGCTTACAGAACGCCCGTTAGCTGCTTCTCCCAAACTCAGCTTATAGAAAACCTGCATATTGCGTAATGTAACTCCCACTCTACAGAAATCTCTAAAGTGCTTCGCTCTACACCCAGCCTACAGAACTCTTGTAAACTGCTTCTCTCTAGAGCAGCGATAGAGAAATACTGTAAGCTACGACTGCTACGCTCAGATTACAGGTTTCCTTCATATTGCGAAGGCATTCTCCCGGGCTACAGATGTTTCTAAACTGCTTCTCTCTACACCCAGGCTACAGAACTCCTGTAAACTGCATTTCCCTTCACCCAGCTTACAGAATGCCAATAAGCTGCGTCTCCCACACTCAGGTTATAAAAAAACCCTCATATTGCGTGTTGCTACTCCCACACTACAAAACTCTGTAAACTGCTTCATTCTACACCCAGGCTACAGAACTCTTGGAAACTGGTTCTCTCTGCACACCGGATACACAGCTCCCAGAAACTGCATTTCTCCACACCCAGCTTACAGAACTCCCGAACACTGCGTGTCCTACAGTGAAGATACAGACAACACGCATTGCGCATTTCTACTCCCATGCTACAGAACTCTGTAAATTGCTTCTCTCGACACCCAGCATACAGATACTCTGTGAAGTGCTTCCCTCTACAACCTGGTTACTGAAATCCTGTATATTGCGAGTGCCTATTCCCAGGCTACAGAACTCTTGATACTGCTTCTCTCTACACACAAGTAACACAACTCCCGGTAAATGCATTTCCCTTCACGCATGTAACAGATAGTCAGTCCATAAGCTGCGACTCCCACACTCGGGTTCTGGACATCCCTCGTGTTGCATATTGCTACTCCCATGCTACAGAACTCTCTATACTGCTTATTTCTACACTCAGGCTACAGAACTCTTGGAAACTGCTTCCCTCTAGACCAAGGAGAGAGAAATCCTGTAAGCTGCGTCTGCTACACTCAGGCTACAGATATCCCGAATATTGCGACTGTCTACTCCCAGGCTGCACGACTCTTGTAAAGTGCTTCTCTCCGCACACAGAATATAGAACTTCCCTAACTGCATTTGCCTTCATCCAGCTTACAGAACGCCCGTTCGCTACTGCTCCTAAACTCAGGTTATAAAAAGCACTCATATTGTGTGTTGTTACTCCCACTCTACAGAAATCTCTAAAGTGCTTCACTCTACACCCCGCCTACAGAACTCTTGTAAACTGCTTCTCTCTACACACCAGTTACACAACTCCCGGAAAATGCTTTTCCATTCACCCATGTAACAGATCGTCCGTAAGCTGCGACTCCCACAATCGGGTTCTGGATATCCCTCGTGTTGCATATTGCTTCTCCCATACTAGAGAACTCTGTATGCTGCTTATTTCTACACTCAGGCTACAGAACTCTTGTACACTGCTTCCCTCTTGACCAAGGAGAGAGAAATCTTGTAAGCTGCGTCTGCTACACTCAGGCTACAGATATCCCGAATATTGCGATTGTCTACTCCCAGGCTGCACAACTCTTGTAAAGTGCTTCTCTCCGCACACAGAATATAGAACTTCCTTAAACTGCATTTGCCTTCATCCAGCTTACAGAACGCCCGTTAGCTGCTTCTCCCAAACTCAGCTTATAGAAAACCTGCATATTGCGTAATGTAACTCCCACTCTACAGAAATCTCTAAAGTGCTTCGCTCTACACACAGCCTACAGAACTCTTGTAAACTGCTTCTCTCTAGAGCAGCGATAGAGAAATACTGTAAGCTACGACTGCTACGCTCAGATTACAGGTTTCCTTCATATTGCGAAGGCATTCTCCCGGGCTACAGATGTTTCTAAACTGCTTCTCTCTACACCCAGGCTACAGAACTCCTGTAAACTGCATTTCCCTTCACCTAGCTTACAGAATGCCAATAAGCTGCGTCTCCCACACTCAGGTTATAAAAAAACCCTCATATTGCGTGTTGCTACTCCCACACTACAAAACTCTGTAAACTGCTTCATTCTACACCCAGGCTACAGAACTCTTGGAAACTGGTTCTCTCTGCACACCGGATACACAGCTCCCAGAAACTGCATTTCTCCACACCCAGCTTACAGAACTCCCGAACACTGCGTGTCCTACAGTGAAGATACAGACAACACGCATTGCGCATTTCTACTCCCATGCTACAGAACTCTGTAAATTGCTTCTCTCGACACCCAGCATACAGATACTCTGTGAAGTGCTTCCCTCTACAACCTGGTTACTGAAATCCTGTATATTGCGAGTGCCTATTCCCAGGCTACAGAACTCTTGATACTGCTTCTCTCTACACACAAGTAACACAACTCCCGGTAAATGCATTTCCCTTCACGCATGTAACAGATAGTCAGTCCATAAGCTGCGACTCCCACACTCGGGTTCTGGACATCCCTCGTGTTGCATATTGCTACTCCCATGCTACAGAACTCTCTATACTGCTTATTTCTACACTCAGGCTACAGAACTCTTGGAAACTGCTTCCCTCTAGACCAAGGAGAGAGAAATCCTGTAAGCTGCGTCTGCTACACTCAGGCTACAGATATCCCGAATATTGCGACTGTCTACTCCCAGGCTGCACGACTCTTGTAAAGTGCTTCTCTCCGCACACAGAATATAGAACTTCCCTAACTGCATTTGCCTTCATCCAGCTTACAGAACGCCCGTTCGCTACTTCTCCTAAACTCAGGTTATAAAAAGCACTCATATTGTGTGTTGTTACTCCCACTCTACAGAAATCTCTAAAGTGCTTCACTCTACACCCCGCCTACAGAACTCTTGTAAACTGCTTCTCTCTACACACCAGTTACACAACTCCCGGAAAATGCTTTTCCATTCACCCATGTAACAGATCGTCCGTAAGCTGCGACTCCCACAATCGGGTTCTGGATATCCCTCGTGTTGCATATTGCTACTCCCATGCTACAGAACTCTGTATGCTGCTTATTTCTACACTCAGGCTACAGAACTCTTGTACACTGCTTCCCTCTAGACCAAGGAGAGAGAAATCTTGTAAGCTGCGTCTGCTACACTCAGGCTACAGATATCCCGAATATTGCGATTGTCTACTCCCAGGCTGCACAACTCTTGTAAAGTGCTTCTCTCCGCACACAGAATATAGAACTTCCCTAAACTGCATTTGCCTTCATCCAGCTTACAGAACGCCCGTTAGCTGCTTCTCCCAAACTCAGCTTATAGAAAACCTGCATATTGCGTAATGTAACTCCCACTCTACAGAAATCTCTAAAGTGCTTCGCTCTACACACAGCCTACAGAACTCTTGTAAACTGCTTCTCTCTAGAGCAGCGATAGAGAAATACTGTAAGCTACGACTGCTACGCTCAGATTACAGGTTTCCTTCATATTGCGAAGGCATTCTCCCGGGCTACAGATGTTTCTAAACTGCTTCTCTCTACACCCAGGCTACAGAACTCCTGTAAACTGCATTTCCCTTCACCCAGCTTACAGAATGCCAATAAGCTGCGTCTCCCACACTCAGGTTATAAAAAAAACCCTCATATTGCGTGTTGCTACTCCCACACTACAAAACTCTGTAAACTGCTGCATTCTACACCCAGGCTACAGAACTCTTGGAAACTGGTTCTCTCTGCACACCGGATACACAGCTCCCAGAAACTGCATTTCTCCACACCCAGCTTACAGAACTCCCGAACACTGCGTGTCCTACAGTGAAGATACAGACAACACGCATTGCGCATTTCTACTCCCATGCTACAGAACTCTGTAAATTGCTTCTCTCGACACCCAGCATACAGATACTCTGTGAAGTGCTTCCCTCTACAACCTGGTTACTGAAATCCTGTATATTGCGAGTGCCTATTCCCAGGCTACAGAACTCTTGATACTGCTTCTCTCTACACACAAGTAACACAACTCCCGGTAAATGCATTTCCCTTCACGCATGTAACAGATAGTCAGTCCATAAGCTGCGACTCCCACACTCGGGTTCTGGACATCCCTCGTGTTGCATATTGCTACTCCCATGCTACAGAACTCTCTATACTGCTTATTTCTACACTCAGGCTACAGAACTCTTGTACACTGCTTCCCTCTAGACCAAGGAGAGAGAAATCCTGTAAGCTGCGTCTGCTACACTCAGGCTACAGATATCCCGAATATTGCGACTGTCTACTCCCAGGCTGCACGACTTTGTAAAGTGCTTCTCTCCGCACACAGAATATAGAACTTCCCTAACTGCATTTGCCTTCATCCAGCTTACAGAACGCCCGTTCGCTACTTCTCCTAAACTCAGGTTATAAAAAGCACTCATATTGTGTGTTGTTACTCCCACTCTACAGAAATCTCTAAAGTGCTTCGCTCTACACCCCGCCTACAGAACTCTTGTAAACTGCTTCTCTCTACACACAAGTTACACAACTCCCGGAAAATGCTTTTCCATTCACCCATGTAACAGATCGTCCGTAAGCTGCGACTCCCACAATCGGGTTCTGGATATCCCTCGTGTTGCATATTGCTTCTCCCATACTACAGAACTCTGTATGCTGCTTATTTCTACACTCAGGCTACAGAACTCTTGTACACTGCTTCCCTCTAGACCAAGGAGAGAGAAATCTTGTAAGCTGCGTCTGCTACACTCAGGCTACAGATATCCCGAATATTGCGACTGTCTACTCCCAGGCTGCACAACTCTTGTAAAGTGCTTCTCTCCGCACACAGAATATAGAACTTCCTTAAACTGCATTTGCCTTCATCCAGCTTACAGAACGCCCGTTAGCTGCTTCTCCCAAACTCAGCTTATAGAAAACCTGCATATTGCGTAATGTAACTCCCACTCTACAGAAATCTCTAAAGTGCTTCGCTCTACACACAGCCTACAGAACTCTTGTAAACTGCTTCTCTCTAGAGCAGCGATAGAGAAATACTGTAAGCTACGACTGCTACGCTCAGATTACAGGTTTCCTTCATATTGCGAAGGCATTCTCCCGGGCTACAGATGTTTCTAAACTGCTTCTCTCTACACCCAGGCTACAGAACTCCTGTAAACTGCATTTCCCTTCACCCAGCTTACAGAATGCCAATAAGCTGCGTCTCCCACACTCAGGTTATAAAAAAACCCTCATATTGCGTGTTGCTACTCCCACACTACAAAACTCTGTAAACTGCTTCATTCTACACCCAGGCTACAGAACTCTTGGAAACTGGTTCTCTCTGCACACCGGATACACAGCTCCCAGAAACTGCATTTCTCCACACCCAGCTTACAGAACTCCCGAACACTGCGTGTCCTACAGTGAAGATACAGACAACACGCATTGCGCATTTCTACTCCCATGCTACAGAACTCTGTAAATTGCTTCTCTCGACACCCAGCATACAGATACTCTGTGAAGTGCTTCCCTCTACAACCTGGTTACTGAAATCCTGTATATTGCGAGTGCCTATTCCCAGGCTACAGAACTCTTGATACTGCTTCTCTCTACACACAAGTAACACAACTCCCGGTAAATGCATTTCCCTTCACGCATGTAACAGATAGTCAGTCCATAAGCTGCGACTCCCACACTCGGGTTCTGGACATCCCTCGTGTTGCATATTGCTACTCCCATGCTACAGAACTCTCTATACTGCTTATTTCTACACTCAGGCTACAGAACTCTTGTACACTGCTTCCCTCTAGACCAAGGAGAGAGAAATCCTGTAAGCTGCGTCTGCTACACTCAGGCTACAGATATCCCGAATATTGCGACTGTCTACTCCCAGGCTGCACGACTTTGTAAAGTGCTTCTCTCCGCACACAGAATATAGAACTTCCCTAACTGCATTTGCCTTCATCCAGCTTACAGAACGCCCGTTCGCTACTTCTCCTAAACTCAGGTTATAAAAAGCACTCATATTGTGTGTTGTTACTCCCACTCTACAGAAATCTCTAAAGTGCTTCGCTCTACACCCCGCCTACAGAACTCTTGTAAACTGCTTCTCTCTACACACAAGTTACACAACTCCCGGAAAATGCTTTTCCATTCACCCATGTAACAGATCGTCCGTAAGCTGCGACTCCCACAATCGGGTTCTGGATATCCCTCGTGTTGCATATTGCTTCTCCCATACTACAGAACTCTGTATGCTGCTTATTTCTACACTCAGGCTACAGAACTCTTGTACACTGCTTCCCTCTAGACCAAGGAGAGAGAAATCTTGTAAGCTGCATCTGCTACACTCAGGCTACAGATATCCCGAATATTGCGACTGTCTACTCCCAGGCTGCACAACTCTTGTAAAGTGCTTCTCTCCGCACACAGAATATAGAACTTCCTTAAACTGCATTTGCCTTCATCCAGCTTACAGAACGCCCGTTAGCTGCTTCTCCCAAACTCAGCTTATAGAAAACCTGCATATTGCGTAATGTAACTCCCACTCTACAGAAATCTCTAAAGTGCTTCGCTCTACACACAGCCTACAGAACTCTTGTAAACTGCTTCTCTCTAGAGCAGCGATAGAGAAATACTGTAAGCTACGACTGCTACGCTCAGATTACAGGTTTCCTTCATATTGCGAAGGCATTCTCCCGGGCTACAGATGTTTCTAAACTGCTTCTCTCTACACCCAGGCTACAGAACTCCTGTAAACTGCATTTCCCTTCACCCAGCTTACAGAATGCCAATAAGCTGCGTCTCCCACACTCAGGTTATAAAAAAAACCCTCATATTGCGTGTTGCTACTCCCACACTGCAAAACTCTGTAAACTGCTTCATTCTACACCCAGGCTACAGAACTCTTGGAAACTGGTTCTCTCTGCACACCGGATACACAGCTCCCAGAAACTGCATTTCTCCACACCCAGCTTACAGAACTCCCGAACACTGCGTGTCCTACAGTGAAGATACAGACAACACGCATTGCGCATTTCTACTCCCATGCTACAGAACTCTGTAAATTGCTTCTCTCGACACCCAGCATACAGATACTCTGTGAAGTGCTTCCCTCTACAACCTGGTTACTGAAATCCTGTATATTGCGAGTGCCTATTCCCAGGCTACAGAACTCTTGATACTGCTTCTCTCTACACACAAGTAACACAACTCCCGGTAAATGCATTTCCCTTCACGCATGTAACAGATAGTCAGTCCATAAGCTGCGACTCCCACACTCGGGTTCTGGACATCCCTCGTGTTGCATATTGCTACTCCCATGCTACAGAACTCTCTATACTGCTTATTTCTACACTCAGGCTACAGAACTCTTGTACACTGCTTCCCTCTAGACCAAGGAGAGAGAAATCCTGTAAGCTGCGTCTGCTACACTCAGGCTACAGATATCCCGAATATTGCGACTGTCTACTCCCAGGCTGCACGACTCTTGTAAAGTGCTTCTCTCCGCACACAGAATATAGAACTTCCCTAACTGCATTTGCCTTCATCCAGCTTACAGAACGCCCGTTCGCTACTTCTCCTAAACTCAGGTTATAAAAAGCACTCATATTGTGTGTTGTTACTCCCACTCTACAGAAATCTCTAAAGTGCTTCGCTCTACACCCCGCCTACAGAACTCTTGTAAACTGCTTCTCTCTACACACCAGTTACACAACTCCCGGAAAATGCTTTTCCATTCACCCATGTAACAGATCGTCCGTAAGCTGCGACTCCCACAATCGGGTTCTGGATATCCCTCGTGTTGCATATTGCTTCTCCCATACTACAGAACTCTGTATGCTGCTTATTTCTACACTCAGGCTACAGAACTCTTGTACACTGCTTCCCTCTAGACCAAGGAGAGAGAAATCTTGTAAGCTGCGTCTGCTACACTCAGGCTACAGATATCCCGAATATTGCGACTGTCTACTCCCAGGCTGCACAACTCTTGTAAAGTGCTTCTCTCCGCACACAGAATATAGAACTTCCTTAAACTGCATTTGCCTTCATCCAGCTTACAGAACGCCCGTTAGCTGCTTCTCCCAAACTCAGCTTATAGAAAACCTGCATATTGCGTAATGTAACTCCCACTCTACAGAAATCTCTAAAGTGCTTCGCTCTACACACAGCCTGCAGAACTCTTGTAAACTGCTTCTCTCTAGAGCAGCGATAGAGAAATACTGTAAGCTACGACTGCTACGCTCAGATTACAGGTTTCCTTCATATTGCGAAGGCATTCTCCCGGGCTACAGATGTTTCTAAACTGCTTCTCTCTACACCCAGGCTACAGAACTCCTGTAAACTGCATTTCCCTTCACCCAGCTTACAGAATGCCAATAAGCTGCGTCTCCCACACTCAGGTTATAAAAAAACCCTCATATTGCGTGTTGCTACTCCCACACTACAAAACTCTGTAAACTGCTTCATTCTACACCCAGGCTACAGAACTCTTGGAAACTGGTTCTCTCTGCACACCGGATACACAGCTCCCAGAAACTGCATTTCTCCACACCCAGCTTACAGAACTCCCGAACACTGCGTGTCCTACAGTGAAGATACAGACAACACGCATTGCGCATTTCTACTCCCATGCTACAGAACTCTGTAAATTGCTTCTCTCGACACCCAGCATACAGATACTCTGTGAAGTGCTTCCCTCTACAACCTGGTTACTGAAATCCTGTATATTGCGAGTGCCTATTCCCAGGCTACAGAACTCTTGATACTGCTTCTCTCTACACACAAGTAACACAACTCCCGGTAAATGCATTTCCCTTCACGCATGTAACAGATAGTCAGTCCATAAGCTGCGACTCCCACACTCGGGTTCTGGACATCCCTCGTGTTGCATATTGCTACTCCCATGCTACAGAACTCTCTATACTGCTTATTTCTACACTCAGGCTACAGAACTCTTGGAAACTGCTTCCCTCTAGACCAAGGAGAGGGAAATCCTGTAAGCTGCGTCTGCTACACTCAGGCTACAGATATCCCGAATATTGCGACTGTCTACTCCCAGGCTGCACGACTCTTGTAAAGTGCTTCTCTCCGCACACAGAATATAGAACTTCCCTAACTGCATTTGCCTTCATCCAGCTTACAGAACGCCCGTTCGCTACTTCTCCTAAACTCAGGTTATAAAAAGCACTCATATTGTGTGTTGTTACTCCCACTCTACAGAAATCTCTAAAGTGCTTCGCTCTACACCCCGCCTACAGAACTCTTGTAAACTGCTTCTCTCTACACACAAGTTACACAACTCCCGGAAAATGCTTTTCCATTCACCCATGTAACAGATCGTCCGTAAGCTGCGACTCCCACAATCGGGTTCTGGATATCCCTCGTGTTGCATATTGCTTCTCCCATACTACAGAACTCTGTATGCTGCTTATTTCTACACTCAGGCTACAGAACTCTTGTACACTGCTTCCCTCTAGACCAAGGAGAGAGAAATCTTGTAAGCTGTGTCTGCTACACTCAGGCTACAGATATCCCGAATATTGCGATTGTCTACTCCCAGGCTGCACAACTCTTGTAAAGTGCTTCTCTCCGCACAGAGAATATAGAACTTCCTTAAACTGCATTTGCCTTCATCCAGCTTACAGAACGCCCGTTAGCTGCTTCTCCCAAACTCAGCTTATAGAAAACCTGCATATTGCGTAATGTAACTCCCACTCTACAGAAATCTCTAAAGTGCTTCGCTCTACACACAGCCTACAGAACTCTTGTAAACTGCTTCTCTCTAGAGCAGCGATAGAGAAATACTGTAAGCTACGACTGCTACGCTCAGATTACAGGTTTCCTTCATATTGCGAAGGCATTCTCCCGGGCTACAGATGTTTCTAAACTGCTTCTCTCTACACCCAGGCTACAGAACTCCTGTAAACTGCATTTCCCTTCACCCAGCTTACAGAATGCCAATAAGCTGCGTCTCCCACACTCAGGTTATAAAAAAACCCTCATATTGCGTGTTGCTACTCCCACACTACAAAACTCTGTAAACTGCTTCATTCTACACCCAGGCTACAGAACTCTTGGAAACTGGTTCTCTCTGCACACCGGATACACAGCTCCCAGAAACTGCATTTCTCCACACCCAGCTTACAGAACTCCCGAACACTGCGTGTCCTACAGTGAAGATACAGACAACACGCATTGCGCATTTCTACTCCCATGCTACAGAACTCTGTAAATTGCTTCTCTCGACACCCAGCATACAGATACTCTGTGAAGTGCTTCCCTCTACAACCTGGTTACTGAAATCCTGTATATTGCGAGTGCCTATTCCCAGGCTACAGAACTCTTGATACTGCTTCTCTCTACACACAAGTAACACAACTCCCGGTAAATGCATTTCCCTTCACGCATGTAACAGATAGTCAGTCCATAAGCTGCGACTCCCACACTCGGGTTCTGGACATCCCTCGTGTTGCATATTGCTACTCCCATGCTACAGAACTCTCTATACTGCTTATTTCTACACTCAGGCTACAGAACTCTTGGAAACTGCTTCCCTCTAGACCAAGGAGAGAGAAATCCTGTAAGCTGCGTCTGCTACACTCAGGCTACAGATATCCCGAATATTGCGACTGTCTACTCCCAGGCTGCACGACTCTTGTAAAGTGCTTCTCTCCGCACACAGAATATAGAACTTCCCTAACTGCATTTGCCTTCATCCAGCTTACAGAACGCCCGTTCGCTACTTCTCCTAAACTCAGGTTATAAAAAGCACTCATATTGTGTGTTGTTACTCCCACTCTACAGAAATCTCTAAAGTGCTTCACTCTACACCCCGCCTACAGAACTCTTGTAAACTGCTTCTCTCTACACACCAGTTACACAACTCCCGGAAAATGCTTTTCCATTCACCCATGTAACAGATCGTCCGTAAGCTGCGACTCCCACAATCGGGTTCTGGATATCCCTCGTGTTGCATATTGCTTCTCCCATACTAGAGAACTCTGTATGCTGCTTATTTCTACACTCAGGCTACAGAACTCTTGTACACTGCTTCCCTCTTGACCAAGGAGAGAGAAATCTTGTAAGCTGCGTCTGCTACACTCAGGCTACAGATATCCCGAATATTGCGATTGTCTACTCCCAGGCTGCACAACTCTTGTAAAGTGCTTCTCTCCGCACACAGAATATAGAACTTCCTTAAACTGCATTTGCCTTCATCCAGCTTACAGAACGCCCGTTAGCTGCTTCTCCCAAACTCAGCTTATAGAAAACCTGCATATTGCGTAATGTAACTCCCACTCTACAGAAATCTCTAAAGTGCTTCGCTCTACACACAGCCTACAGAACTCTTGTAAACTGCTTCTCTCTAGAGCAGCGATAGAGAAATACTGTAAGCTACGACTGCTACGCTCAGATTACAGGTTTCCTTCATATTGCGAAGGCATTCTCCCGGGCTACAGATGTTTCTAAACTGCTTCTCTCTACACCCAGGCTACAGAACTCCTGTAAACTGCATTTCCCTTCACCTAGCTTACAGAATGCCAATAAGCTGCGTCTCCCACACTCAGGTTATAAAAAAACCCTCATATTGCGTGTTGCTACTCCCACACTACAAAACTCTGTAAACTGCTTCATTCTACACCCAGGCTACAGAACTCTTGGAAACTGGTTCTCTCTGCACACCGGATACACAGCTCCCAGAAACTGCATTTCTCCACACCCAGCTTACAGAACTCCCGAACACTGCGTGTCCTACAGTGAAGATACAGACAACACGCATTGCGCATTTCTACTCCCATGCTACAGAACTCTGTAAATTGCTTCTCTCGACACCCAGCATACAGA
The DNA here is from genome assembly GCF_964237555.1 of Oryctolagus cuniculus. Lineage (NCBI taxonomy): Eukaryota > Metazoa > Chordata > Mammalia > Lagomorpha > Leporidae > Oryctolagus > Oryctolagus cuniculus. Next base: position 130,110,323 of record NC_091434.1, read on the forward strand.
TACTCTGTGAAGTGCTTCCCTCTACAACCTGGTTACTGAAATCCTGTATATTGCGAGTGCCTATTCCCAGGCTACAGAACTCTTGATACTGCTTCTCTCTACACACAAGTAACACAACTCCCGGTAAATGCATTTCCCTTCACGCATGTAACAGATAGTCAGTCCATAAGCTGCGACTCCCACACTCGGGTTCTGGACATCCCTCGTGTTGCATATTGCTACTCCCATGCTACAGAACTCTCTATACTGCTTATTTCTACACTCAGGCTACAGAACTCTTGGAAACTGCTTCCCTCTAGACCAAGGAGAGGGAAATCCTGTAAGCTGCGTCTGCTACACTCAGGCTACAGATATCCCGAATATTGCGACTGTCTACTCCCAGGCTGCACGACTCTTGTAAAGTGCTTCTCTCCGCACACAGAATATAGAACTTCCCTAACTGCATTTGCCTTCATCCAGCTTACAGAACGCCCGTTCGCTACTTCTCCTAAACTCAGGTTATAAAAAGCACTCATATTGTGTGTTGTTACTCCCACTCTACAGAAATCTCTAAAGTGCTTCGCTCTACACCCCGCCTACAGAACTCTTGTAAACTGCTTCTCTCTACACACAAGTTACACAACTCCCGGAAAATGCTTTTCCATTCACCCATGTAACAGATCGTCCGTAAGCTGCGACTCCCACAATCGGGTTCTGGATATCCCTCGTGTTGCATATTGCTTCTCCCATACTACAGAACTCTGTATGCTGCTTATTTCTACACTCAGGCTACAGAACTCTTGTACACTGCTTCCCTCTAGACCAAGGAGAGAGAAATCTTGTAAGCTGTGTCTGCTACACTCAGGCTACAGATATCCCGAATATTGCGATTGTCTACTCCCAGGCTGCACAACTCTTGTAAAGTGCTTCTCTCCGCACACAGAATATAGAACTTCCTTAAACTGCATTTGCCTTCATCCAGCTTACAGAACGCCCGTTAGCTGCTTCTCCCAAACTCAGCTTATAGAAAACCTGCATATTGCGTAATGTAACTCCCACTCTACAGAAATCTCTAAAGTGCTTCGCTCTACACACAGCCTACAGAACTCTTGTAAACTGCTTCTCTCTAGAGCAGCGATAGAGAAATACTGTAAGCTACGACTGCTACGCTCAGATTACAGGTTTCCTTCATATTGCGAAGGCATTCTCCCGGGCTACAGATGTTTCTAAACTGCTTCTCTCTACACCCAGGCTACAGAACTCCTGTAAACTGCATTTCCCTTCACCCAGCTTACAGAATGCCAATAAGCTGCGTCTCCCACACTCAGGTTATAAAAAAACCCTCATATTGCGTGTTGCTACTCCCACACTACAAAACTCTGTAAACTGCTTCATTCTACACCCAGGCTACAGAACTCTTGGAAACTGGTTCTCTCTGCACACCGGATACACAGCTCCCAGAAACTGCATTTCTCCACACCCAGCTTACAGAACTCCCGAACACTGCGTGTCCTACAGTGAAGATACAGACAACACGCATTGCGCATTTCTACTCCCATGCTACAGAACTCTGTAAATTGCTTCTCTCGACACCCAGCATACAGATACTCTGTGAAGTGCTTCCCTCTACAACCTGGTTACTGAAATCCTGTATATTGCGAGTGCCTATTCTCAGGCTACAGAACTCTTGATACTGCTTCTCTCTACACACAAGTAACACAACTCCCGGTAAATGCATTTCCCTTCACGCATGTAACAGATAGTCAGTCCATAAGCTGCGACTCCCACACTCGGGTTCTGGACATCCCTCGTGTTGCATATTGCTACTCCCATGCTACAGAACTCTCTATACTGCTTATTTCTACACTCAGGCTACAGAACTCTTGGAAACTGCTTCCCTCTAGACCAAGGAGAGAGAAATCCTGTAAGCTGCGTCGGCTACACTCAGGCTACAGATATCCCGAATATTGCGACTGTCTACTCCCAGGCTGCACGACTCTTGTAAAGTACTTCTCTCCGCACACAGAATATAGAACTTCCCTAACTGCATTTGCCTTCATCCAGCTTACAGAATGCCCGTTCGCTACTTCTCCTAAACTCAGGTTATAAAAAGCACTCATATTGTGTGTTGTTACTCCCACTCTACAGAAATCTCTAAAGTGCTTCACTCTACACCCCGCCTACAGAACTCTTGTAAACTGCTTCTCTCTACACACAAGTTACACAACTCCCGGAAAATGCTTTTCCATTCACCCAAGTAACAGACCGTCCGTAAGCTGTGACTCCCACAATCGGGTTCTGGATATCCCTCGTGTTGCATATTGCTACTCCCATGCTACAGAACTCTGTATGCTGCTTATTTCTACACTCAGGCTACAGAACTCTTGTACACTGCTTCCCTCTAGACCAAGGAGAGAGAAATCTTGTAAGCTGCGTCTGCTACACTCAGGCTACAGATATCCCGAATATTGCGACTGTCTACTCCCAGGCTGCACAACTCTTGTAAAGTGCTTCTCTCCGCACACAGAATATAGAACTTCCTTAAACTGCATTTGCCTTCATCCAGCTTACAGAACGCCCGTTAGCTGCTTCTCCCAAACTCAGCTTATAGAAAACCTGCATATTGCGTAATGTAACTCCCACTCTACAGAAATCTCTAAAGTGCTTCGCTCTACACACAGCCTACAGAACTCTTGTAAACTGCTTCTCTCTAGAGCAGCGATAGAGAAATACTGTAAGCTACGACTGCTACGCTCAGATTACAGGTTTCCTTCATATTGCGAAGGCATTCTCCCGGGCTACAGATGTTTCTAAACTGCTTCTCTCTACACCCAGGCTACAGAACTCCTGTAAACTGCATTTCCCTTCACCTAGCTTACAGAATGCCAATAAGCTGCGTCTCCCACACTCAGGTTATAAAAAAACCCTCATATTGCGTGTTGCTACTCCCACACTACAAAACTCTGTAAACTGCTTCATTCTACACCCAGGCTCCAGAACTCTTGGAAACTGGTTCTCTCTGCACACCGGATACACAGCTCCCAGAAACTGCATTTCTCCACACCCAGCTTACAGAACTCCCGAACACTGCGTGTCCTACAGTGAAGATACAGACAACACGCATTGCGCATTTCTACTCCCATGCTACAGAACTCTGTAAATTGCTTCTCTCGACACCCAGCATACAGATACTCTGTGAAGTGCTTCCCTCTACAACCTGGTTACTGAAATCCTGTATATTGCGAGTGCCTATTCCCAGGCTACAGAACTCTTGATACTGCTTCTCTCTACACACAAGTAACACAACTCCCGGTAAATGCATTTCCCTTCACGCATGTAACAGATAGTCAGTCCATAAGCTGCGACTCCCACACTCGGGTTCTGGACATCCCTCGTGTTGCATATTGCTACTCCCATGCTACAGAACTCTCTATACTGCTTATTTCTACACTCAGGCTACAGAACTCTTGGAAACTGCTTCCCTCTAGACCAAGGAGAGAGAAATCCTGTAAGCTGCGTCTGCTACACTCAGGCTACAGATATCCCGAATATTGCGACTGTCTACTCCCAGGCTGCACAACTCTTGTAAAGTGCTTCTCTCCGCACACAGAATATAGAACTTCCCTAACTGCATTTGCCTTCATCCAGCTTACAGAACGCCCGTTCGCTACTTCTCCTAAACTCAGGTTATAAAAAGCACTCATATTGTGTGTTGTTACTCCCACTCTACAGAAATCTCTAAAGTGCTTCGCTCTACACCCCGCCTACAGAACTCTTGTAAACTGCTTCTCTCTACACACAAGTTACACAACTCCCGGAAAATGCTTTTCCATTCACCCATGTAACAGATCGTCCGTAAGCTGCGACTCCCACAATCGGGTTCTGGATATCCCTCGTGTTGCATATTGCTTCTCCCATACTAGAGAACTCTGTATGCTGCTTATTTCTACACTCAGGCTACAGAACTCTTGTACACTGCTTCCCTCTTGACCAAGGAGAGAGAAATCTTGTAAGCTGCGTCTGCTACACTCAGGCTACAGATATCCCGAATATTGAGATTGTCTACTCCCAGGCTGCACAACTCTTGTAAAGTGCTTCTCTCCGCACACAGAATATAGAACTTCCTTAAACTGCATTTGCCTTCATCCAGCTTACAGAACGCCCGTTAGCTGCTTCTCCCAAACTCAGCTTATAGAAAACCTGCATATTGCGTAATGTAACTCCCACTCTACAGAAATCTCTAAAGTGCTTCGCTCTACACACAGCCTACAGAACTCTTGTAAACTGCTTCTCTCTAGAGCAGCGATAGAGAAATACTGTAAGCTACGACTGCTACGCTCAGATTACAGGTTTCCTTCATATTGCGAAGGCATTCTCCCGGGCTACAGATGTTTCTAAACTGCTTCTCTCTACACCCAGGCTACAGAACTCCTGTAAACTGCATTTCCCTTCACCTAGCTTACAGAATGCCAATAAGCTGCGTCTCCCACACTCAGGTTATAAAAAAACCCTCATATTGCGTGTTGCTACTCCCACACTACAAAACTCTGTAAACTGCTTCATTCTACACCCAGGCTCCAGAACTCTTGGAAACTGGTTCTCTCTGCACACCGGATACACAGCTCCCAGAAACTGCATTTCTCCACACCCAGCTTACAGAACTCCCGAACACTGCGTGTCCTACAGTGAAGATACAGACAACACGCATTGCGCATTTCTACTCCCATGCTACAGAACTCTGTAAATTGCTTCTCTCGACACCCAGCATACAGATACTCTGTGAAGTGCTTCCCTCTACAACCTGGTTACTGAAATCCTGTATATTGCGAGTGCCTATTCCCAGGCTACAGAACTCTTGATACTGCTTCTCTCTACACACAAGTAACACAACTCCCAGTAAATGCATTTCCCTTCACGCATGTAACAGATAGTCAGTCCATAAGCTGCGACTCCCACACTCGGGTTCTGGACATCCCTCGTGTTGCATATTGCTACTCCCATGCTACAGAACTCTCTATACTGCTTATTTCTACACTCAGGCTACAGAACTCTTGGAAACTGCTTCCCTCTAGACCAAGGAGAGAGAAATCCTGTAAGCTGCGTCTGCTACACTCAGGCTACAGATATCCCGAATATTGCGACTGTCTACTCCCAGGCTGCACGACTCTTGTAAAGTGCTTCTCTCCGCACACAGAATATAGAACTTCCCTAACTGCATTTGCCTTCATCCAGCTTACAGAACGCCCGTTCGCTACTTCTCCTAAACTCAGGTTATAAAAAGCACTCATATTGTGTGTTGTTACTCCCACTCTACAGAAATCTCTAAAGTGCTTCACTCTACACCCCGCCTACAGAACTCTTGTAAACTGCTTCTCTCTACACACCAGTTACACAACTCCCGGAAAATGCTTTTCCATTCACCCATGTAACAGATCGTCCGTAAGCTGTGACTCCCACAATCGGGTTCTGGATATCCCTCGTGTTGCATATTGCTACTCCCATGCTACAGAACTCTGTATGCTGCTTATTTCTACACTCAGGCTACAGAACTCTTGTACACTGCTTCCCTCTAGACCAAGGAGAGAGAAATCTTGTAAGCTGCGTCTGCTACACTCAGGCTACAGATATCCCGAATATTGCGATTGTCTACTCCCAGGCTGCACAACTCTTGTAAAGTGCTTCTCTCCGCACACAGAATATAGAACTTCCCTAAACTGCATTTGCCTTCATCCAGCTTACAGAACGCCCGTTAGCTGCTTCTCCCAAACTCAGCTTATAGAAAACCTGCATATTGCGTAATGTAACTCCCACTCTACAGAAATCTCTAAAGTGCTTCGCTCTACACCCAGCCTACAGAACTCTTGTAAACTGCTTCTCTCTAGAGCAGCGATAGAGAAATACTGTAAGCTACGACTGCTACGCTCAGATTACAGGTTTCCTTCATATTGCGAAGGCATTCTCCCAGGCTACAGATGTTTCTAAACTGCTTCTCTCTACACCCAGGCTACAGAACTCCTGTAAACTGCATTTCCCTTCACCCAGCTTACAGAATGCCAATAAGCTGCGTCTCCCACACTCAGGTTATAAAAAAAACCCTCATATTGCGTGTTGCTACTCCCACACTACAAAACTCTGTAAACTGCTTCATTCTACACCCAGGCTACAGAACTCTTGGAAACTGGTTCTCTCTGCACATCGGATACACAGCTCCCAGAAACTGCATTTCTCCACACCCAGCTTACAGAACTCCCGAACACTGCGTGTCCTACAGTGAAGATACAGACAACACGCATTGCGCATTTCTACTCCCATGCTACAGAACTCTGTAAATTGCTTCTCTCGACACCCAGCATACAGATACTCTGTGAAGTGCTTCCCTCTACAACCTGGTTACTGAAATCCTGTATATTGCGAGTGCCTATTCCCAGGCTACAGAACTCTTGATACTGCTTCTCTCTACACACAAGTAACACAACTCCCGGTAAATGCATTTCCCTTCACGCATGTAACAGATAGTCAGTCCATAAGCTGCGACTCCCACACTCGGGTTCTGGACATCCCTCGTGTTGCATATTGCTACTCCCATGCTACAGAACTCTCTATACTGCTTATTTCTACACTCAGGCTACAGAACTCTTGGAAACTGCTTCCCTCTAGACCAAGGAGAGAGAAATCCTGTAAGCTGCGTCTGCTACACTCAGGCTACAGATATCCCGAATATTGCGACTGTCTACTCCCAGGCTGCACGACTCTTGTAAAGTGCTTCTCTCCGCACACAGAATATAGAACTTCCCTAACTGCATTTGCCTTCATCCAGCTTACAGAACGCCCGTTCGCTACTTCTCCTAAACTCAGGTTATAAAAAGCACTCATATTGTGTGTTGTTACTCCCACTCTACAGAAATCTCTAAAGTGCTTCGCTCTACACCCCGCCTACAGAACTCTTGTAAACTGCTTCTCTCTACACACAAGTTACACAACTCCCGGAAAATGCTTTTCCATTCACCCATGTAACAGATCGTCCGTAAGCTGCGACTCCCACAATCGGGTTCTGGATATCCCTCGTGTTGCATATTGCTTCTCCCATACTAGAGAACTCTGTATGCTGCTTATTTCTACACTCAGGCTACAGAACTCTTGTACACTGCTTCCCTCTAGACCAAGGAGAGAGAAATCTTGTAAGCTGCGTCTGCTACACTCAGGCTACAGATATCCCGAATATTGCGATTGTCTACTCCCAGGCTGCACAACTCTTGTAAAGTGCTTCTCTCCGCACACAGAATATAGAACTTCCTTAAACTGCATTTGCCTTCATCCAGCTTACAGAACGCCCGTTAGCTGCTTCTCCCAAACTCAGCTTATAGAAAACCTGCATATTGCGTAATGTAACTCCCACTCTACAGAAATCTCTAAAGTGCTTCGCTCTACACACAGCCTACAGAACTCTTGTAAACTGCTTCTCTCTAGAGCAGCGATAGAGAAATACTGTAAGCTACGACTGCTACGCTCAGATTACAGGTTTCCTTCATATTGCGAAGGCATTCTCCCGGGCTACAGATGTTTCTAAACTGCTTCTCTCTACACCCAGGCTACAGAACTCCTGTAAACTGCATTTCCCTTCACCCAGCTTACAGAATGCCAATAAGCTGCGTCTCCCACACTCAGGTTATAAAAAAACCCTCATATTGCGTGTTGCTACTCCCACACTGCAAAACTCTGTAAACTGCTTCATTCTACACCCAGGCTACAGAACTCTTGGAAACTGGTTCTCTCTGCACACCGGATACACAGCTCCCAGAAACTGCATTTCTCCACACCCAGCTTACAGAACTCCCGAACACTGCGTGTCCTACAGTGAAGATACAGACAACACGCATTGCGCATTTCTACTCCCATGCTACAGAACTCTGTAAATTGCTTCTCTCGACACCCAGCATACAGATACTCTGTGAAGTGCTTCCCTCTACAACCCGGTTACTGAAATCCTGTATATTGCGAGTGCCTATTCCCAGGCTACAGAACTCTTGATACTGCTTCTCTCTACACACAAGTAACACAACTCCCGGTAAATGCATTTCCCTTCACGCATGTAACAGATAGTCAGTCCATAAGCTGCGACTCCCACACTCGGGTTCTGGACATCCCTCGTGTTGCATATTGCTACTCCCATGCTACAGAACTCTCTATACTGCTTATTTCTACACTCAGGCTACAGAACTCTTGGAAACTGCTTCCCTCTAGACCAAGGAGAGAGAAATCCTGTAAGCTGCGTCTGCTACACTCAGGCTACAGATATCCCGAATATTGCGACTGTCTACTCCCAGGCTGCACGACTCTTGTAAAGTGCTTCTCTCCGCACACAGAATATAGAACTTCCCTAACTGCATTTGCCTTCATCCAGCTTACAGAACGCCCGTTCGCTACTTCTCCTAAACTCAGGTTATAAAAAGCACTCATATTGTGTGTTGTTACTCCCACTCTACAGAAATCTCTAAAGTGCTTCGCTCTACACCCCGCCTACAGAACTCTTGTAAACTGCTTCTCTCTACACACAAGTTACACAACTCCCGGAAAATGCTTTTCCATTCACCCATGTAACAGATCGTCCGTAAGCTGCGACTCCCACAATCGGGTTCTGGATATCCCTCGTGTTGCATATTGCTTCTCCCATGCTACAGAACTCTGTATGCTGCTTATTTCTACACTCAGGCTACAGAACTCTTGTACACTGCTTCCCTCTAGACCAAGGAGAGAGAAATCTTGTAAGCTGCGTCTGCTACACTCAGGCTACAGATATCCCGAATATTGCGATTGTCTACTCCCAGGCTGCACAACTCTTGTAAAGTGCTTCTCTCCGCACACAGAATATAGAACTTCCTTAAACTGCATTTGCCTTCATCCAGCTTACAGAACGCCCGTTAGCTGCTTCTCCCAAACTCAGCTTATAGAAAACCTGCATATTGCGTAATGTAACTCCCACTCTACAGAAATCTCTAAAGTGCTTTGCTCTACACACAGCCTACAGAACTCTTGTAAACTGCTTCTCTCTAGAGCAGCGATAGAGAAATACTGTAAGCTACGACTGCTACGCTCAGATTACAGGTTTCCTTCATATTGCGAAGGCATTCTCCCGGGCTACAGATGTTTCTAAACTGCTTCTCTCTACATCCAGGCTACACAACTCCTGTAAACTGCATTTCCCTTCACCCAGCTTACAGAATGCCAATAAGCTGCGTCTCCCACACTCAGGTTATAAAAAAACCCTCATATTGCGTGTTGCTACTCCCACACTGCAAAACTCTGTAAACTGCTGCATTCTACACCCAGGCTACAGAACTCTTGGAAACTGGTTCTCTCTGCACACCGGATACACAGCTCCCAGAAACTGCATTTCTCCACACCCAGCTTACAGAACTCCCGAACACTGCGTGTCCTACAGTGAAGATACAGACAACACGCATTGCGCATTTCTACTCCCATGCTACAGAACTCTGTAAATTGCTTCTCTCGACACCCAGCATACAGATACTCTGTGAAGTGCTTCCCTCTACAACCTGGTTACTGAAATCCTGTATATTGCGAGTGCCTATTCCCAGGCTACAGAACTCTTGATACTGCTTCTCTCTACACACAAGTAACACAACTCCCGGTAAATGCATTTCCCTTCACGCATGTAACAGATAGTCCATAAGCTGCGACTCCCACACTCGGGTTCTAGACATCCCTCGTGTTGCATATTGCTACTCCCATGCTACAGAACTCTCTATACTGCTTATTTCTACACTCAGGCTACAGAACTCTTGGAAACTGCTTCCCTCTAGACCAAGGAGAGAGAAATCCTGTAAGCTGCGTCTGCTACACTCAGGCTACAGATATCCCGAATATTGCGACTGTCTACTCCCAGGCTGCACGACTCTTGTAAAGTGCTTCTCTCCGCACACAGAATATAGAACTTCCCTAACTGCATTTGCCTTCATCCAGCTTACAGAACGCCCGTTCGCTACTTCTCCTAAACTCAGGTTATAAAAAGCACTCATATTGTGTGTTGTTACTCCCACTCTACAGAAATCTCTAAAGTGCTTCACTCTACACCCCGCCTACAGAACTCTTGTAAACTGCTTCTCTCTACACACAAGTTACACAACTCCCGGAAAATGCTTTTCCATTCACCCATGGAACAGATCGTCCGTAAGCTGCGACTCCCACAATCGGGTTCTGGATATCCCTCGTGTTGCATATTGCTACTCCCATGCTACAAAACTCTGTATGCTGCTTATTTCTACACTCAGGCTACAGAACTCTTGTACACTGCTTCCCTCTAGACCAAGGAGAGAGAAATCCTGTAAGCTGCGTCTGCTACACTCAGGCTACAGATATCCCGAATATTACGACTGTCTACTCCCAGGCTGCATGACTCTTGTAAAGTGCTTCTCTCCGCACACAGAATATAGAACTTCCCTAAACTGCATTTGCCTTCATCCAGCTTACAGAACGCCCGTTCGCTACTTCTCCTAAACTCAGGTTATAAAAAGCACTCATATTGTGTGTTGTTACTCCCACTCTACAGAAATCTCTAAAGTGCTTCACTCTACACCCCGCCTACAGAACTCTTGTAAACTGCTTCTCTCTACACACAAGTTACACAACTCCCGGAAAATGCTTTTCCATTCACCCATGGAACAGATCGTCCGTAAGTTGCGACTCCCACAATCGGGTTCTGGATATCCCTCGTGTTGCATATTGCTACTCCCATGCTACAGAACTCTGTATGCTGCTTATTTCTACACTCAGGCTACAGAACTCTTGTACACTGCTTCCCTCTAGACCAAGGAGAGAGAAATCTTGTAAGCTGCGTCTGCTACACTCAGGCTACAGATATCCCGAATATTGCGACTGTCTACTCCCAGGCTGCACAACTCTTGTAAAGTGCTTCTCTCCGCACACAGAATATAGAACTTCCCTAAACTGCATTTGCCTTCATCCAGCTTACAGAACGCCCGTTAGCTGCTTCTCCCAAACTCAGGTTATAGAAAACCTGCATATTGCGTAATGTAACTCCCACTCTACAGAAATCTCTAAAGTGCTTCGCTCTACACACAGCCTACAGAACTCTTGTAAACTGCTTCTCTCTAGAGCAGGGATAGAGAAATGCTGTAAGCTACGACTGCTACGCTCAGATTACAGGTTTCCTTCATATTGCGAAGGCATTCTCCCGGGCTACAGATGTTTCTAAACTGCTTCTCTCTACACCCAGGCTACAGAACTCCTGTAAACTGCATTTCCCTTCACCCAGCTTACAGAATGCCAATAAGCTGCGTCTCCCACACTCAGGTTATAAAAAAACCCTCATATTGCGTGTTGCTACTCCCACACTACAAAACTCTGTAAACTGCTTCATTCTACACCCAAGCTACAGAACTCTTGGAAACTGGTTCTCTCTGCACACCGGATACACAGCTCCCAGAAACTGCATTTCTCCACACCCAGCTTACAGAACTCCCGAACACTGCGTGTCCTACAGTGAAGATACAGACAACACGCATTGCGCATTTCTACTCCCATGCTACAGAACTCTGTAAATTGCTTCTCTCGACACCCAGCATACAGATACTCTGTGAAGTGCTTCCCTCTACAACCTGGTTACTGAAATCCTGTATATTGCGAGTGCCTATTCCCAGGCTACAGAACTCTTGATACTGCTTCTCTCTACACACAAGTAACACAACTCCCGGTAAATGCATTTCCCTTCACGCATGTAACAGATAGTCAGTCCATAAGCTGCGACTCCCACACTCGGGTTCTGGACATCCCTCGTGTTGCATATTGCTACTCCCATGCTACAGAACTCTCTATACTGCTTATTTCTACACTCAGGCTACAGAACTCTTGGAAACTGCTTCCCTCTAGACCAAGGAGAGAGAAATCCTGTAAGCTGCGTCTGCTACACTCAGGCTACAGATATCCCGAATATTGCGACTGTCTACTCCCAGGCTGCACGACTCTTGTAAAGTGCTTCTCTCCGCACACAGAATATAGAACTTCCCTAACTGCATTTGCCTTCATCCAGCTTACAGAACGCCCGTTCGCTACTTCTCCTAAACTCAGGTTATAAAAAGCACTCATATTGGGTGTTGTTACTCCCACTCTACAGAAATCTCTAAAGTGCTTCACTCTACACCCCGCCTACAGAACTCTTGTAAACTGCTTCTCTCTACACACAAGTTACACAACTCCCGGAAAATGCTTTTCCATTCACCCATGGAACAGATCGTCCGTAAGCTGCGACTCCCACAATCGGGTTCTGGATATCCCTCGTGTTGCATATTGCTACTCCCATGCTACAGAACTCTGTATGCTGCTTATTTCTACACTCAGGCTACAGAACTCTTGTACACTGCTTCCCTCTAGACCAAGGAGAGAGAAATCTTGTAAGCTGCGTCTGCTACACTCAGGCTACAGATATCCCGAATATTGCGATTGTCTACTCCCAGGCTGCACAACTCTTGTAAAGTGCTTCTCTCCGCACACAGAATATAGAACTTCCTTAAACTGCATTTGCCTTCATCCAGCTTACAGAACGCCCGTTAGCTGCTTCTCCCAAACTCAGCTTATAGAAAACCTGCATATTGCGTAATGTAACTCCCACTCTACAGAAATCTCTAAAGTGCTTTGCTCTACACACAGCCTACAGAACTCTTGTAAACTGCTTCTCTCTAGAGCAGCGATAGAGAAATACTGTAAGCTACGACTGCTACGCTCAGATTACAGGTTTCCTTCATATTGCGAAGGCATTCTCCCGGGCTACAGATGTTTCTAAACTGCTTCTCTCTACATCCAGGCTACAGAACTCCTGTAAACTGCATTTCCCTTCACCCAGCTTACAGAATGCCAATAAGCTGCGTCTCCCACACTCAGGTTATAAAAAAACCCTCATATTGCGTGTTGCTACTCCCACACTGCAAAACTCTGTAAACTGCTGCATTCTACACCCAGGCTACAGAACTCTTGGAAACTGGTTCTCTCTGCACACCGGATACACAGCTCCCAGAAACTGCATTTCTCCACACCCAGCTTACAGAACTCCCGAACACTGCGTGTCCTACAGTGAAGATACAGACAACACGCATTGCGCATTTCTACTCCCATGCTACAGAACTCTGTAAATTGCTTCTCTCGACACCCAGCATACAGATACTCTGTGAAGTGCTTCCCTCTACAACCTGGTTACTGAAATCCTGTATATTGCGAGTGCCTATTCCCAGGCTACAGAACTCTTGATACTGCTTCTCTCTACACACAAGTAACACAACTCCCGGTAAATGCATTTCCCTTCACGCATGTAACAGATAGTCCATAAGCTGCGACTCCCACACTCGGGTTCTAGACATCCCTCGTGTTGCATATTGCTACTCCCATGCTACAGAACTCTCTATACTGCTTATTTCTACACTCAGGCTACAGAACTCTTGGAAACTGCTTCCCTCTAGACCAAGGAGAGAGAAATCCTGTAAGCTGCGTCTGCTACACTCAGGCTACAGATATCCCGAATATTGCGACTGTCTACTCCCAGGCTGCACGACTCTTGTAAAGTGCTTCTCTCCGCACACAGAATATAGAACTTCCCTAACTGCATTTGCCTTCATCCAGCTTACAGAACGCCCGTTCGCTACTTCTCCTAAACTCAGGTTATAAAAAGCACTCATATTGTGTGTTGTTACTCCCACTCTACAGAAATCTCTAAAGTGCTTCACTCTACACCCCGCCTACAGAACTCTTGTAAACTGCTTCTCTCTACACACAAGTTACACAACTCCCGGAAAATGCTTTTCCATTCACCCATGGAACAGATCGTCCGTAAGCTGCGACTCCCACAATCGGGTTCTGGATATCCCTCGTGTTGCATATTGCTACTCCCATGCTACAAAACTCTGTATGCTGCTTATTTCTACACTCAGGCTACAGAACTCTTGTACACTGCTTCCCTCTAGACCAAGGAGAGAGAAATCCTGTAAGCTGCGTCTGCTACACTCAGGCTACAGATATCCCGAATATTACGACTGTCTACTCCCAGGCTGCATGACTCTTGTAAAGTGCTTCTCTCCGCACACAGAATATAGAACTTCCCTAAACTGCATTTGCCTTCATCCAGCTTACAGAACGCCCGTTCGCTACTTCTCCTAAACTCAGGTTATAAAAAGCACTCATATTGTGTGTTGTTACTCCCACTCTACAGAAATCTCTAAAGTGCTTCACTCTACACCCCGCCTACAGAACTCTTGTAAACTGCTTCTCTCTACACACAAGTTACACAACTCCCGGAAAATGCTTTTCCATTCACCCATGGAACAGATCGTCCGTAAGTTGCGACTCCCACAATCGGGTTCTGGATATCCCTCGTGTTGCATATTGCTACTCCCATGCTACAGAACTCTGTATGCTGCTTATTTCTACACTCAGGCTACAGAACTCTTGTACACTGCTTCCCTCTAGACCAAGGAGAGAGAAATCTTGTAAGCTGCGTCTGCTACACTCAGGCTACAGATATCCCGAATATTGCGACTGTCTACTCCCAGGCTGCACAACTCTTGTAAAGTGCTTCTCTCCGCACACAGAATATAGAACTTCCCTAAACTGCATTTGCCTTCATCCAGCTTACAGAACGCCCGTTAGCTGCTTCTCCCAAACTCAGGTTATAGAAAACCTGCATATTGCGTAATGTAACTCCCACTCTACAGAAATCTCTAAAGTGCTTCGCTCTACACACAGCCTACAGAACTCTTGTAAACTGCTTCTCTCTAGAGCAGGGATAGAGAAATGCTGTAAGCTACGACTGCTACGCTCAGATTACAGGTTTCCTTCATATTGCGAAGGCATTCTCCCGGGCTACAGATGTTTCTAAACTGCTTCTCTCTACACCCAGGCTACAGAACTCCTGTAAACTGCATTTCCCTTCACCCAGCTTACAGAATGCCAATAAGCTGCGTCTCCCACACTCAGGTTATAAAAAAACCCTCATATTGCGTGTTGCTACTCCCACACTACAAAACTCTGTAAACTGCTTCATTCTACACCCAAGCTACAGAACTCTTGGAAACTGGTTCTCTCTGCACACCGGATACACAGCTCCCAGAAACTGCATTTCTCCACACCCAGCTTACAGAACTCCCGAACACTGCGTGTCCTACAGTGAAGATACAGACAACACGCATTGCGCATTTCTACTCCCATGCTACAGAACTCTGTAAATTGCTTCTCTCGACACCCAGCATACAGATACTCTGTGAAGTGCTTCCCTCTACAACCTGGTTACTGAAATCCTGTATATTGCGAGTGCCTATTCCCAGGCTACAGAACTCTTGATACTGCTTCTCTCTACACACAAGTAACACAACTCCCGGTAAATGCATTTCCCTTCACGCATGTAACAGATAGTCAGTCCATAAGCTGCGACTCCCACACTCGGGTTCTAGACATCCCTCGTGTTGCATATTGCTACTCCCATGCTACAGAACTCTCTATACTGCTTATTTCTACACTCAGGCTACAGAACTCTTGTACACTGCTTCCCTCTAGACCAAGGAGAGAGAAATCCTGTAAGCTGCGTCTGCTACACTCAGGCTACAGATATCCCGAATATTGCGACTGTCTACTCCCAGGCTGCACGACTCTTGTAAAGTGCTTCTCTCCGCACACAGAATATAGAACTTCCCTAACTGCATTTGCCTTCATCCAGCTTACAGAACGCCCGTTCGCTACTTCTCCTAAACTCAGGTTATAAAAAGCACTCATATTGTGTGTTGTTACTCCCACTCTACAGAAATCTCTAAAGTGCTTCACTCTACACCCCGCCTACAGAACTCTTGTAAACTGCTTCTCTCTACACACAAGTTACACAACTCCCGGAAAATGCTTTTCCATTCACCCATGGAACAGATCGTCCGTAAGCTGCGACTCCCACAATCGGGTTCTGGATATCCCTCGTGTTGCATATTGCTACTCCCATGCTACAGAACTCTGTATGCTGCTTATTTCTACACTCAGGCTACAGAACTCTTGTACACTGCTTCCCTCTAGACCAAGGAGAGAGAAATCCTGTAAGCTGCGTCTGCTACACTCAGGCTACAGATATCCCGAATATTGCGACTGTCTACTCCCAGGCTGCACGACTCTTGTAAAGTGCTTCTCTCCGCACACAGAATATAGAACTTCCCTAACTGCATTTGCCTTCATCCAGCTTACAGAACGCCCGTTCGCTACTTCTCCTAAACTCAAGGTTATAAAAAGCACTCATATTGTGTGTTGTTACTCCCACTCTACAGAAATCTCTAAAGTGCTTCACTCTACACCCCGCCTACAGAACTCTTGTAAACTGCTTCTCTCTACACACAAGTTACACAACTCCCGGAAAATGCTTTTCCATTCACCCATGTAACAGATCGTCCGTAAGCTGCGACTCCCACAATCGGGTTCTGGATATCCCTCGTGTTGCATATTGCTACTCCCATGCTACAGAACTCTGTATGCTGCTTATTTCTACACTCAGGCTACAGAACTCTTGTACACTGCTTCCCTCTAGACCAAGGAGAGAGAAATCTTGTAAGCTGCGTCTGCTACACTCAGGCTACAAATATCCCGAATATTGCTAGTGTCTACTCCCAGGCTGCACAACTCTTGTAAAGTGCTTCTCTCCGCACACAGAATATAGAACTTCCCTAAACTGCATTTGCCTTCATCCAGCTTACAGAACGCCCGTTAGCTGCTTCTCCCAAACTCAGGTTATAGAAAACCTGCATATTGCGTAATGTAACTCCCACTCTACAGAAATCTCTAAAGTGCTTCGCTCTACACACAGCCTACAGAACTCTTGTAAACTGCTTCTCTCTAGAGCAGGGATAGAGAAATGCTGTAAGCTACGACTGCTACGCTCAGATTACAGGTTTCCTTCATATTGCAAAGGCATTCTCCCGGGCTACAGATGTTTCTAAACTGCTTCTCTCTACACCCAGGCTACAGAACTCCTGTAAACTGCATTTCCCTTCACCCAGCTTACAGAATGCCAATAAGCTGCGTCTCCCACACTCAGGTTATAAAAAAACCCTCATATTGCGTGTTGCTACTCCCACACTACAAAACTCTGTAAACTGCTGCATTCTACACCCAGGCTACAGAACTCTTGGAAACTGGTTCTCTCTGCACACCGGATACACAGCTCCCAGAAACTGCATTTCTCCACACCCAGCTTACAGAACTCCCGAACACTGCGTGTCCTACAGTGAAGATACAGACAACACGCATTGCGCATTTCTACTCCCATGCTACAGAACTCTGTAAATTGCTTCTCTCGACACCCAGCATACAGATACTCTGTGAAGTGCTTCCCTCTACAACCTGGTTACTGAAATCCTGTATATTGCGAGTGCCTATTCCCAGGCTACAGAACTCTTGATACTGCTTCTCTCTACACACAAGTAACACAACTCCCGGTAAATGCATTTCCCTTCACGCATGTAACAGATAGTCAGTCCATAAGCTGCGACTCCCACACTCGGGTTCTAGACATCCCTCGTGTTGCATATTGCTACTCCCATGCTACAGAACTCTCTATACTGCTTATTTCTACACTCAGGCTACAGAACTCTTGTACACTGCTTCCCTCTAGACCAAGGAGAGAGAAATCCTGTAAGCTGCGTCTGCTACACTCAGGCTACAGATATCCCGAATATTGCGACTGTCTACTCCCAGGCTGCACGACTCTTGTAAAGTGCTTCTCTCCGCACACAGAATATAGAACTTCCCTAACTGCATTTGCCTTCATCCAGCTTACAGAACGCCCGTTCGCTACTTCTCCTAAACTCAGGTTATAAAAAGCACTCATATTGTGTGTTGTTACTCCCACTCTACAGAAATCTCTAAAGTGCTTCACTCTACACCCCGCCTACAGAACTCTTGTAAACTGCTTCTCTCTACACACAAGTTACACAACTCCCGGAAAATGCTTTTCCATTCACCCATGTAACAGATCGTCCGTAAGCTGCGACTCCCACAATCGGGTTCTGGATATCCCTCGTGTTGCATATTGCTACTCCCATGCTACAGAACTCTGTATGCTGCTTATTTCTACACTCAGGCTACAGAACTCTTGTACACTGCTTCCCTCTAGACCAAGGAGAGAGAAATCCTGTAAGCTGCGTCTGCTACACTCAGGCTACAGATATCCCGAATATTGCGACTGTCTACTCCCAGGCTGCACGACTCTTGTAAAGTGCTTCTCTCCGCACACAGAATATAGAACTTCCCTAACTGCATTTGCCTTCATCCAGCTTACAGAACGCCCGTTCGCTACTTCTCCTAAACTCAAGGTTATAAAAAGCACTCATATTGTGTGTTGTTACTCCCACTCTACAGAAATCTCTAAAGTGCTTCGCTCTACACCCAGCCTACAGAACTCTTGTAAACTGCTTCTCTCTAGAGCAGCGATAGAGAAATACTGTAAGCTACGACTGCTACGCTCAGATTACAGGTTTCCTTCATATTGCGAAGGCATTCTCCCGGGCTACAGATGTTTCTAAACTGCTTCTCTCTACACCCAGGCTACAGAACTCCTGTAAACTGCATTTCCCTTCACCCAGCTTACAGAATGCCAATAAGCTGCGTCTCCCACACTCAGGTTGTAAAAAAACCCTCATATTGCGTGTTGCTACTCCCACACTACAAAACTCTGTAAACTGCTGCATTCTACACCCAGGCTACAGAACTCTTGGAAACTGGTTCTCTCTGCACACCGGATACACAGCTCCCAGAAACTGCATTTCTCCACACCCAGCTTACAGAACTCCCGAACACTGCGTGTCCTACAGTGAAGATACAGACAACACGCATTGCGCATTTCTACTCCCATGCTACAGAACTCTGTAAATTGCTTCTCTCGACACCCAGCATACAGATACTCTGTGAAGTGCTTCCCTCTACAACCTGGTTACTGAAATCCTGTATATTGCGAGTGCCTATTCCCAGGCTACAGAACTCTTGATACTGCTTCTCTCTACACACAAGTAACACAACTCCCGGTAAATGCATTTCCCTTCACGCATGTAACAGATAGTCAGTCCATAAGCTGCGACTCCCACACTCGGGTTCTGGACATCCCTCGTGTTGCATATTGCTACTCCCATGCTACAGAACTCTCTATACTGCTTATTTCTACACTCAGGCTACAGAACTCTTGGAAACTGCTTCCCTCTAGACCAAGGAGAGAGAAATCCTGTAAGCTGCGTCTGCTACACTCAGGCTACAGATATCCCGAATATTGCGACTGTCTACTCCCAGGCTGCACGACTCTTGTAAAGTGCTTCTCTCCGCACACAGAATATAGAACTTCCCTAACTGCATTTGCCTTCATCCAGCTTACAGAACGCCCGTTCGCTACTTCTCCTAAACTCAGGTTATAAAAAGCACTCATATTGTGTGTTGTTACTCCCACTCTACAGAAATCTCTAAAGTGCTTCGCTCTACACCCCGCCTACAGAACTCTTGTAAACTGCTTCTCTCTACACACAAGTTACACAACTCCCGGAAAATGCTTTTCCATTCACCCATGTAACAGATCGTCCGTAAGCTGCGACTCCCACAATCGGGTTCTGGATATCCCTCGTGTTGCATATTGCTTCTCCCATGCTACAGAACTCTGTATGCTGCTTATTTCTACACTCAGGCTACAGAACTCTTGTACACTGCTTCCCTCTAGACCAAGGAGAGAGAAATCTTGTAAGCTGCGTCTGCTACACTCAGGCTACAGATATCCCGAATATTGCGACTGTCTACTCCCAGGCTGCACAACTCTTGTAAAGTGCTTCTCTCCGCACACAGAATATAGAACTTCCTTAAACTGCATTTGCCTTCATCCAGCTTACAGAACGCCCGTTAGCTGCTTCTCCCAAACTCAGCTTATAGAAAACCTGCATATTGCGTAATGTAACTCCCACTCTACAGAAATCTCTAAAGTGCTTCGCTCTACACACAGCCTACAGAACTCTTGTAAACTGCTTCTCTCTAGAGCAGCGATAGAGAAATACTGTAAGCTACGACTGCTACGCTCAGATTACAGGTTTCCTTCATATTGCGAAGGCATTCTCCCGGGCTACAGATGTTTCTAAACTGCTTCTCTCTACATCCAGGCTACAGAACTCCTGTAAACTGCATTTCCCTTCACCCAGCTTACAGAATGCCAATAAGCTGCGTCTCCCACACTCAGGTTATAAAAAAACCCTCATATTGCGTGTTGCTACTCCCACACTGCAAAACTCTGTAAACTGCTTCATTCTACACCCAGGCTACAGAACTCTTGGAAACTGGTTCTCTCTGCACACCGGATACACAGCTCCCAGAAACTGCATTTCTCCACACCCAGCTTACAGAACTCCCGAACACTGCGTGTCCTACAGTGAAGATACAGACAACACGCATTGCGCATTTCTACTCCCATGCTACAGAACTCTGTAAATTGCTTCTCTCGACACCCAGCATACAGATACTCTGTGAAGTGCTTCCCTCTACAACCTGGTTACTGAAATCCTGTATATTGCGAGTGCCTATTCCCAGGCTACAGAACTCTTGATACTGCTTCTCTCTACACACAAGTAACACAACTCCCGGTAAATGCATTTCCCTTCACGCATGTAACAGATAGTCAGTCCATAAGCTGCGACTCCCACACTCGGGTTCTGGACATCCCTCGTGTTGCATATTGCTACTCCCATGCTACAGAACTCTCTATACTGCTTATTTCTACACTCAGGCTACAGAACTCTTGGAAACTGCTTCCCTCTAGACCAAGGAGAGAGAAATCCTGTAAGCTGCGTCTGCTACACTCAGGCTACAGATATCCCGAATATTGCGACTGTCTACTCCCAGGCTGCACGACTCTTGTAAAGTGCTTCTCTCCGCACACAGAATATAGAACTTCCCTAACTGCATTTGCCTTCATCCAGCTTACAGAACGCCCGTTCGCTACTTCTCCTAAACTCAGGTTATAAAAAGCACTCATATTGTGTGTTGTTACTCCCACTCTACAGAAATCTCTAAAGTGCTTCACTCTACACCCCGCCTACAGAACTCTTGTGAACTGCTTCTCTCTACACACCAGTTACACAACTCCCGGAAAATGCTTTTCCATTCACCCATGTAACAGATCGTCCGTAAGCTGTGACTCCCACAATCGGGTTCTGGATATCCCTCGTGTTGCATATTGCTACTCCCGTGCTACAGAACTCTGTATGCTGCTTATTTCTACACTCAGGCTACAGAACTCTTGTACACTGCTTCCCTCTAGACCAAGGAGAGAGAAATCTTGTAAGCTGCGTCTGCTACACTCAGGCTACAGATATCCCGAATATTGCGACTGTCTACTCCCAGGCTGCACGACTCTTGTAAAGTGCTTCTCTCCGCACACAGAATATAGAACTTCCCTAACTGCATTTGCCTTCATCCAGCTTACAGAACTCCCGTTCGCTACTTCTCCTAAACTCAGGTTATAAAAAGCACTCATATTGTGTGTTGTTACTCCCACTCTACAGAAATCTCTAAAGTGCTTCGCTCTACACCCCGCCTACAGAACTCTTGTAAACTGCTTCTCTCTACACACAAGTTACACAACTCCCGGAAAATGCTTTTCCATTCACCCATGTAACAGATCGTCCGTAAGCTGCGACTCCCACAATCGGGTTCTGGATATCCCTCGTGTTGCATATTGCTTCTCCCATACTACAGAACTCTGTATGCTGCTTATTTCTACACTCAGGCTACAGAACTCTTGTACACTGCTTCCCTCTAGACCAAGGAGAGAGAAATCTTGTAAGCTGCGTCTGCTACACTCAGGCTACAGATATCCCGAATATTGCGATTGTCTACTCCCAGGCTGCACAACTCTTGTAAAGTGCTTCTCTCCGCACACAGAATATAGAACTTCCCTAAACTGCATTTGCCTTCATCCAGCTTACAGAACGCCCGTTAGCTGCTTCTCCCAAACTCAGCTTATAGAAAACCTGCATATTGCGTAATGTAACTCCCACTCTACAGAAATCTCTAAAGTGCTTCGCTCTACACACAGCCTACAGAACTCTTGTAAACTGCTTCTCTCTAGAGCAGCGATAGAGAAATACTGTAAGCTACGACTGCTACGCTCAGATTACAGGTTTCCTTCATATTGCGAAGGCATTCTCCCGGGCTACAGATGTTTCTAAACTGCTTCTCTCTACACCCAGGCTACAGAACTCCTGTAAACTGCATTTCCCTTCACCCAGCTTACAGAATGCCAATAAGCTGCGTCTCCCACACTCAGGTTATAAAAAAACCCTCATATTGCGTGTTGCTACTCCCACACTACAAAACTCTGTAAACTGCTTCATTCTACACCCAGGCTACAGAACTCTTGGAAACTGGTTCTCTTTGCACACCGGATACACAGCTCCCAGAAACTGCATTTCTCCACACCCAGCTTACAGAACTCCCGAACACTGCGTGTCCTACAGTGAAGATACAGACAACACGCATTGCGCATTTCTACTCCCATGCTACAGAACTCTGTAAATTGCTTCTCTCGACACCCAGCATACAGATACTCTGTGAAGTGCTTCCCTCTACAACCTGGTTACTGAAATCCTGTATATTGCGAGTGCCTATTCCCAGGCTACAGAACTCTTGATACTGCTTCTCTCTACACACAAGTAACACAACTCCCGGTAAATGCATTTCCCTTCACGCATGTAACAGATAGTCAGTCCATAAGCTGCGACTCCCACACTCGGGTTCTGGACATCCCTCGTGTTGCATATTGCTACTCCCATGCTACAGAACTCTCTATACTGCTTATTTCTACACTCAGGCTACAGAACTCTTGGAAACTGCTTCCCTCTAGACCAAGGAGAGAGAAATCCTGTAAGCTGCGTCTGCTACACTCAGGCTACAGATATCCCGAATATTGCGACTGTCTACTCCCAGGCTGCACGACTCTTGTAAAGTGCTTCTCTCCGCACACAGAATATAGAACTTCCCTAACTGCATTTGCCTTCATCCAGCTTACAGAACGCCCGTTCGCTACTTCTCCTAAACTCAGGTTATAAAAAGCACTCATATTGTGTGTTGTTACTCCCACTCTACAGAAATCTCTAAAGTGCTTCGCTCTACACCCCGCCTACAGAACTCTTGTAAACTGCTTCTCTCTACACACAAGTTACACAACTCCCGGAAAATGCTTTTCCATTCACCCATGGAACAGATCGTCCGTAAGCTGCGACTCCCACAATCGGGTTCTGGATATCCCTCGTGTTGCATATTGCTTCTCCCATACTACAGAACTCTGTATGCTGCTTATTTCTACACTCAGGATACAGAACTCTTGTACACTGCTTCCCTCTAGACCAAGGAGAGAGAAATCTTGTAAGCTGCGTCTGCTACACTCAGGCTACAGATATCCCGAATATTGCGATTGTCTACTCCCAGGCTGCACAACTCTTGTAAAGTGCTTCTCTCCGCACACAGAATATAGAACTTCCCTAAACTGCATTTGCCTTCATCCAGCTTACAGAACGCCCGTTAGCTGCTTCTCCCAAACTCAGCTTATAGAAAACCTGCATATTGCGTAATGTAACTCCCACTCTACAGAAATCTCTAAAGTGCTTCGCTCTACACACAGCCTACAGAACTCTTGTAAACTGCTTCTCTCTAGAGCAGCGATAGAGAAATACTGTAAGCTACGACTGCTACGCTCAGATTACAGGTTTCCTTCATATTGCGAAGGCATTCTCCCGGGCTACAGATGTTTCTAAACTGCTTCTCTCTACACCCAGGCTACAGAACTCCTGTAAACTGCATTTCCCTTCACCCAGCTTACAGAATGCCAATAAGCTGCGTCTCCCACACTCAGGTTATAAAAAAAACCCTCATATTGCGTGTTGCTACTCCCACACTGCAAAACTCTGTAAACTGCTTCATTCTACACCCAGGCTACAGAACTCTTGGAAACTGGTTCTCTCTGCACACCGGATACACAGCTCCCAGAAACTGCATTTCTCCACACCCAGCTTACAGAACTCCCGAACACTGCGTGTCCTACAGTGAAGATACAGACAACACGCATTGCGCATTTCTACTCCCATGCTACAGAACTCTGTAAATTGCTTCTCTCGACACCCAGCATACAGATACTCTGTGAAGTGCTTCCCTCTACAACCTGGTTACTGAAATCCTGTATATTGCGAGTGCCTATTCCCAGGCTACAGAACTCTTGATACTGCTTCTCTCTACACACAAGTAACACAACTCCCGGTAAATGCATTTCCCTTCACGCATGTAACAGATAGTCAGTCCATAAGCTGCGACTCCCACACTCGGGTTCTGGACATCCCTCGTGTTGCATATTGCTACTCCCATGCTACAGAACTCTCTATACTGCTTATTTCTACACTCAGGCTACAGAACTCTTGGAAACTGCTTCCCTCTAGACCAAGGAGAGAGAAATCCTGTAAGCTGCGTCTGCTACACTCAGGCTACAGATATCCCGAATATTGCGACTGTCTACTCCCAGGCTGCACGACTCTTGTAAAGTGCTTCTCTCCGCACACAGAATATAGAACTTCCCTAACTGCATTTGCCTTCATCCAGCTTACAGAACGCCCGTTCGCTACTTCTCCTAAACTCAGGTTATAAAAAGCACTCATATTGTGTGTTGTTACTCCCACTCTACAGAAATCTCTAAAGTGCTTCGCTCTACACCCCGCCTACAGAACTCTTGTAAACTGCTTCTCTCTACACACAAGTTACACAACTCCCGGAAAATGCTTTTCCATTCACCCATGGAACAGATCGTCCGTAAGCTGCGACTCCCACAATCGGGTTCTGGATATCCCTCGTGTTGCATATTGCTTCTCCCATACTAGAGAACTCTGTATGCTGCTTATTTCTACACTCAGGCTACAGAACTCTTGTACACTGCTTCCCTCTAGACCAAGGAGAGAGAAATCTTGTAAGCTGCGTCTGCTACACTCAGGCTACAGATATCCCGAATATTGCGATTGTCTACTCCCAGGCTGCACAACTCTTGTAAAGTGCTTCTCTCCGCACACAGAATATAGAACTTCCTTAAACTGCATTTGCCTTCATCCAGCTTACAGAACGCCCGTTAGCTGCTTCTCCCAAACTCAGCTTATAGAAAACCTGCATATTGCGTAATGTAACTCCCACTCTACAGAAATCTCTAAAGTGCTTCGCTCTACACACAGCCTACAGAACTCTTGTAAACTGCTTCTCTCTAGAGCAGCGATAGAGAAATACTGTAAGCTACGACTGCTACGCTCAGATTACAGGTTTCCTTCATATTGCGAAGGCATTCTCCCGGGCTACAGATGTTTCTAAACTGCTTCTCTCTACACCCAGGCTACAGAACTCCTGTAAACTGCATTTCCCTTCACCCAGCTTACAGAATGCCAATAAGCTGCGTCTCCCACACTCAGGTTATAAAAAAACCCTCATATTGCGTGTTGCTACTCCCACACTGCAAAACTCTGTAAACTGCTTCATTCTACACCCAGGCTACAGAACTCTTGGAAACTGGTTCTCTCTGCACACCGGATACACAGCTCCCAGAAACTGCATTTCTCCACACCCAGCTTACAGAACTCCCGAACACTGCGTGTCCTACAGTGAAGATACAGACAACACGCATTGCGCATTTCTACTCCCATGCTACAGAACTCTGTAAATTGCTTCTCTCGACACCCAGCATACAGATACTCTGTGAAGTGCTTCCCTCTACAACCTGGTTACTGAAATCCTGTATATTGCGAGTGCCTATTCCCAGGCTACAGAACTCTTGATACTGCTTCTCTCTACACACAAGTAACACAACTCCCGGTAAATGCATTTCCCTTCACGCATGTAACAGATAGTCAGTCCATAAGCTGCGACTCCCACACTCGGGTTCTGGACATCCCTCGTGTTGCATATTGCTACTCCCATGCTACAGAACTCTCTATACTGCTTATTTCTACACTCAGGCTACAGAACTCTTGGAAACTGCTTCCCTCTAGACCAAGGAGAGAGAAATCCTGTAAGCTGCGTCTGCTACACTCAGGCTACAGATATCCCGAATATTGCGACTGTCTACTCCCAGGCTGCACGACTCTTGTAAAGTGCTTCTCTCCGCACACAGAATATAGAACTTCCCTAACTGCATTTGCCTTCATCCAGCTTACAGAACGCCCGTTCGCTACTTCTCCTAAACTCAGGTTATAAAAAGCACTCATATTGTGTGTTGTTACTCCCACGCTACAGAAATCTCTAAAGTGCTTCGCTCTACACCCCGCCTACAGAACTCTTGTAAACTGCTTCTCTCTACACACAAGTTACACAACTCCCGGAAAATGCTTTTCCATTCACCCATGTAACAGATCGTCCGTAAGCTGCGACTCCCACAATCGGGTTCTGGATATCCCTCGTGTTGCATATTGCTTCTCCCATGCTACAGAACTCTGTATGCTGCTTATTTCTACACTCAGGCTACAGAACTCTTGTACACTGCTTCCCTCTAGACCAAGGAGAGAGAAATCTTGTAAGCTGCGTCTGCTACACTCAGGCTACAGATATCCCGAATATTGCGATTGTCTACTCCCAGGCTGCACAACTCTTGTAAAGTGCTTCTCTCCGCACACAGAATATAGAACTTCCTTAAACTGCATTTGCCTTCATCCAGCTTACAGAACGCCCGTTAGCTGCTTCTCCCAAACTCAGCTTATAGAAAACCTGCATATTGCGTAATGTAACTCCCACTCTACAGAAATCTCTAAAGTGCTTCGCTCTACACACAGCCTACAGAACTCTTGTAAACTGCTTCTCTCTAGAGCAGCGATAGAGAAATACTGTAAGCTACGACTGCTACGCTCAGATTACAGGTTTCCTTCATATTGCGAAGGCATTCTCCCGGGCTACAGATGTTTCTAAACTGCTTCTCTCTACATCCAGGCTACAGAACTCCTGTAAACTGCATTTCCCTTCACCCAGCTTACAGAATGCCAATAAGCTGCGTCTCCCACACTCAGGTTATAAAAAAACCCTCATATTGCGTGTTGCTACTCCCACACTGCAAAACTCTGTAAACTGCTTCATTCTACACCCAGGCTACAGAACTCTTGGAAACTGGTTCTCTCTGCACACCGGATACACAGCTCCCAGAAACTGCATTTCTCCACACCCAGCTTACAGAACTCCCGAACACTGCGTGTCCTACAGTGAAGATACAGACAACATGCATTGCGCATTTCTACTCCCATGCTACAGAACTCTGTAAATTGCTTCTCTCGACACCCAGCATACAGATACTCTGTGAAGTGCTTCCCTCTACAACCTGGTTACTGAAATCCTGTATATTGCGAGTGCCTATTCCCAGGCTACAGAACTCTTGATACTGCTTCTCTCTACACACAAGTAACACAACTCCCGGTAAATGCATTTCCCTTCACGCATGTAACAGATAGTCAGTCCATAAGCTGCGACTCCCACACTCGGGTTCTAGACATCCCTCGTGTTGCATATTGCTACTCCCATGCTACAGAACTCTCTATACTGCTTATTTCTACACTCAGGCTACAGAACTCTTGTACACTGCTTCCCTCTAGACCAAGGAGAGAGAAATCCTGTAAGCTGCGTCTGCTACACTCAGGCTACAGATATCCCGAATATTGCGACTGTCTACTCCCAGGCTGCACGACTCTTGTAAAGTGCTTCTCTCCGCACACAGAATATAGAACTTCCCTAACTGCATTTGCCTTCATCCAGCTTACAGAACGCCCGTTCGCTACTTCTCCTAAACTCAGGTTATAAAAAGCACTCATATTGTGTGTTGTTACTCCCACTCTACAGAAATCTCTAAAGTGCTTCACTCTACACCCCGCCTACAGAACTCTTGTAAACTGCTTCTCTCTACACACAAGTTACACAACTCCCGGAAAATGCTTTTCCATTCACCCATGGAACAGATCGTCCGTAAGCTGCGACTCCCACAATCGGGTTCTGGATATCCCTCGTGTTGCATATTGCTACTCCCATGCTACAAAACTCTGTATGCTGCTTATTTCTACACTCAGGCTACAGAACTCTTGTACACTGCTTCCCTCTAGACCAAGGAGAGAGAAATCCTGTAAGCTGCGTCTGCTACACTCAGGCTACAGATATCCCGAATATTACGACTGTCTACTCCCAGGCTGCATGACTCTTGTAAAGTGCTTCTCTCCGCACACAGAATATAGAACTTCCCTAAACTGCATTTGCCTTCATCCAGCTTACAGAACGCCCGTTCGCTACTTCTCCTAAACTCAGGTTATAAAAAGCACTCATATTGTGTGTTGTTACTCCCACTCTACAGAAATCTCTAAAGTGCTTCACTCTACACCCCGCCTACAGAACTCTTGTAAACTGCTTCTCTCTACACACAAGTTACACAACTCCCGGAAAATGCTTTTCCATTCACCCATGGAACAGATCGTCCGTAAGCTGCGACTCCCACAATCGGGTTCTGGATATCCCTCGTGTTGCATATTGCTACTCCCATGCTACAGAACTCTGTATGCTGCTTATTTCTACACTCAGGCTACAGAACTCTTGTACACTGCTTCCCTCTAGACCAAGGAGAGAGAAATCTTGTAAGCTGCGTCTGCTACACTCAGGCTACAGATATCCCGAATATTGCGACTGTCTACTCCCAGGCTGCACAACTCTTGTAAAGTGCTTCTCTCCGCACACAGAATATAGAACTTCCCTAAACTGCATTTGCCTTCATCCAGCTTACAGAACGCCCGTTAGCTGCTTCTCCCAAACTCAGGTTATAGAAAACCTGCATATTGCGTAATGTAACTCCCACTCTACAGAAATCTCTAAAGTGCTTCGCTCTACACACAGCCTACAGAACTCTTGTAAACTGCTTCTCTCTAGAGCAGGGATAGAGAAATGCTGTAAGCTACGACTGCTACGCTCAGATTACAGGTTTCCTTCATATTGCGAAGGCATTCTCCCGGGCTACAGATGTTTCTAAACTGCTTCTCTCTACACCCAGGCTACAGAACTCCTGTAAACTGCATTTCCCTTCACCCAGCTTACAGAATGCCAATAAGCTGCGTCTCCCACACTCAGGTTATAAAAAAACCCTCATATTGCGTGTTGCTACTCCCACACTACAAAACTCTGTAAACTGCTTCATTCTACACCCAGGCTACAGAACTCTTGGAAACTGGTTCTCTCTGCACACCGGATACACAGCTCCCAGAAACTGCATTTCTCCACACCCAGCTTACAGAACTCCCGAACACTGCGTGTCCTACAGTGAAGATACAGACAACACGCATTGCGCATTTCTACTCCCATGCTACAGAACTCTGTAAATTGCTTCTCTCGACACCCAGCATACAGATACTCTGTGAAGTGCTTCCCTCTACAACCTGGTTACTGAAATCCTGTATATTGCGAGTGCCTATTCCCAGGCTACAGAACTCTTGATACTGCTTCTCTCTACACACAAGTAACACAACTCCCGGTAAATGCATTTCCCTTCACGCATGTAACAGATAGTCAGTCCATAAGCTGCGACTCCCACACTCGGGTTCTAGACATCCCTCGTGTTGCATATTGCTACTCCCATGCTACAGAACTCTCTATACTGCTTATTTCTACACTCAGGCTACAGAACTCTTGGAAACTGCTTCCCTCTAGACCAAGGAGAGAGAAATCCTGTAAGCTGCGTCTGCTACACTCAGGCTACAGATATCCCGAATATTGCGACTGTCTACTCCCAGGCTGCACGACTCTTGTAAAGTGCTTCTCTCCGCACACAGAATATAGAACTTCCCTAACTGCATTTGCCTTCATCCAGCTTACAGAACGCCCGTTCGCTACTTCTCCTAAACTCAGGTTATAAAAAGCACTCATATTGTGTGTTGTTACTCCCACTCTACAGAAATCTCTAAAGTGCTTCACTCTACACCCCGCCTACAGAACTCTTGTAAACTGCTTCTCTCTACACACAAGTTACACAACTCCCGGAAAATGCTTTTCCATTCACCCATGGAACAGATCGTCCGTAAGCTGCGACTCCCACAATCGGGTTCTGGATATCCCTCGTGTTGCATATTGCTACTCCCATGCTACAGAACTCTGTATGCTGCTTATTTCTACACTCAGGCTACAGAACTCTTGTACACTGCTTCCCTCTAGACCAAGGAGAGAGAAATCCTGTAAGCTGCGTCTGCTACACTCAGGCTACAGATATCCCGAATATTGCGACTGTCTACTCCCAGGCTGCACGACTCTTGTAAAGTGCTTCTCTCCGCACACAGAATATAGAACTTCCCTAACTGCATTTGCCTTCATCCAGCTTACAGAACGCCCGTTCGCTACTTCTCCTAAACTCAAGGTTATAAAAAGCACTCATATTGTGTGTTGTTACTCCCACTCTACAGAAATCTCTAAAGTGCTTCACTCTACACCCCGCCTACAGAACTCTTGTAAACTGCTTCTCTCTACACACAAGTTACACAACTCCCGGAAAATGCTTTTCCATTCACCCATGTAACAGATCGTCCGTAAGCTGCGACTCCCACAATCGGGTTCTGGATATCCCTCGTGTTGCATATTGCTACTCCCATGCTACAGAACTCTGTATGCTGCTTATTTCTACACTCAGGCTACAGAACTCTTGTACACTGCTTCCCTCTAGACCAAGGAGAGAGAAATCTTGTAAGCTGCGTCTGCTACACTCAGGCTACAAATATCCCGAATATTGCGAGTGTCTACTCCCAGGCTGCACAACTCTTGTAAAGTGCTTCTCTCCGCACACAGAATATAGAACTTCCCTAAACTGCATTTGCCTTCATCCAGCTTACAGAACGCCCGTTAGCTGCTTCTCCCAAACTCAGGTTATAGAAAACCTGCATATTGCGTAATGTAACTCCCACTCTACAGAAATCTCTAAAGTGCTTCGCTCTACACACAGCCTACAGAACTCTTGTAAACTGCTTCTCTCTAGAGCAGGGATAGAGAAATGCTGTAAGCTACGACTGCTACGCTCAGATTACAGGTTTCCTTCATATTGCAAAGGCATTCTCCCGGGCTACAGATGTTTCTAAACTGCTTCTCTCTACACCCAGGCTACAGAACTCCTGTAAACTGCATTTCCCTTCACCCAGCTTACAGAATGCCAATAAGCTGCGTCTCCCACACTCAGGTTATAAAAAAACCCTCATATTGCGTGTTGCTACTCCCACACTACAAAACTCTGTAAACTGCTGCATTCTACACCCAGGCTACAGAACTCTTGGAAACTGGTTCTCTCTGCACACCGGATACACAGCTCCCAGAAACTGCATTTCTCCACACCCAGCTTACAGAACTCCCGAACACTGCGTGTCCTACAGTGAAGATACAGACAACACGCATTGCGCATTTCTACTCCCATGCTACAGAACTCTGTAAATTGCTTCTCTCGACACCCAGCATACAGATACTCTGTGAAGTGCTTCCCTCTACAACCTGGTTACTGAAATCCTGTATATTGCGAGTGCCTATTCCCAGGCTACAGAACTCTTGATACTGCTTCTCTCTACACACAAGTAACACAACTCCCGGTAAATGCATTTCCCTTCACGCATGTAACAGATAGTCAGTCCATAAGCTGCGACTCCCACACTCGGGTTCTAGACATCCCTCGTGTTGCATATTGCTACTCCCATGCTACAGAACTCTCTATACTGCTTATTTCTACACTCAGGCTACAGAACTCTTGGAAACTGCATCCCTCTAGACCAAGGAGAGAGAAATCCTGTAAGCTGCGTCTGCTACACTCAGGCTACAGATATCCCGAATATTGCGACTGTCTACTCCCAGGCTGCACGACTCTTGTAAAGTGCTTCTCTCCGCACACAGAATATAGAACTTCCCTAACTGCATTTGCCTTCATCCAGCTTACAGAACGCCCGTTCGCTACTTCTCCTAAACTCAGGTTATAAAAAGCACTCATATTGTGTGTTGTTACTCCCACTCTACAGAAATCTCTAAAGTGCTTCACTCTACACCCCGCCTACAGAACTCTTGTAAACTGCTTCTCTCTACACACAAGTTACACAACTCCCGGAAAATGCTTTTCCATTCACCCATGGAACAGATCGTCCGTAAGCTGCGACTCCCACAATCGGGTTCTGGATATCCCTCGTGTTGCATATTGCTACTCCCATGCTACAGAACTCTGTATGCTGCTTATTTCTACACTCAGGCTACAGAACTCTTGTACACTGCTTCCCTCTAGACCAAGGAGAGAGAAATCCTGTAAGCTGCGTCTGCTACACTCAGGCTACAGATATCCCGAATATTGCGACTGTCTACTCCCAGGCTGCACGACTCTTGTAAAGTGCTTCTCTCCGCACACAGAATATAGAACTTCCCTAACTGCATTTGCCTTCATCCAGCTTACAGAACGCCCGTTCGCTACTTCTCCTAAACTCAAG
Organism: Oryctolagus cuniculus; assembly: GCF_964237555.1. Classification (NCBI taxonomy): domain Eukaryota; kingdom Metazoa; phylum Chordata; class Mammalia; order Lagomorpha; family Leporidae; genus Oryctolagus; species Oryctolagus cuniculus. The sequence goes on from NC_091434.1 coordinate 130,142,839, forward strand.
GTTATAAAAAGCACTCATATTGTGTGTTGTTACTCCCACTCTACAGAAATCTCTAAAGTGCTTCGCTCTACACCCAGCCTACAGAACTCTTGTAAACTGCTTCTCTCTAGAGCAGGGATAGAGAAATGCTGTAAGCTACGACTGCTACGCTCAGATTACAGGTTTCCTTCATATTGCGAAGGCATTCTCCCGGGCTACAGATGTTTCTAAACTGCTTCTCTCTACACCCAGGCTACAGAACTCCTGTAAACTGCATTTCCCTTCACCCAGCTTACAGAATGCCAATAAGCTGCGTCTCCCACACTCAGGTTGTAAAAAAACCCTCATATTGCGTGTTGCTACTCCCACACTACAAAACTCTGTAAACTGCTGCATTCTACACCCAGGCTACAGAACTCTTGGAAACTGGTTCTCTCTGCACACCGGATACACAGCTCCCAGAAACTGCATTTCTCCACACCCAGCTTACAGAACTCCCGAACACTGCGTGTCCTACAGTGAAGATACAGACAACACGCATTGCGCATTTCTACTCCCATGCTACAGAACTCTGTAAATTGCTTCTCTCGACACCCAGCATACAGATACTCTGTGAAGTGCTTCCCTCTACAACCTGGTTACTGAAATCCTGTATATTGCGAGTGCCTATTCCCAGGCTACAGAACTCTTGATACTGCTTCTCTCTACACACAAGTAACACAACTCCCGGTAAATGCATTTCCCTTCACGCATGTAACAGATAGTCAGTCCATAAGCTGCGACTCCCACACTCGGGTTCTAGACATCCCTCGTGTTGCATATTGCTACTCCCATGCTACAGAACTCTCTATACTGCTTATTTCTACACTCAGGCTACAGAACTCTTGGAAACTGCTTCCCTCTAGACCAAGGAGAGAGAAATCCTGTAAGCTGCGTCTGCTACACTCAGGCTACAGATATCCCGAATATTGCGACTGTCTACTCCCAGGCTGCACGACTCTTGTAAAGTGCTTCTCTCCGCACACAGAATATAGAACTTCCCTAACTGCATTTGCCTTCATCCAGCTTACAGAACGCCCGTTCGCTACTTCTCCTAAACTCAGGTTATAAAAAGCACTCATATTGTGTGTTGTTACTCCCACTCTACAGAAATCTCTAAAGTGCTTCACTCTACACCCCGCCTACAGAACTCTTGTAAACTGCTTCTCTCTACACACAAGTTACACAACTCCCGGAAAATGCTTTTCCATTCACCCATGGAACAGATCGTCCGTAAGCTGCGACTCCCACAATCGGGTTCTGGATATCCCTCGTGTTGCATATTGCTACTCCCATGCTACAGAACTCTGTATGCTGCTTATTTCTACACTCAGGCTACAGAACTCTTGTACACTGCTTCCCTCTAGACCAAGGAGAGAGAAATCCTGTAAGCTGCGTCTGCTACACTCAGGCTACAGATATCCCGAATATTGCGACTGTCTACTCCCAGGCTGCACGACTCTTGTAAAGTGCTTCTCTCCGCACACAGAATATAGAACTTCCCTAACTGCATTTGCCTTCATCCAGCTTACAGAACGCCCGTTCGCTACTTCTCCTAAACTCAAGGTTATAAAAAGCACTCATATTGTGTGTTGTTACTCCCACTCTACAGAAATCTCTAAAGTGCTTCACTCTACACCCCGCCTACAGAACTCTTGTAAACTGCTTCTCTCTACACACAAGTTACACAACTCCCGGAAAATGCTTTTCCATTCACCCATGGAACAGATCGTCCGTAAGCTGCGACTCCCACAATCGGGTTCTGGATATCCCTCGTGTTGCATATTGCTACTCCCATGCTACAGAACTCTGTATGCTGCTTATTTCTACACTCAGGCTACAGAACTCTTGTACACTGCTTCCCTCTAGACCAAGGAGAGAGAAATCTTGTAAGCTGCGTCTGCTACACTCAGGCTACAGATATCCCGAATATTGCGAGTGTCTACTCCCAGGCTGCACAACTCTTGTAAAGTGCTTCTCTCCGCACACAGAATATAGAACTTCCCTAAACTGCATTTGCCTTCATCCAGCTTACAGAACGCCCGTTAGCTGCTTCTCCCAAACTCAGGTTATAGAAAACCTGCATATTGCGTAATGTAACTCCCACTCTACAGAAATCTCTAAAGTGCTTCGCTCTACACACAGCCTACAGAACTCTTGTAAACTGCTTCTCTCTAGAGCAGGGATAGAGAAATGCTGTAAGCTACGACTGCTACGCTCAGATTACAGGTTTCCTTCATATTGCAAAGGCATTCTCCCGGGCTACAGATGTTTCTAAACTGCTTCTCTCTACACCCAGGCTACAGAACTCCTGTAAACTGCATTTCCCTTCACCCAGCTTACAGAATGCCAATAAGCTGCGTCTCCCACACTCAGGTTATAAAAAAACCCTCATATTGCGTGTTGCTACTCCCACACTACAAAACTCTGTAAACTGCTGCATTCTACACCCAGGCTACAGAACTCTTGGAAACTGGTTCTCTCTGCACACCGGATACACAGCTCCCAGAAACTGCATTTCTCCACACCCAGCTTACAGAACTCCCGAACACTGCGTGTCCTACAGTGAAGATACAGACAACACGCATTGCGCATTTCTACTCCCATGCTACAGAACTCTGTAAATTGCTTCTCTCGACACCCAGCATACAGATACTCTGTGAAGTGCTTCCCTCTACAACCTGGTTACTGAAATCCTGTATATTGCGAGTGCCTATTCCCAGGCTACAGAACTCTTGATACTGCTTCTCTCTACACACAAGTAACACAACTCCCGGTAAATGCATTTCCCTTCACGCATGTAACAGATAGTCAGTCCATAAGCTGCGACTCCCACACTCGGGTTCTAGACATCCCTCGTGTTGCATATTGCTACTCCCATGCTACAGAACTCTCTATACTGCTTATTTCTACACTCAGGCTACAGAACTCTTGTACACTGCTTCCCTCTAGACCAAGGAGAGAGAAATCCTGTAAGCTGCGTCTGCTACACTCAGGCTACAGATATCCCGAATATTGCGACTGTCTACTCCCAGGCTGCACGACTCTTGTAAAGTGCTTCTCTCCGCACACAGAATATAGAACTTCCCTAACTGCATTTGCCTTCATCCAGCTTACAGAACGCCCGTTCGCTACTTCTCCTAAACTCAGGTTATAAAAAGCACTCATATTGTGTGTTGTTACTCCCACTCTACAGAAATCTCTAAAGTGCTTCACTCTACACCCCGCCTACAGAACTCTTGTAAACTGCTTCTCTCTACACACAAGTTACACAACTCCCGGAAAATGCTTTTCCATTCACCCATGGAACAGATCGTCCGTAAGCTGCGACTCCCACAATCGGGTTCTGGATATCCCTCGTGTTGCATATTGCTACTCCCATGCTACAGAACTCTGTATGCTGCTTATTTCTACACTCAGGCTACAGAACTCTTGTACACTGCTTCCCTCTAGACCAAGGAGAGAGAAATCCTGTAAGCTGCGTCTGCTACACTCAGGCTACAGATATCCCGAATATTGCGACTGTCTACTCCCAGGCTGCACGACTCTTGTAAAGTGCTTCTCTCCGCACACAGAATATAGAACTTCCCTAACTGCATTTGCCTTCATCCAGCTTACAGAACGCCCGTTCGCTACTTCTCCTAAACTCAAGGTTATAAAAAGCACTCATATTGTGTGTTGTTACTCCCACTCTACAGAAATCTCTAAAGTGCTTCGCTCTACACCCAGCCTACAGAACTCTTGTAAACTGCTTCTCTCTAGAGCAGCGATAGAGAAATACTGTAAGCTACGACTGCTACGCTCAGATTACAGGTTTCCTTCATATTGCGAAGGCATTCTCCCGGGCTACAGATGTTTCTAAACTGCTTCTCTCTACACCCAGGCTACAGAACTCCTGTAAACTGCATTTCCCTTCACCCAGCTTACAGAATGCCAATAAGCTGCGTCTCCCACACTCAGGTTGTAAAAAAACCCTCATATTGCGTGTTGCTACTCCCACACTACAAAACTCTGTAAACTGCTGCATTCTACACCCAGGCTACAGAACTCTTGGAAACTGGTTCTCTCTGCACACCGGATACACAGCTCCCAGAAACTGCATTTCTCCACACCCAGCTTACAGAACTCCCGAACACTGCGTGTCCTACAGTGAAGATACAGACAACACGCATTGTGCATTTCTACTCCCATGCTACAGAACTCTGTAAATTGCTTCTCTCGACACCCAGCATACAGATACTCTGTGAAGTGCTTCCCTCTACAACCTGGTTACTGAAATCCTGTATATTGCGAGTGCCTATTCCCAGGCTACAGAACTCTTGATACTGCTTCTCTCTACACACAAGTAACACAACTCCCGGTAAATGCATTTCCCTTCACGCATGTAACAGATAGTCAGTCCATAAGCTGCGACTCCCACACTCGGGTTCTGGACATCCCTCGTGTTGCATATTGCTACTCCCATGCTACAGAACTCTCTATACTGCTTATTTCTACACTCAGGCTACAGAACTCTTGGAAACTGCTTCCCTCTAGACCAAGGAGAGAGAAATCCTGTAAGCTGCGTCTGCTACACTCAGGCTACAGATATCCCGAATATTGCGACTGTCTACTCCCAGGCTGCACGACTCTTGTAAAGTGCTTCTCTCCGCACACAGAATATAGAACTTCCCTAACTGCATTTGCCTTCATCCAGCTTACAGAACGCCCGTTCGCTACTTCTCCTAAACTCAGGTTATAAAAAGCACTCATATTGTGTGTTGTTACTCCCACTCTACAGAAATCTCTAAAGTGCTTCGCTCTACACCCCGCCTACAGAACTCTTGTAAACTGCTTCTCTCTACACACAAGTTACACAACTCCCGGAAAATGCTTTTCCATTCACCCATGTAACAGATCGTCCGTAAGCTGCGACTCCCACAATCGGGTTCTGGATATCCCTCGTGTTGCATATTGCTTCTCCCATGCTACAGAACTCTGTATGCTGCTTATTTCTACACTCAGGCTACAGAACTCTTGTACACTGCTTCCCTCTAGACCAAGGAGAGAGAAATCTTGTAAGCTGCGTCTGCTACACTCAGGCTACAGATATCCCGAATATTGCGACTGTCTACTCCCAGGCTGCACAACTCTTGTAAAGTGCTTCTCTCCGCACACAGAATATAGAACTTCCTTAAACTGCATTTGCCTTCATCCAGCTTACAGAACGCCCGTTAGCTGCTTCTCCCAAACTCAGCTTATAGAAAACCTGCATATTGCGTAATGTAACTCCCACTCTACAGAAATCTCTAAAGTGCTTCGCTCTACACACAGCCTACAGAACTCTTGTAAACTGCTTCTCTCTAGAGCAGCGATAGAGAAATACTGTAAGCTACGACTGCTACGCTCAGATTACAGGTTTCCTTCATATTGCGAAGGCATTCTCCCGGGCTACAGATGTTTCTAAACTGCTTCTCTCTACATCCAGGCTACAGAACTCCTGTAAACTGCATTTCCCTTCACCCAGCTTACAGAATGCCAATAAGCTGCGTCTCCCACACTCAGGTTATAAAAAAACCCTCATATTGCGTGTTGCTACTCCCACACTGCAAAACTCTGTAAACTGCTTCATTCTACACCCAGGCTACAGAACTCTTGGAAACTGGTTCTCTCTGCACACCGGATACACAGCTCCCAGAAACTGCATTTCTCCACACCCAGCTTACAGAACTCCCGAACACTGCGTGTCCTACAGTGAAGATACAGACAACACGCATTGCGCATTTCTACTCCCATGCTACAGAACTCTGTAAATTGCTTCTCTCGACACCCAGCATACAGATACTCTGTGAAGTGCTTCCCTCTACAACCTGGTTACTGAAATCCTGTATATTGCGAGTGCCTATTCCCAGGCTACAGAACTCTTGATACTGCTTCTCTCTACACACAAGTAACACAACTCCCGGTAAATGCATTTCCCTTCACGCATGTAACAGATAGTCAGTCCATAAGCTGCGACTCCCACACTCGGGTTCTGGACATCCCTCGTGTTGCATATTGCTACTCCCATGCTACAGAACTCTCTATACTGCTTATTTCTACACTCAGGCTACAGAACTCTTGGAAACTGCTTCCCTCTAGACCAAGGAGAGAGAAATCCTGTAAGCTGCGTCTGCTACACTCAGGCTACAGATATCCCGAATATTGCGACTGTCTACTCCCAGGCTGCACGACTCTTGTAAAGTGCTTCTCTCCGCACACAGAATATAGAACTTCCCTAACTGCATTTGCCTTCATCCAGCTTACAGAACGCCCGTTCGCTACTTCTCCTAAACTCAGGTTATAAAAAGCACTCATATTGTGTGTTGTTACTCCCACTCTACAGAAATCTCTAAAGTGCTTCACTCTACACCCCGCCTACAGAACTCTTGTGAACTGCTTCTCTCTACACACCAGTTACACAACTCCCGGAAAATGCTTTTCCATTCACCCATGTAACAGATCGTCCGTAAGCTGTGACTCCCACAATCGGGTTCTGGATATCCCTCGTGTTGCATATTGCTACTCCCGTGCTACAGAACTCTGTATGCTGCTTATTTCTACACTCAGGCTACAGAACTCTTGTACACTGCTTCCCTCTAGACCAAGGAGAGAGAAATCTTGTAAGCTGCGTCTGCTACACTCAGGCTACAGATATCCCGAATATTGCGACTGTCTACTCCCAGGCTGCACGACTCTTGTAAAGTGCTTCTCTCCGCACACAGAATATAGAACTTCCCTAACTGCATTTGCCTTCATCCAGCTTACAGAACGCCCGTTCGCTACTTCTCCTAAACTCAGGTTATAAAAAGCACTCATATTGTGTGTTGTTACTCCCACTCTACAGAAATCTCTAAAGTGCTTCGCTCTACACCCCGCCTACAGAACTCTTGTAAACTGCTTCTCTCTACACACAAGTTACACAACTCCCGGAAAATGCTTTTCCATTCACCCATGTAACAGATCGTCCGTAAGCTGCGACTCCCACAATCGGGTTCTGGATATCCCTCGTGTTGCATATTGCTTCTCCCATACTACAGAACTCTGTATGCTGCTTATTTCTACACTCAGGCTACAGAACTCTTGTACACTGCTTCCCTCTAGACCAAGGAGAGAGAAATCTTGTAAGCTGCGTCTGCTACACTCAGGCTACAGATATCCCGAATATTGCGATTGTCTACTCCCAGGCTGCACAACTCTTGTAAAGTGCTTCTCTCCGCACACAGAATATAGAACTTCCCTAAACTGCATTTGCCTTCATCCAGCTTACAGAACGCCCGTTAGCTGCTTCTCCCAAACTCAGCTTATAGAAAACCTGCATATTGCGTAATGTAACTCCCACTCTACAGAAATCTCTAAAGTGCTTCGCTCTACACACAGCCTACAGAACTCTTGTAAACTGCTTCTCTCTAGAGCAGCGATAGAGAAATACTGTAAGCTACGACTGCTACGCTCAGATTACAGGTTTCCTTCATATTGCGAAGGCATTCTCCCGGGCTACAGATGTTTCTAAACTGCTTCTCTCTACACCCAGGCTACAGAACTCCTGTAAACTGCATTTCCCTTCACCCAGCTTACAGAATGCCAATAAGCTGCGTCTCCCACACTCAGGTTATAAAAAAACCCTCATATTGCGTGTTGCTACTCCCACACTACAAAACTCTGTAAACTGCTTCATTCTACACCCAGGCTACAGAACTCTTGGAAACTGGTTCTCTCTGCACACCGGATACACAGCTCCCAGAAACTGCATTTCTCCACACCCAGCTTACAGAACTCCCGAACACTGCGTGTCCTACAGTGAAGATACAGACAACACGCATTGCGCATTTCTACTCCCATGCTACAGAACTCTGTAAATTGCTTCTCTCGACACCCAGCATACAGATACTCTGTGAAGTGCTTCCCTCTACAACCTGGTTACTGAAATCCTGTATATTGCGAGTGCCTATTCCCAGGCTACAGAACTCTTGATACTGCTTCTCTCTACACACAAGTAACACAACTCCCGGTAAATGCATTTCCCTTCACGCATGTAACAGATAGTCAGTCCATAAGCTGCGACTCCCACACTCGGGTTCTGGACATCCCTCGTGTTGCATATTGCTACTCCCATGCTACAGAACTCTCTATACTGCTTATTTCTACACTCAGGCTACAGAACTCTTGGAAACTGCTTCCCTCTAGACCAAGGAGAGAGAAATCCTGTAAGCTGCGTCTGCTACACTCAGGCTACAGATATCCCGAATATTGCGACTGTCTACTCCCAGGCTGCACGACTCTTGTAAAGTGCTTCTCTCCGCACACAGAATATAGAACTTCCCTAACTGCATTTGCCTTCATCCAGCTTACAGAACGCCCGTTCGCTACTTCTCCTAAACTCAGGTTATAAAAAGCACTCATATTGTGTGTTGTTACTCCCACTCTACAGAAATCTCTAAAGTGCTTCGCTCTACACCCCGCCTACAGAACTCTTGTAAACTGCTTCTCTCTACACACAAGTTACACAACTCCCGGAAAATGCTTTTCCATTCACCCATGGAACAGATCGTCCGTAAGCTGCGACTCCCACAATCGGGTTCTGGATATCCCTCGTGTTGCATATTGCTTCTCCCATACTACAGAACTCTGTATGCTGCTTATTTCTACACTCAGGCTACAGAACTCTTGTACACTGCTTCCCTCTAGACCAAGGAGAGAGAAATCTTGTAAGCTGCGTCTGCTACACTCAGGCTACAGATATCCCGAATATTGCGATTGTCTACTCCCAGGCTGCACAACTCTTGTAAAGTGCTTCTCTCCGCACACAGAATATAGAACTTCCCTAAACTGCATTTGCCTTCATCCAGCTTACAGAACGCCCGTTAGCTGCTTCTCCCAAACTCAGCTTATAGAAAACCTGCATATTGCGTAATGTAACTCCCACTCTACAGAAATCTCTAAAGTGCTTCGCTCTACACACAGCCTACAGAACTCTTGTAAACTGCTTCTCTCTAGAGCAGCGATAGAGAAATACTGTAAGCTACGACTGCTACGCTCAGATTACAGGTTTCCTTCATATTGCGAAGGCATTCTCCCGGGCTACAGATGTTTCTAAACTGCTTCTCTCTACACCCAGGCTACAGAACTCCTGTAAACTGCATTTCCCTTCACCCAGCTTACAGAATGCCAATAAGCTGCGTCTCCCACACTCAGGTTATTAAAAAAACCCTCATATTGCGTGTTGCTACTCCCACACTACAAAACTCTGTAAACTGCTTCATTCTACACCCAGGCTACAGAACTCTTGGAAACTGGTTCTCTCTGCACACCGGATACACAGCTCCCAGAAACTGCATTTCTCCACACCCAGCTTACAGAACTCCCGAACACTGCGTGTCCTACAGTGAAGATACAGACAACACGCATTGCGCATTTCTACTCCCATGCTACAGAACTCTGTAAATTGCTTCTCTCGACACCCAGCATACAGATACTCTGTGAAGTGCTTCCCTCTACAACCTGGTTACTGAAATCCTGTATATTGCGAGTGCCTATTCCCAGGCTACAGAACTCTTGATACTGCTTCTCTCTACACACAAGTAACACAACTCCCGGTAAATGCATTTCCCTTCACGCATGTAACAGATAGTCAGTCCATAAGCTGCGACTCCCACACTCGGGTTCTGGACATCCCTCGTGTTGCATATTGCTACTCCCATGCTACAGAACTCTCTATACTGCTTATTTCTACACTCAGGCTACAGAACTCTTGGAAACTGCTTCCCTCTAGACCAAGGAGAGAGAAATCCTGTAAGCTGCGTCTGCTACACTCAGGCTACAGATATCCCGAATATTGCGACTGTCTACTCCCAGGCTGCACGACTCTTGTAAAGTGCTTCTCTCCGCACACAGAATATAGAACTTCCCTAACTGCATTTGCCTTCATCCAGCTTACAGAACGCCCGTTCGCTACTTCTCCTAAACTCAGGTTATAAAAAGCACTCATATTGTGTGTTGTTACTCCCACTCTACAGAAATCTCTAAAGTGCTTCGCTCTACACCCCGCCTACAGAACTCTTGTAAACTGCTTCTCTCTACACACAAGTTACACAACTCCCGGAAAATGCTTTTCCATTCACCCATGTAACAGATCGTCCGTAAGCTGCGACTCCCACAATCGGGTTCTGGATATCCCTCGTGTTGCATATTGCTTCTCCCATACTACAGAACTCTGTATGCTGCTTATTTCTACACTCAGGCTACAGAACTCTTGTACACTGCTTCCCTCTAGACCAAGGAGAGAGAAATCTTGTAAGCTGCGTCTGCTACACTCAGGCTACAGATATCCCGAATATTGCGATTGTCTACTCCCAGGCTGCACAACTCTTGTAAAGTGCTTCTCTCCGCACACAGAATATAGAACTTCCCTAAACTGCATTTGCCTTCATCCAGCTTACAGAACGCCCGTTAGCTGCTTCTCCCAAACTCAGCTTATAGAAAACCTGCATATTGCGTAATGTAACTCCCACTCTACAGAAATCTCTAAAGTGCTTCGCTCTACACACAGCCTACAGAACTCTTGTAAACTGCTTCTCTCTAGAGCAGCGATAGAGAAATACTGTAAGCTACGACTGCTACGCTCAGATTACAGGTTTCCTTCATATTGCGAAGGCATTCTCCCGGGCTACAGATGTTTCTAAACTGCTTCTCTCTACACCCAGGCTACAGAACTCCTGTAAACTGCATTTCCCTTCACCCAGCTTACAGAATGCCAATAAGCTGCGTCTCCCACACTCAGGTTATAAAAAAACCCTCATATTGCGTGTTGCTACTCCCACACTACAAAACTCTGTAAACTGCTTCATTCTACACCCAGGCTACAGAACTCTTGGAAACTGGTTCTCTCTGCACACCGGATACACAGCTCCCAGAAACTGCATTTCTCCACACCCAGCTTACAGAACTCCCGAACACTGCGTGTCCTACAGTGAAGATACAGACAACACGCATTGCGCATTTCTACTCCCATGCTACAGAACTCTGTAAATTGCTTCTCTCGACACCCAGCATACAGATACTCTGTGAAGTGCTTCCCTCTACAACCTGGTTACTGAAATCCTGTATATTGCGAGTGCCTATTCCCAGGCTACAGAACTCTTGATACTGCTTCTCTCTACACACAAGTAACACAACTCCCGGTAAATGCATTTCCCTTCACGCATGTAACAGATAGTCAGTCCATAAGCTGCGACTCCCACACTCGGGTTCTGGACATCCCTCGTGTTGCATATTGCTACTCCCATGCTACAGAACTCTCTATACTGCTTATTTCTACACTCAGGCTACAGAACTCTTGGAAACTGCTTCCCTCTAGACCAAGGAGAGAGAAATCCTGTAAGCTGCGTCTGCTACACTCAGGCTACAGATATCCCGAATATTGCGACTGTCTACTCCCAGGCTGCACGACTCTTGTAAAGTGCTTCTCTCCGCACACAGAATATAGAACTTCCCTAACTGCATTTGCCTTCATCCAGCTTACAGAACGCCCGTTCGCTACTTCTCCTAAACTCAGGTTATAAAAAGCACTCATATTGTGTGTTGTTACTCCCACTCTACAGAAATCTCTAAAGTGCTTCGCTCTACACCCCGCCTACAGAACTCTTGTAAACTGCTTCTCTCTACACACAAGTTACACAACTCCCGGAAAATGCTTTTCCATTCACCCATGGAACAGATCGTCCGTAAGCTGCGACTCCCACAATCGGGTTCTGGATATCCCTCGTGTTGCATATTGCTTCTCCCATACTACAGAACTCTGTATGCTGCTTATTTCTACACTCAGGATACAGAACTCTTGTACACTGCTTCCCTCTAGACCAAGGAGAGAGAAATCTTGTAAGCTGCGTCTGCTACACTCAGGCTACAGATATCCCGAATATTGCGATTGTCTACTCCCAGGCTGCACAACTCTTGTAAAGTGCTTCTCTCCGCACACAGAATATAGAACTTCCCTAAACTGCATTTGCCTTCATCCAGCTTACAGAACGCCCGTTAGCTGCTTCTCCCAAACTCAGCTTATAGAAAACCTGCATATTGCGTAATGTAACTCCCACTCTACAGAAATCTCTAAAGTGCTTCGCTCTACACCCAGCCTACAGAACTCTTGTAAACTGCTTCTCTCTAGAGCAGCGATAGAGAAATACTGTAAGCTACGACTGCTACGCTCAGATTACAGGTTTCCTTCATATTGCGAAGGCATTCTCCCGGGCTACAGATGTTTCTAAACTGCTTCTCTCTACACCCAGGCTACAGAACTCCTGTAAACTGCATTTCCCTTCACCCAGCTTACAGAATGCCAATAAGCTGCGTCTCCCATACTCAGGTTATTAAAAAAACCCTCATATTGCGTGTTGCTACTCCCACACTACAAAACTCTGTAAACTGCTTCATTCTACACCCAGGCTACAGAACTCTTGGAAACTGGTTCTCTCTGCACACCGGATACACAGCTCCCAGAAACTGCATTTCTCCACACCCAGCTTACAGAACTCCCGAACACTGCGTGTCCTACAGTGAAGATACAGACAACACGCATTGCGCATTTCTACTCCCATGCTACAGAACTCTGTAAATTGCTTCTCTCGACACCCAGCATACAGATACTCTGTGAAGTGCTTCCCTCTACAACCTGGTTACTGAAATCCTGTATATTGCGAGTGCCTATTCCCAGGCTACAGAACTCTTGATACTGCTTCTCTCTACACACAAGTAACACAACTCCCGGTAAATGCATTTCCCTTCACGCATGTAACAGATAGTCAGTCCATAAGCTGCGACTCCCACACTCGGGTTCTGGACATCCCTCGTGTTGCATATTGCTACTCCCATGCTACAGAACTCTCTATACTGCTTATTTCTACACTCAGGCTACAGAACTCTTGGAAACTGCTTCCCTCTAGACCAAGGAGAGAGAAATCCTGTAAGCTGCGTCTGCTACACTCAGGCTACAGATATCCCGAATATTGCGACTGTCTACTCCCAGGCTGCACGACTCTTGTAAAGTGCTTCTCTCCGCACACAGAATATAGAACTTCCCTAACTGCATTTGCCTTCATCCAGCTTACAGAACGCCCGTTCGCTACTTCTCCTAAACTCAGGTTATAAAAAGCACTCATATTGTGTGTTGTTACTCCCACTCTACAGAAATCTCTAAAGTGCTTCGCTCTACACCCCGCCTACAGAACTCTTGTGAACTGCTTCTCTCTACACACAAGTTACACAACTCCCGGAAAATGCTTTTCCATTCACCCATGGAACAGATCGTCCGTAAGCTGCGACTCCCACAATCGGGTTCTGGATATCCCTCGTGTTGCATATTGCTTCTCCCGTACTACAGAACTCTGTATGCTGCTTATTTCTACACTCAGGCTACAGAACTCTTGTACACTGCTTCCCTCTAGACCAAGGAGAGAGAAATCTTGTAAGCTGCGTCTGCTACACTCAGGCTACAGATATCCCGAATATTGCGATTGTCTACTCCCAGGCTGCACAACTCTTGTAAAGTGCTTCTCTCCGCACACAGAATATAGAACTTCCCTAAACTGCATTTGCCTTCATCCAGCTTACAGAACGCCTGTTAGCTGCTTCTCCCAAACTCAGCTTATAGAAAACCTGCATATTGCGTAATGTAACTCCCACTCTACAGAAATCTCTAAAGTGCTTCGCTCTACACACAGCCTACAGAACTCTTGTAAACTGCTTCTCTCTAGAGCAGCGATAGAGAAATACTGTAAGCTACGACTGCTACGCTCAGATTACAGGTTTCCTTCATATTGCGAAGGCATTCTCCTGGGCTACAGATGTTTCTAAACTGCTTCTCTCTACACCCAGGCTACAGAACTCCTGTAAACTGCATTTCCCTTCACCCAGCTTACAGAATGCCAATAAGCTGCGTCTCCCACACTCAGGTTATAAAAAAACCCTCATGTTGCGTGTTGCTACTCCCACACTACAAAACTCTGTAAACTGCTTCATTCTACACCCAGGCTACAGAACTCTTGGAAACTGGTTCTCTCTGCACACCGGATACACAGCTCCCAGAAACTGCATTTCTCCACACCCAGCTTACAGAACTCCCGAACACTGCGTGTCCTACAGTGAAGATACAGACAACACGCATTGCGCATTTCTACTCCCATGCTACAGAACTCTGTAAATTGCTTCTCTCGACACCCAGCATACAGATACTCTGTGAAGTGCTTCCCTCTACAACCTGGTTACTGAAATCCTGTATATTGCGAGTGCCTATTCCCAGGCTACAGAACTCTTGATACTGCTTCTCTCTACACACAAGTAACACAACTCCCGGTAAATGCATTTCCCTTCACGCATGTAACAGATAGTCAGTCCATAAGCTGCGACTCCCACACTCGGGTTCTGGACATCCCTCGTGTTGCATATTGCTACTCCCATGCTACAGAACTCTCTATACTGCTTATTTCTACACTCAGGCTACAGAACTCTTGGAAACTGCTTCCCTCTAGACCAAGGAGAGAGAAATCCTGTAAGCTGCGTCTGCTACACTCAGGCTACAGATATCCCGAATATTGCGACTGTCTACTCCCAGGCTGCACGACTCTTGTAAAGTGCTTCTCTCCGCACACAGAATATAGAACTTCCCTAACTGCATTTGCCTTCATCCAGCTTACAGAACGCCCGTTCGCTACTTCTCCTAAACTCAGGTTATAAAAAGCACTCATATTGTGTGTTGTTACTCCCACTCTACAGAAATCTCTAAAGTGCTTCGCTCTACACCCCGCCTACAGAACTCTTGTGAACTGCTTCTCTCTACACACCAGTTACACAACTCCCGGAAAATGCTTTTCCATTCACCCATGTAACAGATCGTCCGTAAGCTGTGACTCCCACAATCGGGTTCTGGATATCCCTCGTGTTGCATATTGCTACTCCCGTGCTACAGAACTCTGTATGCTGCTTATTTCTACACTCAGGCTACAGAACTCTTGTACACTGCTTCCCTCTAGACCAAGGAGAGAGAAATCTTGTAAGCTGCGTCTGCTACACTCAGGCTACAGATATCCCGAATATTGCGACTGTCTACTCCCAGGCTGCACAACTCTTGTAAAGTGCTTCTCTCCGCACACAGAATATAGAACTTCCCTAAACTGCATTTGCCTTCATCCAGCTTACAGAACGCCCGTTAGCTGCTTCTCCCAAACTCAGCTTATAGAAAACCTGCATATTGCGTAATGTAACTCCCACTCTACAGAAATCTCTAAAGTGCTTCGCTCTACACCCAGCCTACAGAACTCTTGTAAACTGCTTCTCTCTAGAGCAGCGATAGAGAAATACTGTAAGCTACGACTGCTACGCTCAGATTACAGGTTTCCTTCATATTGCGAAGGCATTCTCCCGGGCTACAGATGTTTCTAAACTGCTTCTCTCTACACCCAGGCTACAGAACTCCTGTAAACTGCATTTCCCTTCACCCAGCTTACAGAATGCCAATAAGCTGCGTCTCCCACACTCAGGTTATAAAAAAACCCTCATATTGCGTGTTGCTACTCCCACACTACAAAACTCTGTAAACTGCTTCATTCTACACCCAGGCTACAGAACTCTTGGAAACTGGTTCTCTCTGCACACCGGATACACAGCTCCCAGAAACTGCATTTCTCCACACCCAGCTTACAGAACTCCCGAACACTGCGTGTCCTACAGTGAAGATACAGACAACACGCATTGCGCATTTCTACTCCCATGCTACAGAACTCTGTAAATTGCTTCTCTCGACACCCAGCATACAGATACTCTGTGAAGTGCTTCCCTCTACAACCTGGTTACTGAAATCCTGTATATTGCGAGTGCCTATTCCCAGGCTACAGAACTCTTGATACTGCTTCTCTCTACACACAAGTAACACAACTCCCGGTAAATGCATTTCCCTTCACGCATGTAACAGATAGTCAGTCCATAAGCTGCGACTCCCACACTCGGGTTCTGGACATCCCTCGTGTTGCATATTGCTACTCCCATGCTACAGAACTCTCTATACTGCTTATTTCTACACTCAGGCTACAGAACTCTTGGAAACTGCTTCCCTCTAGACCAAGGAGAGAGAAATCCTGTAAGCTGCGTCTGCTACACTCAGGCTACAGATATCCCGAATATTGCGACTGTCTACTCCCAGGCTGCACGACTCTTGTAAAGTGCTTCTCTCCGCACACAGAATATAGAACTTCCCTAACTGCATTTGCCTTCATCCAGCTTACAGAACGCCCGTTCGCTACTTCTCCTAAACTCAGGTTATAAAAAGCACTCATATTGTGTGTTGTTACTCCCACTCTACAGAAATCTCTAAAGTGCTTCGCTCTACACCCCGCCTACAGAACTCTTGTAAACTGCTTCTCTCTACACACAAGTTACACAACTCCCGGAAAATGCTTTTCCATTCACCCATGGAACAGATCGTCCGTAAGCTGCGACTCCCACAATCGGGTTCTGGATATCCCTCGTGTTGCATATTGCTTCTCCCATACTACAGAACTCTGTATGCTGCTTATTTCTACACTCAGGCTACAGAACTCTTGTACACTGCTTCCCTCTAGACCAAGGAGAGAGAAATCTTGTAAGCTGCGTCTGCTACACTCAGGCTACAGATATCCCGAATATTGCGATTGTCTACTCCCAGGCTGCACAACTCTTGTAAAGTGCTTCTCTCCGCACACAGAATATAGAACTTCCCTAAACTGCATTTGCCTTCATCCAGCTTACAGAACGCCTGTTAGCTGCTTCTCCCAAACTCAGCTTATAGAAAACCTGCATATTGCGTAATGTAACTCCCACTCTACAGAAATCTCTAAAGTGCTTCGCTCTACACACAGCCTACAGAACTCTTGTAAACTGCTTCTCTCTAGAGCAGCGATAGAGAAATACCGTAAGCTACGACTGCTACGCTCAGATTACAGGTTTCCTTCATATTGCGAAGGCATTCTCCCGGGCTACAGATGTTTCTAAACTGCTTCTCTCTACACCCAGGCTACAGAACTCCTGTAAACTGCATTTCCCTTCACCCAGCTTACAGAATGCCAATAAGCTGCGTCTCCCACACTCAGGTTATAAAAAAACCCTCATATTGCGTGTTGCTACTCCCACACTACAAAACTCTGTAAACTGCTTCATTCTACACCCAGGCTACAGAACTCTTGGAAACTGGTTCTCTCTGCACACCGGATACACAGCTCCCAGAAACTGCATTTCTCCACACCCAGCTTACAGAACTCCCGAACACTGCGTGTCCTACAGTGAAGATACAGACAACACGCATTGCGCATTTCTACTCCCATGCTACAGAACTCTGTAAATTGCTTCTCTCGACACCCAGCATACAGATACTCTGTGAAGTGCTTCCCTCTACAACCTGGTTACTGAAATCCTGTATATTGCGAGTGCCTATTCCCAGGCTACAGAACTCTTGATACTGCTTCTCTCTACACACAAGTAACACAACTCCCGGTAAATGCATTTCCCTTCACGCATGTAACAGATAGTCAGTCCATAAGCTGCGACTCCCACACTCGGGTTCTGGACATCCCTCGTGTTGCATATTGCTACTCCCATGCTACAGAACTCTCTATACTGCTTATTTCTACACTCAGGCTACAGAACTCTTGGAAACTGCTTCCCTCTAGACCAAGGAGAGAGAAATCCTGTAAGCTGCGTCTGCTACACTCAGGCTACAGATATCCCGAATATTGCGACTGTCTACTCCCAGGCTGCACGACTCTTGTAAAGTGCTTCTCTCCGCACACAGAATATAGAACTTCCCTAACTGCATTTGCCTTCATCCAGCTTACAGAACGCCCGTTCGCTACTTCTCCTAAACTCAGGTTATAAAAAGCACTCATATTGTGTGTTGTTACTCCCACTCTACAGAAATCTCTAAAGTGCTTCGCTCTACACCCCGCCTACAGAACTCTTGTAAACTGCTTCTCTCTACACACAAGTTACACAACTCCCGGAAAATGCTTTTCCATTCACCCATGGAACAGATCGTCCGTAAGCTGCGACTCCCACAATCGGGTTCTGGATATCCCTCGTGTTGCATATTGCTTCTCCCATACTACAGAACTCTGTATGCTGCTTATTTCTACACTCAGGCTACAGAACTCTTGTACACTGCTTCCCTCTAGACCAAGGAGAGAGAAATCTTGTAAGCTGCGTCTGCTACACTCAGGCTACAGATATCCCGAATATTGCGATTGTCTACTCCCAGGCTGCACAACTCTTGTAAAGTGCTTCTCTCCGCACACAGAATATAGAACTTCCCTAAACTGCATTTGCCTTCATCCAGCTTACAGAACGCCTGTTAGCTGCTTCTCCCAAACTCAGCTTATAGAAAACCTGCATATTGCGTAATGTAACTCCCACTCTACAGAAATCTCTAAAGTGCTTCGCTCTACACACAGCCTACAGAACTCTTGTAAACTGCTTCTCTCTAGAGCAGCGATAGAGAAATACCGTAAGCTACGACTGCTACGCTCAGATTACAGGTTTCCTTCATATTGCGAAGGCATTCTCCCGGGCTACAGATGTTTCTAAACTGCTTCTCTCTACACCCAGGCTACAGAACTCCTGTAAACTGCATTTCCCTTCACCCAGCTTACAGAATGCCAATAAGCTGCGTCTCCCACACTCAGGTTATAAAAAAACCCTCATATTGCGTGTTGCTACTCCCACACTACAAAACTCTGTAAACTGCTTCATTCTACACCCAGGCTACAGAACTCTTGGAAACTGGTTCTCTCTGCACACCGGATACACAGCTCCCAGAAACTGCATTTCTCCACACCCAGCTTACAGAACTCCCGAACACTGCGTGTCCTACAGTGAAGATACAGACAACACGCATTGCGCATTTCTACTCCCATGCTACAGAACTCTGTAAATTGCTTCTCTCGACACCCAGCATACAGATACTCTGTGAAGTGCTTCCCTCTACAACCTGGTTACTGAAATCCTGTATATTGCGAGTGCCTATTCCCAGGCTACAGAACTCTTGATACTGCTTCTCTCTACACACAAGTAACACAACTCCCGGTAAATGCATTTCCCTTCACGCATGTAACAGATAGTCAGTCCATAAGCTGCGACTCCCACACTCGGGTTCTGGACATCCCTCGTGTTGCATATTGCTACTCCCATGCTACAGAACTCTCTATACTGCTTATTTCTACACTCAGGCTACAGAACTCTTGGAAACTGCTTCCCTCTAGACCAAGGAGAGAGAAATCCTGTAAGCTGCGTCTGCTACACTCAGGCTACAGATATCCCGAATATTGCGACTGTCTACTCCCAGGCTGCACGACTCTTGTAAAGTGCTTCTCTCCGCACACAGAATATAGAACTTCCCTAACTGCATTTGCCTTCATCCAGCTTACAGAACGCCCGTTCGCTACTTCTCCTAAACTCAGGTTATAAAAAGCACTCATATTGTGTGTTGTTACTCCCACTCTACAGAAATCTCTAAAGTGCTTCGCTCTACACCCCGCCTACAGAACTCTTGTAAACTGCTTCTCTCTACACACAAGTTACACAACTCCCGGAAAATGCTTTTCCATTCACCCATGGAACAGATCGTCCGTAAGCTGCGACTCCCACAATCGGGTTCTGGATATCCCTCGTGTTGCATATTGCTTCTCCCATGCTACAGAACTCTGTATGCTGCTTATTTCTACACTCAGGCTACAGAACTCTTGTACACTGCTTCCCTCTAGACCAAGGAGAGAGAAATCTTGTAAGCTGCGTCTGCTACACTCAGGCTACAGATATCCCGAATATTGCGATTGTCTACTCCCAGGCTGCACAACTCTTGTAAAGTGCTTCTCTCCGCACACAGAATATAGAACTTCCCTAAACTGCATTTGCCTTCATCCAGCTTACAGAACGCCCGTTAGCTGCTTCTCCCAAACTCAGCTTATAGAAAACCTGCATATTGCGTAATGTAACTCCCACTCTACAGAAATCTCTAAAGTGCTTCGCTCTACACCCAGCCTACAGAACTCTTGTAAACTGCTTCTCTCTAGAGCAGCGATAGAGAAATACCGTAAGCTACGACTGCTACGCTCAGATTACAGGTTTCCTTCATATTGCGAAGGCATTCTCCCGGGCTACAGATGTTTCTAAACTGCTTCTCTCTACACCCAGGCTACAGAACTCCTGTAAACTGCATTTCCCTTCACCCAGCTTACAGAATGCCAATAAGCTGCGTCTCCCACACTCAGGTTATAAAAAAACCCTCATATTGCGTGTTGCTACTCCCACACTACAAAACTCTGTAAACTGCTTCATTCTACACCCAGGCTACAGAACTCTTGGAAACTGGTTCTCTCTGCACACCGGATACACAGCTCCCAGAAACTGCATTTCTCCACACCCAGCTTACAGAACTCCCGAACACTGCGTGTCCTACAGTGAAGATACAGACAACACGCATTGCGCATTTCTACTCCCATGCTACAGAACTCTGTAAATTGCTTCTCTCGACACCCAGCATACAGATACTCTGTGAAGTGCTTCCCTCTACAACCTGGTTACTGAAATCCTGTATATTGCGAGTGCCTATTCCCAGGCTACAGAACTCTTGATACTGCTTCTCTCTACACACAAGTAACACAACTCCCGGTAAATGCATTTCCCTTCACGCATGTAACAGATAGTCAGTCCATAAGCTGCGACTCCCACACTCGGGTTCTGGACATCCCTCGTGTTGCATATTGCTACTCCCATGCTACAGAACTCTCTATACTGCTTATTTCTACACTCAGGCTACAGAACTCTTGGAAACTGCTTCCCTCTAGACCAAGGAGAGAGAAATCCTGTAAGCTGCGTCTGCTACACTCAGGCTACAGATATCCCGAATATTGCGACTGTCTACTCCCAGGCTGCACGACTCTTGTAAAGTGCTTCTCTCCGCACACAGAATATAGAACTTCCCTAACTGCATTTGCCTTCATCCAGCTTACAGAACGCCCGTTCGCTACTTCTCCTAAACTCAGGTTATAAAAAGCACTCATATTGTGTGTTGTTACTCCCACTCTACAGAAATCTCTAAAGTGCTTCGCTCTACACCCCGCCTACAGAACTCTTGTAAACTGCTTCTCTCTACACACAAGTTACACAACTCCCGGAAAATGCTTTTCCATTCACCCATGGAACAGATCGTCCGTAAGCTGCGACTCCCACAATCGGGTTCTGGATATCCCTCGTGTTGCATATTGCTTCTCCCATGCTACAGAACTCTGTATGCTGCTTATTTCTACACTCAGGCTACAGAACTCTTGTACACTGCTTCCCTCTAGACCAAGGAGAGAGAAATCTTGTAAGCTGCGTCTGCTACACTCAGGCTACAGATATCCCGAATATTGCGATTGTCTACTCCCAGGCTGCACAACTCTTGTAAAGTGCTTCTCTCCGCACACAGAATATAGAACTTCCCTAAACTGCATTTGCCTTCATCCAGCTTACAGAACGCCTGTTAGCTGCTTCTCCCAAACTCAGCTTATAGAAAACCTGCATATTGCGTAATGTAACTCCCACTCTACAGAAATCTCTAAAGTGCTTCGCTCTACACACAGCCTACAGAACTCTTGTAAACTGCTTCTCTCTAGAGCAGCGATAGAGAAATACTGTAAGCTACGACTGCTACGCTCAGATTACAGGTTTCCTTCATATTGCGAAGGCATTCTCCTGGGCTACAGATGTTTCTAAACTGCTTCTCTCTACACCCAGGCTACAGAACTCCTGTAAACTGCATTTCCCTTCACCCAGCTTACAGAATGCCAATAAGCTGCGTCTCCCACACTCAGGTTATAAAAAAACCCTCATATTGCGTGTTGCTACTCCCACACTACAAAACTCTGTAAACTGCTTCATTCTACACCCAGGCTACAGAACTCTTGGAAACTGGTTCTCTCTGCACACCGGATACACAGCTCCCAGAAACTGCATTTCTCCACACCCAGCTTACAGAACTCCCGAACACTGCGTGTCCTACAGTGAAGATACAGACAACACGCATTGCGCATTTCTACTCCCATGCTACAGAACTCTGTAAATTGCTTCTCTCGACACCCAGCATACAGATACTCTGTGAAGTGCTTCCCTCTACAACCTGGTTACTGAAATCCTGTATATTGCGAGTGCCTATTCCCAGGCTACAGAACTCTTGATACTGCTTCTCTCTACACACAAGTAACACAACTCCCGGTAAATGCATTTCCCTTCACGCATGTAACAGATAGTCAGTCCATAAGCTGCGACTCCCACACTCGGGTTCTGGACATCCCTCGTGTTGCATATTGCTACTCCCATGCTACAGAACTCTCTATACTGCTTATTTCTACACTCAGGCTACAGAACTCTTGGAAACTGCTTCCCTCTAGACCAAGGAGAGAGAAATCCCGTAAGCTGCGTCTGCTACACTCAGGCTACAGATATCCCGAATATTGCGACTGTCTACTCCCAGGCTGCACGACTCTTGTAAAGTGCTTCTCTCCGCACACAGAATATAGAACTTCCCTAACTGCATTTGCCTTCATCCAGCTTACAGAACGCCCGTTCGCTACTTCTCCTAAACTCAGGTTATAAAAAGCACTCATATTGTGTGTTGTTACTCCCACTCTACAGAAATCTCTAAAGTGCTTCGCTCTACACCCCGCCTACAGAACTCTTGTAAACTGCTTCTCTCTACACACAAGTTACACAACTCCCGGAAAATGCTTTTCCATTCACCCATGGAACAGATCGTCCGTAAGCTGCGACTCCCACAATCGGGTTCTGGATATCCCTCGTGTTGCATATTGCTTCTCCCATGCTACAGAACTCTGTATGCTGCTTATTTCTACACTCAGGCTACAGAACTCTTGTACACTGCTTCCCTCTAGACCAAGGAGAGAGAAATCTTGTAAGCTGCGTCTGCTACACTCAGGCTACAGATATCCCGAATATTGCGATTGTCTACTCCCAGGCTGCACAACTCTTGTAAAGTGCTTCTCTCCGCACACAGAATATAGAACTTCCCTAAACTGCATTTGCCTTCATCCAGCTTACAGAACGCCCGTTAGCTGCTTCTCCCAAACTCAGCTTATAGAAAACCTGCATATTGCGTAATGTAACTCCCACTCTACAGAAATCTCTAAAGTGCTTCGCTCTACACACAGCCTACAGAACTCTTGTAAACTGCTTCTCTCTAGAGCAGCGATAGAGAAATACTGTAAGCTACGACTGCTACGCTCAGATTACAGGTTTCCTTCATATTGCGAAGGCATTCTCCCGGGCTACAGATGTTTCTAAACTGCTTCTCTCTACACCCAGGCTACAGAACTCCTGTAAACTGCATTTCCCTTCACCCAGCTTACAGAATGCCAATAAGCTGCGTCTCCCACACTCAGGTTATAAAAAAACCCTCATATTGCGTGTTGCTACTCCCACACTACAAAACTCTGTAAACTGCTGCATTCTACACCCAGGCTACAGAACTCTTGGAAACTGGTTCTCTCTGCACACCGGATACACAGCTCCCAGAAACTGCATTTCTCCACACCCAGCTTACAGAACTCCCGAACACTGCGTGTCCTACAGTGAAGATACAGACAACACGCATTGCGCATTTCTACTCCCATGCTACAGAACTCTGTAAATTGCTTCTCTCGACACCCAGCATACAGATACTCTGTGAAGTGCTTCCCTCTACAACCTGGTTACTGAAATCCTGTATATTGCGAGTGCCTATTCCCAGGCTACAGAACTCTTGATACTGCTTCTCTCTACACACAAGTAACACAACTCCCGGTAAATGCATTTCCCTTCACGCATGTAACAGATAGTCAGTCCATAAGCTGCGACTCCCACACTCGGGTTCTGGACATCCCTCGTGTTGCATATTGCTACTCCCATGCTACAGAACTCTCTATACTGCTTATTTCTACACTCAGGCTACAGAACTCTTGGAAACTGCTTCCCTCTAGACCAAGGAGAGAGAAATCCTGTAAGCTGCGTCTGCTACACTCAGGCTACAGATATCCCGAATATTGCGACTGTCTACTCCCAGGCTGCACGACTCTTGTAAAGTGCTTCTCTCCGCACACAGAATATAGAACTTCCCTAACTGCATTTGCCTTCATCCAGCTTACAGAACGCCCGTTCGCTACTTCTCCTAAACTCAGGTTATAAAAAGCACTCATATTGTGTGTTGTTACTCCCACTCTACAGAAATCTCTAAAGTGCTTCGCTCTACACCCCGCCTACAGAACTCTTGTAAACTGCTTCTCTCTACACACAAGTTACACAACTCCCGGAAAATGCTTTTCCATTCACCCATGGAACAGATCGTCCGTAAGCTGCGACTCCCACAATCGGGTTCTGGATATCCCTCGTGTTGCATATTGCTTCTCCCATACTACAGAACTCTGTATGCTGCTTATTTCTACACTCAGGCTACAGAACTCTTGTACACTGCTTCCCTCTAGACCAAGGAGAGAGAAATCTTGTAAGCTGCGTCTGCTACACTCAGGCTACAGATATCCCGAATATTGCGATTGTCTACTCCCAGGCTGCACAACTCTTGTAAAGTGCTTCTCTCCGCACACAGAATATAGAACTTCCCTAAACTGCATTTGCCTTCATCCAGCTTACAGAACGCCTGTTAGCTGCTTCTCCCAAACTCAGCTTATAGAAAACCTGCATATTGCGTAATGTAACTCCCACTCTACAGAAATCTCTAAAGTGCTTCGCTCTACACACAGCCTACAGAACTCTTGTAAACTGCTTCTCTCTAGAGCAGCGATAGAGAAATACCGTAAGCTACGACTGCTACGCTCAGATTACAGGTTTCCTTCATATTGCGAAGGCATTCTCCCGGGCTACAGATGTTTCTAAACTGCTTCTCTCTACACCCAGGCTACAGAACTCCTGTAAACTGCATTTCCCTTCACCCAGCTTACAGAATGCCAATAAGCTGCGTCTCCCACACTCAGGTTATAAAAAAACCCTCATATTGCGTGTTGCTACTCCCACACTACAAAACTCTGTAAACTGCTTCATTCTACACCCAGGCTACAGAACTCTTGGAAACTGGTTCTCTCTGCACACCGGATACACAGCTCCCAGAAACTGCATTTCTCCACACCCAGCTTACAGAACTCCCGAACACTGCGTGTCCTACAGTGAAGATACAGACAACACGCATTGCGCATTTCTACTCCCATGCTACAGAACTCTGTAAATTGCTTCTCTCGACACCCAGCATACAGATACTCTGTGAAGTGCTTCCCTCTACAACCTGGTTACTGAAATCCTGTATATTGCGAGTGCCTATTCCCAGGCTACAGAACTCTTGATACTGCTTCTCTCTACACACAAGTAACACAACTCCCGGTAAATGCATTTCCCTTCACGCATGTAACAGATAGTCAGTCCATAAGCTGCGACTCCCACACTCGGGTTCTGGACATCCCTCGTGTTGCATATTGCTACTCCCATGCTACAGAACTCTCTATACTGCTTATTTCTACACTCAGGCTACAGAACTCTTGGAAACTGCTTCCCTCTAGACCAAGGAGAGAGAAATCCTGTAAGCTGCGTCTGCTACACTCAGGCTACAGATATCCCGAATATTGCGACTGTCTACTCCCAGGCTGCACGACTCTTGTAAAGTGCTTCTCTCCGCACACAGAATATAGAACTTCCCTAACTGCATTTGCCTTCATCCAGCTTACAGAACGCCCGTTCGCTACTTCTCCTAAACTCAGGTTATAAAAAGCACTCATATTGTGTGTTGTTACTCCCACTCTACAGAAATCTCTAAAGTGCTTCGCTCTACACCCCGCCTACAGAACTCTTGTAAACTGCTTCTCTCTACACACAAGTTACACAACTCCCGGAAAATGCTTTTCCATTCACCCATGGAACAGATCGTCCGTAAGCTGCGACTCCCACAATCGGGTTCTGGATATCCCTCGTGTTGCATATTGCTTCTCCCATGCTACAGAACTCTGTATGCTGCTTATTTCTACACTCAGGCTACAGAACTCTTGTACACTGCTTCCCTCTAGACCAAGGAGAGAGAAATCTTGTAAGCTGCGTCTGCTACACTCAGGCTACAGATATCCCGAATATTGCGATTGTCTACTCCCAGGCTGCACAACTCTTGTAAAGTGCTTCTCTCCGCACACAGAATATAGAACTTCCCTAAACTGCATTTGCCTTCATCCAGCTTACAGAACGCCCGTTAGCTGCTTCTCCCAAACTCAGCTTATAGAAAACCTGCATATTGCGTAATGTAACTCCCACTCTACAGAAATCTCTAAAGTGCTTCGCTCTACACACAGCCTACAGAACTCTTGTAAACTGCTTCTCTCTAGAGCAGCGATAGAGAAATACTGTAAGCTACGACTGCTACGCTCAGATTACAGGTTTCCTTCATATTGCGAAGGCATTCTCCTGGGCTACAGATGTTTCTAAACTGCTTCTCTCTACACCCAGGCTACAGAACTCCTGTAAACTGCATTTCCCTTCACCCAGCTTACAGAATGCCAATAAGCTGCGTCTCCCACACTCAGGTTATAAAAAAACCCTCATATTGCGTGTTGCTACTCCCACACTACAAAACTCTGTAAACTGCTTCATTCTACACCCAGGCTACAGAACTCTTGGAAACTGGTTCTCTCTGCACACCGGATACACAGCTCCCAGAAACTGCATTTCTCCACACCCAGCTTACAGAACTCCCGAACACTGCGTGTCCTACAGTGAAGATACAGACAACACGCATTGCGCATTTCTACTCCCATGCTACAGAACTCTGTAAATTGCTTCTCTCGACACCCAGCATACAGATACTCTGTGAAGTGCTTCCCTCTACAACCTGGTTACTGAAATCCTGTATATTGCGAGTGCCTATTCCCAGGCTACAGAACTCTTGATACTGCTTCTCTCTACACACAAGTAACACAACTCCCGGTAAATGCATTTCCCTTCACGCATGTAACAGATAGTCAGTCCATAAGCTGCGACTCCCACACTCGGGTTCTGGACATCCCTCGTGTTGCATATTGCTACTCCCATGCTACAGAACTCTCTATACTGCTTATTTCTACACTCAGGCTACAGAACTCTTGGAAACTGCTTCCCTCTAGACCAAGGAGAGAGAAATCCCGTAAGCTGCGTCTGCTACACTCAGGCTACAGATATCCCGAATATTGCGACTGTCTACTCCCAGGCTGCACGACTCTTGTAAAGTGCTTCTCTCCGCACACAGAATATAGAACTTCCCTAACTGCATTTGCCTTCATCCAGCTTACAGAACGCCCGTTCGCTACTTCTCCTAAACTCAGGTTATAAAAAGCACTCATATTGTGTGTTGTTACTCCCACTCTACAGAAATCTCTAAAGTGCTTCGCTCTACACCCCGCCTACAGAACTCTTGTAAACTGCTTCTCTCTACACACAAGTTACACAACTCCCGGAAAATGCTTTTCCATTCACCCATGGAACAGATCGTCCGTAAGCTGCGACTCCCACAATCGGGTTCTGGATATCCCTCGTGTTGCATATTGCTTCTCCCATGCTACAGAACTCTGTATGCTGCTTATTTCTACACTCAGGCTACAGAACTCTTGTACACTGCTTCCCTCTAGACCAAGGAGAGAGAAATCTTGTAAGCTGCGTCTGCTACACTCAGGCTACAGATATCCCGAATATTGCGATTGTCTACTCCCAGGCTGCACAACTCTTGTAAAGTGCTTCTCTCCGCACACAGAATATAGAACTTCCCTAAACTGCATTTGCCTTCATCCAGCTTACAGAACGCCTGTTAGCTGCTTCTCCCAAACTCAGCTTATAGAAAACCTGCATATTGCGTAATGTAACTCCCACTCTACAGAAATCTCTAAAGTGCTTCGCTCTACACCCAGCCTACAGAACTCTTGTAAACTGCTTCTCTCTAGAGCAGCGATAGAGAAATACCGTAAGCTACGACTGCTACGCTCAGATTACAGGTTTCCTTCATATTGCGAAGGCATTCTCCCGGGCTACAGATGTTTCTAAACTGCTTCTCTCTACACCCAGGCTACAGAACTCCTGTAAACTGCATTTCCCTTCACCCAGCTTACAGAATGCCAATAAGCTGCGTCTCCCACACTCAGGTTATAAAAAAACCCTCATATTGCGTGTTGCTACTCCCACACTACAAAACTC
This sequence comes from Oryctolagus cuniculus, assembly GCF_964237555.1. Taxonomy (NCBI): domain Eukaryota; kingdom Metazoa; phylum Chordata; class Mammalia; order Lagomorpha; family Leporidae; genus Oryctolagus; species Oryctolagus cuniculus. Next base: position 130,171,132 of record NC_091434.1, read on the forward strand.
TGTAAACTGCTTCATTCTACACCCAGGCTACAGAACTCTTGGAAACTGGTTCTCTCTGCACACCGGATACACAGCTCCCAGAAACTGCATTTCTCCACACCCAGCTTACAGAACTCCCGAACACTGCGTGTCCTACAGTGAAGATACAGACAACACGCATTGCGCATTTCTACTCCCATGCTACAGAACTCTGTAAATTGCTTCTCTCGACACCCAGCATACAGATACTCTGTGAAGTGCTTCCCTCTACAACCTGGTTACTGAAATCCTGTATATTGCGAGTGCCTATTCCCAGGCTACAGAACTCTTGATACTGCTTCTCTCTACACACAAGTAACACAACTCCCGGTAAATGCATTTCCCTTCACGCATGTAACAGATAGTCAGTCCATAAGCTGCGACTCCCACACTCGGGTTCTGGACATCCCTCGTGTTGCATATTGCTACTCCCATGCTACAGAACTCTCTATACTGCTTATTTCTACACTCAGGCTACAGAACTCTTGGAAACTGCTTCCCTCTAGACCAAGGAGAGAGAAATCCTGTAAGCTGCGTCTGCTACACTCAGGCTACAGATATCCCGAATATTGCGACTGTCTACTCCCAGGCTGCACGACTCTTGTAAAGTGCTTCTCTCCGCACACAGAATATAGAACTTCCCTAACTGCATTTGCCTTCATCCAGCTTACAGAACGCCCGTTCGCTACTTCTCCTAAACTCAGGTTATAAAAAGCACTCATATTGTGTGTTGTTACTCCCACTCTACAGAAATCTCTAAAGTGCTTCGCTCTACACCCCGCCTACAGAACTCTTGTAAACTGCTTCTCTCTACACACAAGTTACACAACTCCCGGAAAATGCTTTTCCATTCACCCATGGAACAGATCGTCCGTAAGCTGCGACTCCCACAATCGGGTTCTGGATATCCCTCGTGTTGCATATTGCTTCTCCCATGCTACAGAACTCTGTATGCTGCTTATTTCTACACTCAGGCTACAGAACTCTTGTACACTGCTTCCCTCTAGACCAAGGAGAGAGAAATCTTGTAAGCTGCGTCTGCTACACTCAGGCTACAGATATCCCGAATATTGCGATTGTCTACTCCCAGGCTGCACAACTCTTGTAAAGTGCTTCTCTCCGCACACAGAATATAGAACTTCCCTAAACTGCATTTGCCTTCATCCAGCTTACAGAACGCCTGTTAGCTGCTTCTCCCAAACTCAGCTTATAGAAAACCTGCATATTGCGTAATGTAACTCCCACTCTACAGAAATCTCTAAAGTGCTTCGCTCTACACACAGCCTACAGAACTCTTGTAAACTGCTTCTCTCTAGAGCAGCGATAGAGAAATACTGTAAGCTACGACTGCTACGCTCAGATTACAGGTTTCCTTCATATTGCGAAGGCATTCTCCTGGGCTACAGATGTTTCTAAACTGCTTCTCTCTACACCCAGGCTACAGAACTCCTGTAAACTGCATTTCCCTTCACCCAGCTTACAGAATGCCAATAAGCTGCGTCTCCCACACTCAGGTTATAAAAAAACCCTCATATTGCGTGTTGCTACTCCCACACTACAAAACTCTGTAAACTGCTTCATTCTACACCCAGGCTACAGAACTCTTGGAAACTGGTTCTCTCTGCACACCGGATACACAGCTCCCAGAAACTGCATTTCTCCACACCCAGCTTACAGAACTCCCGAACACTGCGTGTCCTACAGTGAAGATACAGACAACACGCATTGCGCATTTCTACTCCCATGCTACAGAACTCTGTAAATTGCTTCTCTCGACACCCAGCATACAGATACTCTGTGAAGTGCTTCCCTCTACAACCTGGTTACTGAAATCCTGTATATTGCGAGTGCCTATTCCCAGGCTACAGAACTCTTGATACTGCTTCTCTCTACACACAAGTAACACAACTCCCGGTAAATGCATTTCCCTTCACGCATGTAACAGATAGTCAGTCCATAAGCTGCGACTCCCACACTCGGGTTCTGGACATCCCTCGTGTTGCATATTGCTACTCCCATGCTACAGAACTCTCTATACTGCTTATTTCTACACTCAGGCTACAGAACTCTTGGAAACTGCTTCCCTCTAGACCAAGGAGAGAGAAATCCCGTAAGCTGCGTCTGCTACACTCAGGCTACAGATATCCCGAATATTGCGACTGTCTACTCCCAGGCTGCACGACTCTTGTAAAGTGCTTCTCTCCGCACACAGAATATAGAACTTCCCTAACTGCATTTGCCTTCATCCAGCTTACAGAACGCCCGTTCGCTACTTCTCCTAAACTCAGGTTATAAAAAGCACTCATATTGTGTGTTGTTACTCCCACTCTACAGAAATCTCTAAAGTGCTTCGCTCTACACCCCGCCTACAGAACTCTTGTAAACTGCTTCTCTCTACACACAAGTTACACAACTCCCGGAAAATGCTTTTCCATTCACCCATGGAACAGATCGTCCGTAAGCTGCGACTCCCACAATCGGGTTCTGGATATCCCTCGTGTTGCATATTGCTTCTCCCATGCTACAGAACTCTGTATGCTGCTTATTTCTACACTCAGGCTACAGAACTCTTGTACACTGCTTCCCTCTAGACCAAGGAGAGAGAAATCTTGTAAGCTGCGTCTGCTACACTCAGGCTACAGATATCCCGAATATTGCGATTGTCTACTCCCAGGCTGCACAACTCTTGTAAAGTGCTTCTCTCCGCACACAGAATATAGAACTTCCCTAAACTGCATTTGCCTTCATCCAGCTTACAGAACGCCCGTTAGCTGCTTCTCCCAAACTCAGCTTATAGAAAACCTGCATATTGCGTAATGTAACTCCCACTCTACAGAAATCTCTAAAGTGCTTCGCTCTACACACAGCCTACAGAACTCTTGTAAACTGCTTCTCTCTAGAGCAGCGATAGAGAAATACTGTAAGCTACGACTGCTACGCTCAGATTACAGGTTTCCTTCATATTGCGAAGGCATTCTCCCGGGCTACAGATGTTTCTAAACTGCTTCTCTCTACACCCAGGCTACAGAACTCCTGTAAACTGCATTTCCCTTCACCCAGCTTACAGAATGCCAATAAGCTGCGTCTCCCACACTCAGGTTATAAAAAAACCCTCATATTGCGTGTTGCTACTCCCACACTACAAAACTCTGTAAACTGCTGCATTCTACACCCAGGCTACAGAACTCTTGGAAACTGGTTCTCTCTGCACACCGGATACACAGCTCCCAGAAACTGCATTTCTCCACACCCAGCTTACAGAACTCCCGAACACTGCGTGTCCTACAGTGAAGATACAGACAACACGCATTGCGCATTTCTACTCCCATGCTACAGAACTCTGTAAATTGCTTCTCTCGACACCCAGCATACAGATACTCTGTGAAGTGCTTCCCTCTACAACCTGGTTACTGAAATCCTGTATATTGCGAGTGCCTATTCCCAGGCTACAGAACTCTTGATACTGCTTCTCTCTACACACAAGTAACACAACTCCCGGTAAATGCATTTCCCTTCACGCATGTAACAGATAGTCAGTCCATAAGCTGCGACTCCCACACTCGGGTTCTGGACATCCCTCGTGTTGCATATTGCTACTCCCATGCTACAGAACTCTCTATACTGCTTATTTCTACACTCAGGCTACAGAACTCTTGGAAACTGCTTCCCTCTAGACCAAGGAGAGAGAAATCCTGTAAGCTGCGTCTGCTACACTCAGGCTACAGATATCCCGAATATTGCGACTGTCTACTCCCAGGCTGCACGACTCTTGTAAAGTGCTTCTCTCCGCACACAGAATATAGAACTTCCCTAACTGCATTTGCCTTCATCCAGCTTACAGAACGCCCGTTCGCTACTTCTCCTAAACTCAGGTTATAAAAAGCACTCATATTGTGTGTTGTTACTCCCACTCTACAGAAATCTCTAAAGTGCTTCGCTCTACACCCCGCCTACAGAACTCTTGTAAACTGCTTCTCTCTACACACAAGTTACACAACTCCCGGAAAATGCTTTTCCATTCACCCATGTAACAGATCGTCCGTAAGCTGCGACTCCCACAATCGGGTTCTGGATATCCCTCGTGTTGCATATTGCTTCTCCCATGCTACAGAACTCTGTATGCTGCTTATTTCTACACTCAGGCTACAGAACTCTTGTACACTGCTTCCCTCTAGACCAAGGAGAGAGAAATCTTGTAAGCTGCGTCTGCTACACTCAGGCTACAGATATCCCGAATATTGCGATTGTCTACTCCCAGGCTGCACAACTCTTGTAAAGTGCTTCTCTCCGCACACAGAATATAGAACTTCCCTAAACTGCATTTGCCTTCATCCAGCTTACAGAACGCCTGTTAGCTGCTTCTCCCAAACTCAGCTTATAGAAAACCTGCATATTGCGTAATGTAACTCCCACTCTACAGAAATCTCTAAAGTGCTTCGCTCTACGCCCAGCCTACAGAACTCTTGTAAACTGCTTCTCTCTAGAGCAGCGATAGAGAAATACTGTAAGCTACGACTGCTACGCTCAGATTACAGGTTTCCTTCATATTGCGAAGGCATTCTCCCGGGCTACAGATGTTTCTAAACTGCTTCTCTCTACACCCAGGCTACAGAACTCCTGTAAACTGCATTTCCCTTCACCCAGCTTACAGAATGCCAATAAGCTGCGTCTCCCACACTCAGGTTATAAAAAAACCCTCATATTGCGTGTTGCTACTCCCACACTACAAAACTCTGTAAACTGCTGCATTCTACACCCAGGCTACAGAACTCTTGGAAACTGGTTCTCTCTGCACACCGGATACACAGCTCCCAGAAACTGCATTTCTCCACACCCAGCTTACAGAACTCCCGAACACTGCGCGTCCTACAGTGAAGATACAGACAACACGCATTGCGCATTTCTACTCCCATGCTACAGAACTCTGTAAATTGCTTCTCTCGACACCCAGCATACAGATACTCTGTGAAGTGCTTCCCTCTACAACCTGGTTACTGAAATCCTGTATATTGCGAGTGCCTATTCCCAGGCTACAGAACTCTTGATACTGCTTCTCTCTACACACAAGTAACACAACTCCCGGTAAATGCATTTCCCTTCACGCATGTAACAGATAGTCAGTCCATAAGCTGCGACTCCCACACTCGGGTTCTGGACATCCCTCGTGTTGCATATTGCTACTCCCATGCTACAGAACTCTCTATACTGCTTATTTCTACACTCAGGCTACAGAACTCTTGGAAACTGCTTCCCTCTAGACCAAGGAGAGAGAAATCCTGTAAGCTGCGTCTGCTACACTCAGGCTACAGATATCCCGAATATTGCGACTGTCTACTCCCAGGCTGCACGACTCTTGTAAAGTGCTTCTCTCCGCACACAGAATATAGAACTTCCCTAACTGCATTTGCCTTCATCCAGCTTACAGAACGCCCGTTCGCTACTTCTCCTAAACTCAGGTTATAAAAAGCACTCATATTGTGTGTTGTTACTCCCACTCTACAGAAATCTCTAAAGTGCTTCGCTCTACACCCCGCCTACAGAACTCTTGTAAACTGCTTCTCTCTACACACAAGTTACACAACTCCCGGAAAATGCTTTTCCATTCACCCATGTAACAGATCGTCCGTAAGCTGCGACTCCCACAATCGGGTTCTGGATATCCCTCGTGTTGCATATTGCTTCTCCCATGCTACAGAACTCTGTATGCTGCTTATTTCTACACTCAGGCTACAGAACTCTTGTACACTGCTTCCCTCTAGACCAAGGAGAGAGAAATCTTGTAAGCTGCGTCTGCTACACTCAGGCTACAGATATCCCGAATATTGCGATTGTCTACTCCCAGGCTGCACAACTCTTGTAAAGTGCTTCTCTCCGCACACAGAATATAGAACTTCCCTAAACTGCATTTGCCTTCATCCAGCTTACAGAACGCCCGTTAGCTGCTTCTCCCAAACTCAGCTTATAGAAAACCTGCATATTGCGTAATGTAACTCCCACTCTACAGAAATCTCTAAAGTGCTTCGCTCTACACACAGCCTACAGAACTCTTGTAAACTGCTTCTCTCTAGAGCAGCGATAGAGAAATACTGTAAGCTACGACTGCTACGCTCAGATTACAGGTTTCCTTCATATTGCGAAGGCATTCTCCCGGGCTACAGATGTTTCTAAACTGCTTCTCTCTACACCCAGGCTACAGAACTCCTGTAAACTGCATTTCCCTTCACCCAGCTTACAGAATGCCAATAAGCTGCGTCTCCCACACTCAGGTTATAAAAAAACCCTCATATTGCGTGTTGCTACTCCCACACTACAAAACTCTGTAAACTGCTGCATTCTACACCCAGGCTACAGAACTCTTGGAAACTGGTTCTCTCTGCACACCGGATACACAGCTCCCAGAAACTGCATTTCTCCACACCCAGCTTACAGAACTCCCGAACACTGCGTGTCCTACAGTGAAGATACAGACAACACGCATTGCGCATTTCTACTCCCATGCTACAGAACTCTGTAAATTGCTTCTCTCGACACCCAGCATACAGATACTCTGTGAAGTGCTTCCCTCTACAACCTGGTTACTGAAATCCTGTATATTGCGAGTGCCTATTCCCAGGCTACAGAACTCTTGATACTGCTTCTCTCTACACACAAGTAACACAACTCCCGGTAAATGCATTTCCCTTCACGCATGTAACAGATAGTCAGTCCATAAGCTGCGACTCCCACACTCGGGTTCTGGACATCCCTCGTGTTGCATATTGCTACTCCCATGCTACAGAACTCTCTATACTGCTTATTTCTACACTCAGGCTACAGAACTCTTGGAAACTGCTTCCCTCTAGACCAAGGAGAGAGAAATCCCGTAAGCTGCGTCTGCTACACTCAGGCTACAGATATCCCGAATATTGCGACTGTCTACTCCCAGGCTGCACGACTCTTGTAAAGTGCTTCTCTCCGCACACAGAATATAGAACTTCCCTAACTGCATTTGCCTTCATCCAGCTTACAGAACGCCCGTTCGCTACTTCTCCTAAACTCAGGTTATAAAAAGCACTCATGTTGTGTGTTGTTACTCCCACTCTACAGAAATCTCTAAAGTGCTTCGCACTACACCCCGCCTACAGAACTCTTGTAAACTGCTTCTCTCTACACACAAGTTACACAACTCCCGGAAAATGCTTTTCCATTCACCCATGGAACAGATCGTCCGTAAGCTGCGACTCCCACAATCGGGTTCTGGATATCCCTCGTGTTGCATATTGCTTCTCCCATGCTACAGAACTCTGTATGCTGCTTATTTCTACACTCAGGCTACAGAACTCTTGTACACTGCTTCCCTCTAGACCAAGGAGAGAGAAATCTTGTAAGCTGCGTCTGCTACACTCAGGCTACAGATATCCCGAATATTGCGATTGTCTACTCCCAGGCTGCACAACTCTTGTAAAGTGCTTCTCTCCGCACACAGAATATAGAACTTCCCTAAACTGCATTTGCCTTCATCCAGCTTACAGAACGCCCGTTAGCTGCTTCTCCCAAACTCAGCTTATAGAAAACCTGCATATTGCGTAATGTAACTCCCACTCTACAGAAATCTCTAAAGTGCTTCGCTCTACACACAGCCTACAGAACTCTTGTAAACTGCTTCTCTCTAGAGCAGCGATAGAGAAATACTGTAAGCTACGACTGCTACGCTCAGATTACAGGTTTCCTTCATATTGCGAAGGCATTCTCCCGGGCTACAGATGTTTCTAAACTGCTTCTCTCTACACCCAGGCTACAGAACTCCTGTAAACTGCATTTCCCTTCACCCAGCTTACAGAATGCCAATAAGCTGCGTCTCCCACACTCAGGTTATAAAAAAACCCTCATATTGCGTGTTGCTACTCCCACACTACAAAACTCTGTAAACTGCTGCATTCTACACCCAGGCTACAGAACTCTTGGAAACTGGTTCTCTCTGCACACCGGATACACAGCTCCCAGAAACTGCATTTCTCCACACCCAGCTTACAGAACTCCCGAACACTGCGTGTCCTACAGTGAAGATACAGACAACACGCATTGCGCATTTCTACTCCCATGCTACAGAACTCTGTAAATTGCTTCTCTCGACACCCAGCATACAGATACTCTGTGAAGTGCTTCCCTCTACAACCTGGTTACTGAAATCCTGTATATTGCGAGTGCCTATTCCCAGGCTACAGAACTCTTGATACTGCTTCTCTCTACACACAAGTAACACAACTCCCGGTAAATGCATTTCCCTTCACGCATGTAACAGATAGTCAGTCCATAAGCTGCGACTCCCACACTCGGGTTCTGGACATCCCTCGTGTTGCATATTGCTACTCCCATGCTACAGAACTCTCTATACTGCTTATTTCTACACTCAGGCTACAGAACTCTTGGAAACTGCTTCCCTCTAGACCAAGGAGAGAGAAATCCTGTAAGCTGCGTCTGCTACACTCAGGCTACAGATATCCCGAATATTGCGACTGTCTACTCCCAGGCTGCACGACTCTTGTAAAGTGCTTCTCTCCGCACACAGAATATAGAACTTCCCTAACTGCATTTGCCTTCATCCAGCTTACAGAACGCCCGTTCGCTACTTCTCCTAAACTCAGGTTATAAAAAGCACTCATATTGTGTGTTGTTACTCCCACTCTACAGAAATCTCTAAAGTGCTTCGCTCTACACCCCGCCTACAGAACTCTTGTAAACTGCTTCTCTCTACACACAAGTTACACAACTCCCGGAAAATGCTTTTCCATTCACCCATGTAACAGATCGTCCGTAAGCTGCGACTCCCACAATCGGGTTCTGGATATCCCTCGTGTTGCATATTGCTTCTCCCATGCTACAGAACTCTGTATGCTGCTTATTTCTACACTCAGGCTACAGAACTCTTGTACACTGCTTCCCTCTAGACCAAGGAGAGAGAAATCTTGTAAGCTGCGTCTGCTACACTCAGGCTACAGATATCCCGAATATTGCGATTGTCTACTCCCAGGCTGCACAACTCTTGTAAAGTGCTTCTCTCCGCACACAGAATATAGAACTTCCCTAAACTGCATTTGCCTTCATCCAGCTTACAGAACGCCTGTTAGCTGCTTCTCCCAAACTCAGCTTATAGAAAACCTGCATATTGCGTAATGTAACTCCCACTCTACAGAAATCTCTAAAGTGCTTCGCTCTACACCCAGCCTACAGAACTCTTGTAAACTGCTTCTCTCTAGAGCAGCGATAGAGAAATACTGTAAGCTACGACTGCTACGCTCAGATTACAGGTTTCCTTCATATTGCGAAGGCATTCTCCCGGGCTACAGATGTTTCTAAACTGCTTCTCTCTACACCCAGGCTACAGAACTCCTGTAAACTGCATTTCCCTTCACCCAGCTTACAGAATGCCAATAAGCTGCGTCTCCCACACTCAGGTTATAAAAAAACCCTCATATTGCGTGTTGCTACTCCCACACTACAAAACTCTGTAAACTGCTGCATTCTACACCCAGGCTACAGAACTCTTGGAAACTGGTTCTCTCTGCACACCGGATACACAGCTCCCAGAAACTGCATTTCTCCACACCCAGCTTACAGAACTCCCGAACACTGCGCGTCCTACAGTGAAGATACAGACAACACGCATTGCGCATTTCTACTCCCATGCTACAGAACTCTGTAAATTGCTTCTCTCGACACCCAGCATACAGATACTCTGTGAAGTGCTTCCCTCTACAACCTGGTTACTGAAATCCTGTATATTGCGAGTGCCTATTCCCAGGCTACAGAACTCTTGATACTGCTTCTCTCTACACACAAGTAACACAACTCCCGGTAAATGCATTTCCCTTCACGCATGTAACAGATAGTCAGTCCATAAGCTGCGACTCCCACACTCGGGTTCTGGACATCCCTCGTGTTGCATATTGCTACTCCCATGCTACAGAACTCTCTATACTGCTTATTTCTACACTCAGGCTACAGAACTCTTGGAAACTGCTTCCCTCTAGACCAAGGAGAGAGAAATCCTGTAAGCTGCGTCTGCTACACTCAGGCTACAGATATCCCGAATATTGCGACTGTCTACTCCCAGGCTGCACGACTCTTGTAAAGTGCTTCTCTCCGCACACAGAATATAGAACTTCCCTAACTGCATTTGCCTTCATCCAGCTTACAGAACGCCCGTTCGCTACTTCTCCTAAACTCAGGTTATAAAAAGCACTCATGTTGTGTGTTGTTACTCCCACTCTACAGAAATCTCTAAAGTGCTTCGCACTACACCCCGCCTACAGAACTCTTGTAAACTGCTTCTCTCTACACACAAGTTACACAACTCCCGGAAAATGCTTTTCCATTCACCCATGGAACAGATCGTCCGTAAGCTGCGACTCCCACAATCGGGTTCTGGATATCCCTCGTGTTGCATATTGCTTCTCCCATGCTACAGAACTCTGTATGCTGCTTATTTCTACACTCAGGCTACAGAACTCTTGTACACTGCTTCCCTCTAGACCAAGGAGAGAGAAATCTTGTAAGCTGCGTCTGCTACACTCAGGCTACAGATATCCCGAATATTGCGATTGTCTACTCCCAGGCTGCACAACTCTTGTAAAGTGCTTCTCTCCGCACACAGAATATAGAACTTCCCTAAACTGCATTTGCCTTCATCCAGCTTACAGAACGCCCGTTAGCTGCTTCTCCCAAACTCAGCTTATAGAAAACCTGCATATTGCGTAATGTAACTCCCACTCTACAGAAATCTCTAAAGTGCTTCGCTCTACACACAGCCTACAGAACTCTTGTAAACTGCTTCTCTCTAGAGCAGCGATAGAGAAATACTGTAAGCTACGACTGCTACGCTCAGATTACAGGTTTCCTTCATATTGCGAAGGCATTCTCCCGGGCTACAGATGTTTCTAAACTGCTTCTCTCTACACCCAGGCTACAGAACTCCTGTAAACTGCATTTCCCTTCACCCAGCTTACAGAATGCCAATAAGCTGCGTCTCCCACACTCAGGTTATAAAAAAACCCTCATATTGCGTGTTGCTACTCCCACACTACAAAACTCTGTAAACTGCTGCATTCTACACCCAGGCTACAGAACTCTTGGAAACTGGTTCTCTCTGCACACCGGATACACAGCTCCCAGAAACTGCATTTCTCCACACCCAGCTTACAGAACTCCCGAACACTGCGTGTCCTACAGTGAAGATACAGACAACACGCATTGCGCATTTCTACTCCCATGCTACAGAACTCTGTAAATTGCTTCTCTCGACACCCAGCATACAGATACTCTGTGAAGTGCTTCCCTCTACAACCTGGTTACTGAAATCCTGTATATTGCGAGTGCCTATTCCCAGGCTACAGAACTCTTGATACTGCTTCTCTCTACACACAAGTAACACAACTCCCGGTAAATGCATTTCCCTTCACGCATGTAACAGATAGTCAGTCCATAAGCTGCGACTCCCACACTCGGGTTCTGGACATCCCTCGTGTTGCATATTGCTACTCCCATGCTACAGAACTCTCTATACTGCTTATTTCTACACTCAGGCTACAGAACTCTTGGAAACTGCTTCCCTCTAGACCAAGGAGAGAGAAATCCTGTAAGCTGCGTCTGCTACACTCAGGCTACAGATATCCCGAATATTGCGACTGTCTACTCCCAGGCTGCACGACTCTTGTAAAGTGCTTCTCTCCGCACACAGAATATAGAACTTCCCTAACTGCATTTGCCTTCATCCAGCTTACAGAACGCCCGTTCGCTACTTCTCCTAAACTCAGGTTATAAAAAGCACTCATATTGTGTGTTGTTACTCCCACTCTACAGAAATCTCTAAAGTGCTTCGCTCTACACCCCGCCTACAGAACTCTTGTAAACTGCTTCTCTCTACACACAAGTTACACAACTCCCGGAAAATGCTTTTCCATTCACCCATGGAACAGATCGTCCGTAAGCTGCGACTCCCACAATCGGGTTCTGGATATCCCTCGTGTTGCATATTGCTTCTCCCATGCTACAGAACTCTGTATGCTGCTTATCTCTACACTCAGGCTACAGAACTCTTGTACACTGCTTCCCTCTAGACCAAGGAGAGAGAAATCTTGTAAGCTGCGTCTGCTACACTCAGGCTACAGATATCCCGAATATTGCGATTGTCTACTCCCAGGCTGCACAACTCTTGTAAAGTGCTTCTCTCCGCACACAGAATATAGAACTTCCCTAAACTGCATTTGCCTTCATCCAGCTTACAGAACGCCCGTTAGCTGCTTCTCCCAAACTCAGGTTATAGAAAACCTGCATATTGCGTAATGTAACTCCCACTCTACAGAAATCTCTAAAGTGCTTCGCTCTACACACAGCCTACAGAACTCTTGTAAACTGCTTCTCTCTAGAGCAGCGATAGAGAAATACTGTAAGCTACGACTGCTACGCTCAGATTACAGGTTTCCTTCATATTGCGAAGGCATTCTCCCGGGCTACAGATGTTTCTAAACTGCTTCTCTCTACACCCAGGCTACAGAACTCCTGTAAACTGCATTTCCCTTCACCCAGCTTACAGAATGCCAATAAGCTGCGTCTCCCACACTCAGGTTATAAAAAAACCCTCATATTGCGTGTTGCTACTCCCACACTGCAAAACTCTGTAAACTGCTGCATTCTACACCCAGGCTACAGAACTCTTGGAAACTGGTTCTCTCTGCACACCGGATACACAGCTCCCAGAAACTGCATTTCTCCACACCCAGCTTACAGAACTCCCGAACACTGCGTGTCCTACAGTGAAGATACAGACAACACGCATTGCGCATTTCTACTCCCATGCTACAGAACTCTGTAAATTGCTTCTCTCGACACCCAGCATACAGATACTCTGTGAAGTGCTTCCCTCTACAACCTGGTTACTGAAATCCTGTATATTGCGAGTGCCTATTCCCAGGCTACAGAACTCTTGATACTGCTTCTCTCTACACACAAGTAACACAACTCCCGGTAAATGCATTTCCCTTCACGCATGTAACAGATAGTCAGTCCATAAGCTGCGACTCCCACACTCGGGTTCTGGACATCCCTCGTGTTGCATATTGCTACTCCCATGAAACAGAACTCTCTATACTGCTTATTTCTACACTCAGGCTACAGAACTCTTGGAAACTGCTTCCCTCTAGACCAAGGAGAGAGAAATCCTGTAAGCTGCGTCTGCTACACTCAGGCTACAGATATCCCGAATATTGCGACTGTCTACTCCCAGGCTGCACGACTCTTGTAAAGTGCTTCTCTCCGCACACAGAATATAGAACTTCCCTAACTGCATTTGCCTTCATCCAGCTTACAGAACGCCCGTTCGCTACTTCTCCTAAACTCAGGTTATAAAAAGCACTCATATTGTGTGTTGTTACTCCCACTCTACAGAAATCTCTAAAGTGCTTCGCTCTACACCCCGCCTACAGAACTCTTGTAAACTGCTTCTCTCTACACACAAGTTACACAACTCCCGGAAAATGCTTTTCCATTCACCCATGGAACAGATCGTCCGTAAGCTGCGACTCCCACAATCGGGTTCTGGATATCCCTCGTGTTGCATATTGCTTCTCCCATGCTACAGAACTCTGTATGCTGCTTATTTCTACACTCAGGCTACAGAACTCTTGTACACTGCTTCCCTCTAGACCAAGGAGAGAGAAATCTTGTAAGCTGCGTCTGCTACACTCAGGCTACAGATATCCCGAATATTGCGATTGTCTACTCCCAGGCTGCACAACTCTTGTAAAGTGCTTCTCTCCGCACACAGAATATAGAACTTCCCTAAACTGCATTTGCCTTCATCCAGCTTACAGAACGCCCGTTAGCTGCTTCTCCCAAACTCAGCTTATAGAAAACCTGCATATTGCGTAATGTAACTCCCACTCTACAGAAATCTCTAAAGTGCTTCGCTCTACACACAGCCTACAGAACTCTTGTAAACTGCTTCTCTCTAGAGCAGCGATAGAGAAATACTGTAAGCTACGACTGCTACGCTCAGATTACAGGTTTCCTTCATATTGCGAAGGCATTCTCCCGGGCTACAGATGTTTCTAAACTGCTTCTCTCTACACCCAGGCTACAGAACTCCTGTAAACTGCATTTCCCTTCACCCAGCTTACAGAATGCCAATAAGCTGCGTCTCCCACACTCAGGTTATAAAAAAACCCTCATATTGCGTGTTGCTACTCCCACACTACAAAACTCTGTAAACTGCTGCATTCTACACCCAGGCTACAGAACTCTTGGAAACTGGTTCTCTCTGCACACCGGATACACAGCTCCCAGAAACTGCATTTCTCCACACCCAGCTTACAGAACTCCCGAACACTGCGTGTCCTACAGTGAAGATACAGACAACACGCATTGCGCATTTCTACTCCCATGCTACAGAACTCTGTAAATTGCTTCTCTCGACACCCAGCATACAGATACTCTGTGAAGTGCTTCCCTCTACAACCTGGTTACTGAAATCCTGTATATTGCGAGTGCCTATTCCCAGGCTACAGAACTCTTGATACTGCTTCTCTCTACACACAAGTAACACAACTCCCGGTAAATGCATTTCCCTTCACGCATGTAACAGATAGTCAGTCCATAAGCTGCGACTCCCACACTCGGGTTCTGGACATCCCTCGTGTTGCATATTGCTACTCCCATGCTACAGAACTCTCTATACTGCTTATTTCTACACTCAGGCTACAGAACTCTTGGAAACTGCTTCCCTCTAGACCAAGGAGAGAGAAATCCTGTAAGCTGCGTCTGCTACACTCAGGCTACAGATATCCCGAATATTGCGACTGTCTACTCCCAGGCTGCACGACTCTTGTAAAGTGCTTCTCTCCGCACACAGAATATAGAACTTCCCTAACTGCATTTGCCTTCATCCAGCTTACAGAACGCCCGTTCGCTACTTCTCCTAAACTCAGGTTATAAAAAGCACTCATATTGTGTGTTGTTACTCCCACTCTACAGAAATCTCTAAAGTGCTTCGCTCTACACCCCGCCTACAGAACTCTTGTAAACTGCTTCTCTCTACACACAAGTTACACAACTCCCGGAAAATGCTTTTCCATTCACCCATGGAACAGATCGTCCGTAAGCTGCGACTCCCACAATCGGGTTCTGGATATCCCTCGTGTTGCATATTGCTTCTCCCATGCTACAGAACTCTGTATGCTGCTTATCTCTACACTCAGGCTACAGAACTCTTGTACACTGCTTCCCTCTAGACCAAGGAGAGAGAAATCTTGTAAGCTGCGTCTGCTACACTCAGGCTACAGATATCCCGAATATTGCGATTGTCTACTCCCAGGCTGCACAACTCTTGTAAAGTGCTTCTCTCCGCACACAGAATATAGAACTTCCCTAAACTGCATTTGCCTTCATCCAGCTTACAGAACGCCCGTTAGCTGCTTCTCCCAAACTCAGGTTATAGAAAACCTGCATATTGCGTAATGTAACTCCCACTCTACAGAAATCTCTAAAGTGCTTCGCTCTACACACAGCCTACAGAACTCTTGTAAACTGCTTCTCTCTAGAGCAGCGATAGAGAAATACTGTAAGCTACGACTGCTACGCTCAGATTACAGGTTTCCTTCATATTGCGAAGGCATTCTCCCGGGCTACAGATGTTTCTAAACTGCTTCTCTCTACACCCAGGCTACAGAACTCCTGTAAACTGCATTTCCCTTCACCCAGCTTACAGAATGCCAATAAGCTGCGTCTCCCACACTCAGGTTATAAAAAAACCCTCATATTGCGTGTTGCTACTCCCACACTGCAAAACTCTGTAAACTGCTGCATTCTACACCCAGGCTACAGAACTCTTGGAAACTGGTTCTCTCTGCACACCGGATACACAGCTCCCAGAAACTGCATTTCTCCACACCCAGCTTACAGAACTCCCGAACACTGCGTGTCCTACAGTGAAGATACAGACAACACGCATTGCGCATTTCTACTCCCATGCTACAGAACTCTGTAAATTGCTTCTCTCGACACCCAGCATACAGATACTCTGTGAAGTGCTTCCCTCTACAACCTGGTTACTGAAATCCTGTATATTGCGAGTGCCTATTCCCAGGCTACAGAACTCTTGATACTGCTTCTCTCTACACACAAGTAACACAACTCCCGGTAAATGCATTTCCCTTCACGCATGTAACAGATAGTCAGTCCATAAGCTGCGACTCCCACACTCGGGTTCTGGACATCCCTCGTGTTGCATATTGCTACTCCCATGAAACAGAACTCTCTATACTGCTTATTTCTACACTCAGGCTACAGAACTCTTGGAAACTGCTTCCCTCTAGACCAAGGAGAGAGAAATCCTGTAAGCTGCGTCTGCTACACTCAGGCTACAGATATCCCGAATATTGCGACTGTCTACTCCCAGGCTGCACGACTCTTGTAAAGTGCTTCTCTCCGCACACAGAATATAGAACTTCCCTAACTGCATTTGCCTTCATCCAGCTTACAGAACGCCCGTTCGCTACTTCTCCTAAACTCAGGTTATAAAAAGCACTCATATTGTGTGTTGTTACTCCCACTCTACAGAAATCTCTAAAGTGCTTCGCTCTACACCCCGCCTACAGAACTCTTGTAAACTGCTTCTCTCTACACACAAGTTACACAACTCCCGGAAAATGCTTTTCCATTCACCCATGGAACAGATCGTCCGTAAGCTGCGACTCCCACAATCGGGTTCTGGATATCCCTCGTGTTGCATATTGCTTCTCCCATGCTACAGAACTCTGTATGCTGCTTATTTCTACACTCAGGCTACAGAACTCTTGTACACTGCTTCCCTCTAGACCAAGGAGAGAGAAATCTTGTAAGCTGCGTCTGCTACACTCAGGCTACAGATATCCCGAATATTGCGATTGTCTACTCCCAGGCTGCACAACTCTTGTAAAGTGCTTCTCTCCGCACACAGAATATAGAACTTCCCTAAACTGCATTTGCCTTCATCCAGCTTACAGAACGCCCGTTAGCTGCTTCTCCCAAACTCAGCTTATAGAAAACCTGCATATTGCGTAATGTAACTCCCACTCTACAGAAATCTCTAAAGTGCTTCGCTCTACACACAGCCTACAGAACTCTTGTAAACTGCTTCTCTCTAGAGCAGCGATAGAGAAATACTGTAAGCTACGACTGCTACGCTCAGATTACAGGTTTCCTTCATATTGCGAAGGCATTCTCCCGGGCTACAGATGTTTCTAAACTGCTTCTCTCTACACCCAGGCTACAGAACTCCTGTAAACTGCATTTCCCTTCACCCAGCTTACAGAATGCCAATAAGCTGCGTCTCCCACACTCAGGTTATAAAAAAACCCTCATATTGCGTGTTGCTACTCCCACACTACAAAACTCTGTAAACTGCTGCATTCTACACCCAGGCTACAGAACTCTTGGAAACTGGTTCTCTCTGCACACCGGATACACAGCTCCCAGAAACTGCATTTCTCCACACCCAGCTTACAGAACTCCCGAACACTGCGCGTCCTACAGTGAAGATACAGACAACACGCATTGCGCATTTCTACTCCCATGCTACAGAACTCTGTAAATTGCTTCTCTCGACACCCAGCATACAGATACTCTGTGAAGTGCTTCCCTCTACAACCTGGTTACTGAAATCCTGTATATTGCGAGTGCCTATTCCCAGGCTACAGAACTCTTGATACTGCTTCTCTCTACACACAAGTAACACAACTCCCGGTAAATGCATTTCCCTTCACGCATGTAACAGATAGTCAGTCCATAAGCTGCGACTCCCACACTCGGGTTCTGGACATCCCTCGTGTTGCATATTGCTACTCCCATGCTACAGAACTCTCTATACTGCTTATTTCTACACTCAGGCTACAGAACTCTTGGAAACTGCTTCCCTCTAGACCAAGGAGAGAGAAATCCTGTAAGCTGCGTCTGCTACACTCAGGCTACAGATATCCCGAATATTGCGACTGTCTACTCCCAGGCTGCACGACTCTTGTAAAGTGCTTCTCTCCGCACACAGAATATAGAACTTCCCTAACTGCATTTGCCTTCATCCAGCTTACAGAACGCCCGTTCGCTACTTCTCCTAAACTCAGGTTATAAAAAGCACTCATGTTGTGTGTTGTTACTCCCACTCTACAGAAATCTCTAAAGTGCTTCGCACTACACCCCGCCTACAGAACTCTTGTAAACTGCTTCTCTCTACACACAAGTTACACAACTCCCGGAAAATGCTTTTCCATTCACCCATGGAACAGATCGTCCGTAAGCTGCGACTCCCACAATCGGGTTCTGGATATCCCTCGTGTTGCATATTGCTTCTCCCATGCTACAGAACTCTGTATGCTGCTTATTTCTACACTCAGGCTACAGAACTCTTGTACACTGCTTCCCTCTAGACCAAGGAGAGAGAAATCTTGTAAGCTGCGTCTGCTACACTCAGGCTACAGATATCCCGAATATTGCGATTGTCTACTCCCAGGCTGCACAACTCTTGTAAAGTGCTTCTCTCCGCACACAGAATATAGAACTTCCCTAAACTGCATTTGCCTTCATCCAG